>NC_134963.1:3053467-3358064 GCF_965638725.1 Aptenodytes patagonicus
CATGAAAGGTCGATACAAACCCCATTACCAATCCTTTTGGACGGCTTTAGGGAGTGTTGTGCTGAACTGTATCGAGCATAAGCATCTCTGGGGAAAGCCGCTTGCCTCCTACACACAGCAGAGCAGGAGCAAGCCACCAGTCACCAGCCTTATGTTTGAAGGAGGGAAAGCAGGTTTAGTTTGTGCAGTGGTTGAATTTTGCCTACCAGAAAACCTGCCCAGCTACCGAGATCCGGCAGCGCGGAGCTGCGGCTGCCTTGCCACGCAGGCGCTGCTGGGCCAGCCCACGGCGTTTGGTTTTATGAGGGTGAAGGTGTGCTCAGCAAAAACGAAAACTGGGAAACCGTCAGGTGAAAACCACGCTTCTCCCTTCACGAGCATGGAGGTGGGATGGGGATAGATGAGAGCTAACACCAGGGCACGCAGACGGATTTATACAAATACTTAAATAAGAGCATATACTAAGGCACGTAACATAATTTAATACATTGCAAATAACATCCCACCATAACTCAACCATGGCAGCAATTATTTTCCAGTGCTGCCATGAGACCGGCAGCCCCCCGAGCTCCCGAATTAGCAGCTCCGGCAGCAGGGAGACGGCCCGGCAGCGTGCCGGAGCCTAGCCCACACTGCGGCCAAGCGCTCTCACGAGAGGCTTTTGCTCTGCAATTGCCTTAGAATAAGGGGGAAAGGAATTCAATTAAGTGCACCCATCACCTGGCAATGAAATGTTACTGTCAAGGGTCCTTTTGGGGAAGTCAGTGAGGCCTCCTCTCCTCTCTTAGGAAAAATGGCACAGATATCTGGACCAGCCACAAAGGGTACAGCGAGCGATGAGGGAGATTAATCCAAACCCAGGTGTGACCAAGGGATGCCGAGACACAAAATGAACAAGCGAACTCGTGCGCTGGGCCGCCCTGCCAAGGTGAGCTTTAAATGTAGCATGACTGCATTGATGCCTTCAAGGTAAGATGCATTTTCTGCATTACACCTGAAACGCAAAGGGGAGGTGGTACCCCCAAGAAGGGCAGCCACGGAGGGGGGGACCCGGAGGGGTTCAGCAGCATCAGGCCCCTCCTGAACCTCCTCCTCCGGTGGGAAACGGTGTCCGGCACCTTGTTGGCACATCGCACCCCCGGATGCATTTGCAGTACGCGCATCCCTCACCCATCTTAGGCCCAAACTCGTCTTCCTACGTAAAACAGCAACATGCACCTGGAAGCTCAAAAAACACAGTGCTGGGGGTCAGTGAAACGAGGCAGTGAAAATGAGCAAGAGGCCGATTCCGTAAAAGCCGCCACCACCCCCTCAGCAAAGAGGCCGCTTATCTGCGATGCTACCTGCAGCAAAGGAATACAGAATTGCGATGAAATGAAGATGCGATTTCTTTTAGTGGGTCCTGAGCCTCCTTCTGCAGTTTAGACATCAACATAGGCGTGCGACAGCTGAGTCACCAAACCAACTTTTGCAGGCTTGCCTTCCTGGAGGAACCTCTCCTGCGAAAGCGGCTTTAGGAGGAGAGTGGAAAGGGCTGCAAAACGCAGGAGTGAGCAAAGCCACACGGCGTTGCCTCCGCAGCCTCCGCGGCAGGGCGCTGCCTTGATGGAGTGCTGCTTTCGCACGGCGGCCCTCCTCCCAAACAACATTTTCTCTAGAATGGCGCTGCACGTTAAAAGTCAGTATATAAAAAATATTTATAAAATTGTATATAAAAAATATACAATCAGGCCTTGCCTGATTGTAACACACCTTCCCTCAAGCACCAAGGAAAATCTCAGCCTGGCTTTCTTGCTGAATCCACAGCAGGGCAGGTTCCTGCAAAGCCTCCCCCCGTCCCCCAAAACCCAGCCAGGGTTGCAGCACTCCCCCCCTGCCTAAAACGCTTGCACCGCTTTCAAGAAAATGGCCCATTTTCGTGTCCTGAACTCTGATGGTGTGGGTTTTTTGGGGTGCCCAGCCCTTCGCTGGCACACATGGGTGGTGATGCCCAGGGATGCCTTGGGCACCCGATGCCTGCCACAGGCATGGGTCACTGGCATCACAAGCACAGCACAGCGAAATCAAGAGTTAACGTTAAGAGTTAAATTCAAAACACAAGGAAACAGCACTAGCACAGGGATGGAAATAGGAAAAGGCTGTCAGAGATGAGAGCACCGGGACTGAGCCCCCCTGGGTGCTGTTTTGGTAGGGCAGGGGGGAGAAACAGGATCACCAGGAGACCCTGAGCGGATGGCAAGAGTCTTCCAACCATCACTCCACCAGACCGTGGCCGTTTTCGGTCCTCCCGGTCCTGCCCAGAGCTGTCCCCGCGGGCAGGGACAATGACAGGGAAGCCCTGCAAGAGCCTCTCGGCTGCGGCACGTCAGTGCACGCCGTGCTGGCCACCGCGCTCTCCTTCCCCCTCCCCGGCAGCCTCCCCGGCGCAGGGCTGGCAGGGCACCAGGGAAATTAAGCAGGCGATTTCTAAAGCTGAGAGAAAAGCAGCCATCTGGGCCCTAACAGACAGGTCGTTTAATGAACAAAGGGAATTTTCTAGAGAAGCCGGAGAAATGCAACAGTGAATAAAAGAAGCAGTAACCCCTCTGATCCATCCAGAGGCTGCCGTAAGAGAGAAGCTTTCAGGGAGCGCTGAATACCGGGGTAATGCCCCGTCCTGTCTCATTACAGGACGAAGCAGGAGATGGGCTGAGGCGGTGGGAAGCAGGAAGGAGCAGGGTGGGCCGGGGGTGAAGTTCAAGGTTTTCTGTGCCACAAAGAGCCGGGGCAGCCGCCCACGACGGCGGGGGCAGCCACCCCCGGCAGCCCCCTCTGCCTAGGCACCTACTTCTGCAGCTTTGGGGATGGGATTTACATCACTAAGTCCCCTAGGAGACTTCACGCACCCTCATCTTAACTCTCAGCATGTTCCCCTGCAGAAAGTAAGATTATGACTCGTGTGACGGACAGAAAACCCAGGCGACCTTCCCCGGTCACAGCTCCAAAGTTCAGGGTACAAACCTGGCACCCTTGCCCTCACCTTGCACATCCACCACCAGCTACAGACACCTCCTCTCCTTTCTGCTCTTCCTCGTAGGAAAACCATCATCACTCATAATTCAATTTTCGAGTACTTTCTTACCCCATCGTTTCATGCTCACAGGCAGCGGTCCCCCTTCTCCTGGGGCTGGCGAGCAGGTCTCTTTTGAAGCTCTTTCAGGTTATTGAACTACTATGTTAATGCAGCTTGTTTCCCATCAGTTGAGGGCAGAGTGCCGGGGACATCATTTATTTTCCATGTTTATTTATGTCAGGAGAGTCCTTAAAGGATTTGTTTGCAGCTGCTTCGGTCGCTGCTCTTGCCGAGGTTACCTCCCGCCCCACCGCGTGCCAGCAAGTCAGGCCTGGGGAGACTGGAGTCCACCAGCTTCCTTCAGCTGTTTTGATGCCGTGGAAACAACTAATTTCCTTTGTGCTTCTTAATGAGGAGCAGAATCTCCCCTTTTTCTGGCTAGTAGGCCCTTATACCCCTTGAAGGCAAGGCCAGCTGGGAACCGGCAGCGATCCCTCAGTCTAACGCCCCTGTTTCTGCGCAGTCCCCAAAGAAGGGCCAGTTCTGGTCACCTCCTTTTCGGATGGCTTGAGCACGTCCCGTCTGGACTTTGACAACACGAACACAGCAGAAAGCAATGTTCTTCCCATGGCGTGTAGGCCCCCCCAGGAACAAGCTCCTCCTCCAGGACAATGTGGATGGGAGACCTGTAAGACCTTGTAAAATTGAAGTACTGGGATTATCTCAACAGAGCAATTCCCTCTACCCCCCCATCCTCGTGGAGGAAGCAACTGGGTGTATATTTTACTCTGCCTGCCACTGCCTTTATTATTATTTCTCCAGGCTCAGTCATGGCTGCAGGTGGTCACTTTTTTTTTTTGCTATAAACCATAAAAGTCTAATTTGCAAACGGAGGTGACCTCCTCTGCACCAGCCCCTGCTCAGGGCTCCACACCAGCCCCGGTTCATCACCCACGGATGATGGCCAGACCCTGCACCCTTTCCCAGGTGGTCCAAGCCTGCACATCGCCCTGCTCCCAGCTGCTACCCAGCAACTTCCAGCTCTTTGGAGTATCCCGAGGTGATGTGCTGGGGAGCTGGCTGCCAGTTAGTTTTCTCTTTAGGGTTCAAGACTACCCCAGTGGAGGAGAGCGTGCCATATCGATTTCCTCTGTTGTCCTCGCAACTGTCCGGGCAAAGAAACATTTGTTAATTTGTGACAGTTCCCTATGGAGGCCGCTTGCACAGCGGAGCTGGCAATTTTGCCAGAAACTCTGCTTTAAAGGGTTTTGCAATGTTAATTAAATTTTTGCAGTTGTATCTTTTGGCTCTGAATAAGATCCAAGCCTCTCTGAGCACGTGAAGAAGAGCTCAGCATCTCGTCCCCGTTCAAACCTGGCTCTGAACAAGTTTGGCTCCCAAGACTGAATTCCCTGTTCGCAGCCATCAAAAATACAGTATTGTCCCTCACCAAAAGGAAATGAATTCAGACACGGTATGGGTCTAGATAACCTAGAGGCTGAGAGATGATCCCAGAGCTACAAAAAAGCAGATGTCCTTGCCCGGAGAACCGATTCCTCTAAATAGACAAGCAAGAATTAGTATCTATGATTGCACAGACAGGCACAACGCATGAGGGACAGTGAGTCACCCCAAGGACTCCGGATGAATTCAACACAAAGCTCCCGCAACTCTGGCTCCCTTTCACCTCCAACAATGCACAGCCCCTGCCTCGGGCTGGCACCGATGACCTCCGCCAACGTGGCTGGGCTTTCGTAGACACTGCTTTCCAGGAAAGCATGGAAGGAAGAGCGGCTGCCAAGCGCCTGGGAAACGCAGGAGGAGACAGGTTGGGTTTAATAGGTAAAATTCTTTAGAAATTTAAAACAGAAGCCGTTTTTTCAGGAAGAGGTTATTAATAAGCGAGATAGGAGGGAAACGTGGAGAAGATAAGGAGAACTTTAATTCAGGGAAGCTGTGGGACTGGGGCTTCCCAAGCAGCAGGGCTAGATCCACTGCCCGAGCTGTTCCTGCGGCGGAGGTGGGAGACGGGCACACGGCTCACCAGGGTCCCGCAAGGCTGGGAAACCAGAACGGAGGATGGAAAACAAACCGACGGTGCTGGGCTGCCATTTCCTACACAGCATAGCACGATTTCTGCCAGCTATTACAAAGGGGCCTGGAAGCGAGACGGTTGGCGGGGTCAGAAGATGCTTGGCACCAGCAGGTTTGCTCCCGGGCAGCTATTAATCATCGCCCTTTACAGCCGGAGCTGCCCGAGTGCGATGGAGGGGTGGTGCTGGGCTGCGAAGGCGAGAGCCAGCGCGTTGGCACTGCGGTCCCGTGGACGCGTTCACCCGCTGACATTTTCAGGAGGTGGCCGAAGCAGCGTAACGCCTTCCCAAGGGGAGCGGCAGAGACGCCGCAGATGGGTGACGGTGGGTCTGTGCCTGCTTTGCGGCTACGGGAAATACCCGGCGGGCTCAGCGCCACGGTACGCTACTTCAAGAAGAAAGTCAAAGTTTGCGCAGCAGTTGGTAAAAAGGTATTTGCTATGAGGTAGAGGGCAATCACTGCAGAGTAAGAGCAAGGAGGCGCAGAAGGCACTTTGCAAACTTTATCCGCTGAAAGCACGGACTACTGTTGCCACGCGGGGATTTAGTGACCAAAGGTCTGCACCAAGGGGCAGGATTTGAATGCTGGGAGCCCCTTCCTCCCAGGCTAGGTTAACACCATTTCCCTCACCCTCTACTAATAACAGCAATAAAAAAGGCACTCGGGCAGCAGCCTGGAGGGCTGGGCACGGCGCAGACCCGGGGGGAGAGCCCAGCTCCCCACCCCGCTCCCACGGGTGGGTTTCCAACCTCCGCACCCAGCCCAGCACCAACGTATTTTCTCGGGTATTTTCCCGGTTTCCACAAGAGGGCAGCGGCACGACGCCGACGGGGACGCAGCGGTGTCCCAGAGCAGCACCCACCCGGCCCCGGGGCTGAGCCGGGGCCCCTTCCCAGCACCCAGGGCCCTACAGCGGCAGGAGATGGGGCACGCCAGAGGCTCAGGGACGGGATCTCGCCGCGAGGTTTTGTCTGCAGAAGAAAAGCGGTTGCTGTACATCTCCCAGGAGAGCTCCCTGCAAAGGCTGGGAGCGGGGAGATCTCAGTTCCGCAGCCCTGGCTCACCAAGACATTTGCTGTTGCAGAAAGAAACCCCTTTTGCTCAAAAACGCAATTCTCTGGAATAGCTCTGCTAACACCGAGGGGCTGTGGGGAGGGGAACGGGCTTTCCCTGCTGGGTGCAGAGGGGAACCCACCATCACCTATCTCCTCCAACCTCTGCATCCCCGTGCACAGCCCAGGCAGGGAGCACTGACCCCTCAGGAGCTGCTCCTCTGGGGAAACGGCTTGGTCCGCAGGGCGCTGTTGGGCTCCTGGCAAACCCTGATGCAGGGAAAGACCTAGCTGGAAAGAGATATACCAGTGAAAGTAAACCCCCCCAGTAACAGAAGTGTGGATGAAAAGAGCTGGCCCAGCTCAGCAGACGGGCTTTGCAGAGCAGAACCACAGGGCACACACCTACCCCAACGCGGGGGTCAGCCAGCAGACCTGTAAGTGTCGGGAAGGCAGAAGTCACTCCAGGGCATCACCTGGGAGAGCTGCATCCCGCAGCTGCAGCCCGGGCAGGTCCAGCTCCCAGAAGCGCTCCTCTTCTTCAATGCCTCTGGCTCCCAGCAGCGTCACGAGCAGCGACAGGACTCAGCGCTGCCAGGACCCTGCCGAGGTACAGCCCAACCACACGCAAACTGTCACCGGCACCTACGCAACAGCATTCGTATTCATACCGCAACTCTGAGCAAATACATCAAGCGCTTCTTCCTCCACTACGCGACCCTCTGCACTGCCGCGGTTTGATGGGGAACAAAGCAGCTCTTAAGAGCCAAAATACATAATACTGCCAAGCGCTGACCCAGCAACTGCCTCTCACGTGGAGCCCCTTGAGCTGCACCCCAGGGAGCTGCCAGTGATGGTCAAAGGAGGAGAGTCTATGAAAGCCCCCCAACACCAGACCAGGCTGGGTACCCTTCACGAAGGGAAGTCTTTGACTATTAGAGACCCGGTGCTCGGAGCTCAGGTTACCTTTCAGCGAGTAATGCGATTCCTCGGTCAACAACTACATCTCGTGCCTCAGAGCCTGGCAGATCAGGCACTTGGTGCTCCGGGTTTTAGGCAGAGAAAGAGAATTTTAGTATCTTCTCAGGGAAGTTTTTTAACCCAGGTGAGCTTGTAGAAGACTACGCGAATCACTGTTGCCCCGTTCACCGCCCATGTGGGACCCTGGAGCATGACAGCTGATTTCCTCTAGATTATCTTGATCTTGCTGGACACTGAGTGAGTGCGTACCAAAGCACGAGGTGTATTAGAAATGCCAAAACGGCAACAGATTGTCTGACGGGGCTGTCATTCTGTCATGAAATATGACATGCATCCAGCCCGGGAGGAAGAACTGGATTGCTGTACACTTTAATGCCGGCTGAGGCCATGCAAGATTATTCCTCATTTCGGAGTCTCATTGATCAGACCTGGAGGATGCATTTCTGCAGCGTAAACAACATGTGGCAAAAGTCCCAAACCACCTACCTCTCTTTAGCTGTGCTTTTATATAAAACATGTTGCCATTTCACAGGCGCGTCTATGAGGGATTTCCCTTTTGTGAACCCAATTTCCTCTCGCTTTTCAACAAAAATGCATCTCTGACATGAAGGATGCAAGGTAGAGACAGCACGGCTTGGTACACAGCAACGGGGAATTTGCCAAGCAGCAACAAAATGGAGAACAAACAAGAAAAATAAAAGCCAATTTAACGCGGAGAATTTATCAAAGGAGCAAAGATGCTTCTCGAGCAGCATCACTGGCTGCCCTTCTGTTGGCAGTCGTGCCGGAGGGACACTATGAGCACGAAGAAGGAAGAGCAACGACAAAGTAAACACAAGTAACAAGGTGGGAACAAGCCTACGGGCGGGTGGGAGCTCCCCATGCTCCCCACCACGTGCCTTGTCAAAGGCGCAGCCTCAACCAAGCACCAGCTAGGACATAACTGATGTTGAGTGGATGTAATATCTCTGGAGGAGATCCCACATGGTGGGCTCAAGAAAAACAGGAGAGTGCGCTTTGTTTCTGTCTTGCTCAGAGATAAATGAGACCCGACAACCCTTTCACAAAGGCTGAATTCGTCAACTCCAGAGCTTACAGGTCATTAGATCTGGAGTCACGGTGGGATTGTCTTTAGCAGTCATGATATCGTTTTGTTCCTTGTGCTTTCCTTGGGATCCTGTAACCAAACTGCCCAGGAGCTACAGTAAGACAAAAGGAGCATTTTCTTGTGTTACACCCTTCAGCCAAGCAGACCTCCAAGTTTTTGGTAATTACAGGCCTTTGAGAAGGCACTGCCTCCGTGGTGGCTGTGGAGGAGCCTGGCAGAGCCACCCAGCAGCTCAGGGCACCAGGAGTCACAGCTTCGACTTTGAGGGAAACATGAAAATCCATCTCCTGAGATGTACTTCAGCCACAGCGTCAGCAGTAGTATTTCTGCATGTGACAACATCTCACCGAGAAAAGCAAATCTTCATGAAGGGTTGACTAATACATAGACAGTCAAACAAGAACAAGCAGTATAGCCTATAACTCGCAGCGTTTTGGAGAGTCTGCAGCTGCCAATCAAGTGCACGCTTCCTCAGATGAGTGTTTCCAGGCTTTCTTCTCAAAAGGGATCTCACGGGAACCCCTTCCTCGCACACCAGTCTTTTCTATCTTTTTGTCTCATTCAGGTCCCCTCCAGGGTTCAGCTGCTCACTTGGTCCCGACACCGCTCTCAGATCTGCTTCCTCAACCTCAAAAAAGCCTTGGACAGTGAGATCCCCAAAGTCTGGCAACAACCCGTGAAGTTTCCTTTTGGTCTCTTGATAGTCTGCCATCTCCAGCAAGGGGCATTTGGTGGGAAGTGGAAAAATCCAGAGCTGGGTGCTTTGGGATGGGAGCCCTGGGGAAGCTGAATGGGATGAAATGCTTCCACCATGGCATGGGACAGGCAACCTCCGCAAATGAAGACAAACCTGTGGATGAAGCAGTCCAGACCTCTTATCTCCCACTTGTATTTTGGATGAGGGAACCTTTTGTCCTGCATCCTTAAAGGACATGTGTAGCAGGCCACGTAGGACACACTCCAATTGCAGAGCAAATCCAGGACGTAACGGCAGCACCTGGGCTGTGGGGTGATCTTCAGCAGGCAGGAGCTGAACCACAGGAGATGCCAGCCGGGGTTTGTTAAATGACAAGATGATATGATCCAAACATGTCCAGCACCTTCAAGCAAGGACCCTGTGGCACAGGTAAAATTGCTTTTATTCACCCAAAAGATCAATATTGTCAGGATGAAATAATATGTTAGCCAGTGTGAAGAACTCCACCTGACCACTGACAGTCAACAGGCAGAAACTCCCTCTTGAAAAGATAGTATTAAAAAAATCCTGAACATACTGCCAGTTCCCAAGTCACCGTATTCGGACCGTTCTCACCAGGAGCTGTAGATCATCTCCAGACTTCTTGGAAGAACGATTTTCTGTGCACGTGGTTTATTCTGATGCAGGAAATTCCTCAGATTTAATCTGGTTCTTTTCTATTAAATCATCATGGCTGATCAAACTGCCAGAGCCCCATCTGAAGACCACATTCCTTGGTGAACATGGGCATTTACTCCACGTCAATCATGGCAGGACTTTCCTCTGAACAAACCTGTTGTCAAAGGCAGTTTCTCATTACGCTCATCTAAAACTCTCCGGTCCTTCAGTAGCCTCTTCCCCTCACCCCCACACGTCTGCTTTGTTTTGCACTGGATTTAACTTTGCATATGTGGTTTGGTGTGGGTTTTTTTAATATAAACATCAAATCTCTTAATTCTCTGACCCAGAAATCAGAGACAATCCTCATAAAAATCTGGGACAATGAAGACACACGCAGCTGCACGTGTGCAGCAGCAAGAGCTTCCGAAACTCCCAAATCTACCCATTTAAAGTGTTTTTCATTAAAGAAAGCATTTTGACAACTGTTGCCGTCAGATCTCAGGTTATTCTGAAATCAAATCCTTGGCTTTCAAGTGCAGCTCTACGCTGAACGAGACATTTTAAAGAACGACGACGCGGTGGCCCAGGTTTACCATCAGCTGGCAATTCACATCCAAGATGCGAATTGTCACCTCCACGTTGTCACCTCCACAAGGCCAGCTAGGACCCGAGACCCACGCTGGGTACACGCCTGCTCCCACAGCATCCAGAAATAAAGGTTCCCTCAGCTGCAGCGTGACCTTTCCCGGAGCCGCACAGCCCATTCCTGCAGCACTTTTGCCAATGAGTAAATAATGAGAAATTAGTGCGCAGCCCCGGCGATGAGTCAGAGCGAGCCGCTGCTGGCACTAATGAACCTGCAGGGACAAAACAGGGTGTCGGAGATATCCAAGCCCCTCAGTTTCATGACGACTGGGGGGCCCATGTCACCCCCATGTCCTTGGCAGGGCCGACTCCCCGCTGGTGAGTTGCACCCAGACACCAAACCCGGAGAGCCCCGTCCGATGCCAGGCAGGGGATGGGAACGCGCTGCGTTTCGCATCGCCTCTTTGCAAGTTTAATTTAATGAGGGAGAATAACGAAGTATTGCAGGTTAAGTCAGGTAGGCGCATGCAGGCAGCGACCTCCCTTGTGAGAGCCCCAGGAGTTTTTAGGGGCAAAAGGAGGGTACAGAGGTACAGCTCCACCGCACGCTGCCACCAGGGATAGCAGGGTCTGGCTGGGGGGTCCTGCGAGCCAGGAGCTGCTTCTACCCCGCAACGCTTCGCTGCAGCACCCAAGGTTGAAGAGCGAGGCCAAGGTGGGAGCTCACCCGCTCCATCCCCAGCACCAACCATGGGGAAGTCCCCAGTGACAAGCTGGGTTTCACACACCTGCTCTGAACCCTTCCTGAATGCAGAGTCTCATTAAAGCGGGTAGTTTAGCTTAACTGTGGATAATTCACACGGCTGGGCCCATAATAGCAGCCAAGCGCAGGAGAAAATTGCATTACTGTATCTGGAGGTCTGGGGTGCTCAAATCTGAAAGGGAAGTAGCGGTTCAAACCAGCCAGGGCTTTAATACCAGATTAAATGCCTTCACAGGAGCCTGTCTGTTTGAAAGCTTCCAGCCAGCCTTTTGTCAAGCCAATTTAGTCTGCATTGTACTTTGGCTTCAAGAGGCACCTTAAAATGTAACCAGCAGCATTTTATTTTGTTTGGGTTTTGGGTTTTTTTTTTTTTTTAAATGGTAGCTTAACTTCCTTGGAGGGAATTCATGGACCTGGGACGGCCACTGCTCCGTACGGGAAGGGAAGGAAGTGCTTTAATGGCAGAGGGGCCAAGCAAAGCGCCTCTCTCCAAGGCCGTTGGCCTGAATGCATTATTGTTTAGGGAATCTATTGAGCATTTTGTCCTGAAAGACTTGCCATTTTAGAAGGCTGAATGAAGCTCCAACTGGGATTATCAATTTTTAATTTCCCCATTAGCAGAAACAGAAGGTTACGAGTCTTGTAGTTTCTCCTGATAGAGGGAACAGCCTATTTCCATACAAGGATTTTACTTTAAGAGGGCTAATTATCCCAAGCCTTCAACAAGGAGGTAAGCCATGTCTCAGGGACACCGTGCCTGGCCCCAGGTGCTTAAATGCAGCAATTTAGTAGAGTTCCTGGCTGATCCCAGGGCAGGCAGGAGTGCGACTGGACCGGCATGTGCGGCTGCACGTGGGCATCTGGCAGCGACAGCAGCGGGATGCTCCTACCCTCCTGCAGGCAGGAAAAGTACCCCAGAAACAGCAAGAAGGAGCCCCATTCCCCAGGCGTGGGCCGGCTTCTGCTTTGAAATTCGGCACCTGGGGAGACGCGGGGCACAGATTTGTAGGAAACTGCCGCTCCTCCTGCCCCTCCACTCCCTGATGTGGGGACACAGAGGAACCTCTGTCTGTCCACCAGGCCCACCCCACAGCGTCGCAGGGCTCGTCACAGGGCTCTGTGCCACCCCGGCTCTCCCCACAAGCGCATCCTTGTCATTCAAATGAGAAGCTGCCACAAAGGCGAGGGTCCTGCCCTGAACAAAGAGCCGCTTGGGACCGCGGCGGAGGGGGATGCGGGTCCGTGGTCTCCACCGATGAATGCAAATGCCTCCATCCCCTGGGAGCAACTTCTCTGGGAACAACACAGGCGGGCTTTGTGAGCAGGAGGCCGAGAGAGGCATCGCTCATACGCAAGCCCCCAGGAATGCCCAGCAAGCCCCAGCTGGAGAAACGCCTTGGGGGCACACACAGACCTTCCCTGTCACCCCTGACCACGCAGTCAAGAAAAAGCAGCTCACACTCGTTTTTTTTGCACCCACGCTCTTGCAACCGAACTAAAACTTTCCTGGCACTCCCACGTCCCTTGGCCACTGACACCAGAGCCCATGTCCACGAGGGATGATCTTGGCAGTGCCACCACCACCACCTCACCGCCAATTCCCGTCCTGCAACCCCAGTGCCAGGGCCAAGCATCTCCCTAGGGCAAAGCATCTCCCTCAGGGCCAGGCTTGCTCAGCTTTGGGCATCGGTCCCTCCCCAAGCCACAGCTTTTGCCCGGCACCCAGCGTCCCACCGCACAGCTGCCGTACCCACAGCGGGCAGTTTAGCAGCCAGCTCCTTTGCAAACCCGCAGGTCTCCAGGTCAACACCTTCACTGTACAGACTCCAGTGCGCCGGCTCTTCTGAAAACTAAAACTTGAAGGTAGACCTCCCTTCAGACCTGGTTCAGAGCCCAGCACAGTGAGAGCTCTTATTACTCGGTTACTACTAACGTATATAAAGTTTTTGCTGCTCGCACCCCTGAGACTCTCAAGCCCAGACAGCCATAAAAAGATGCGATTTGCGAACGCTGGGCACTGCAATGAGGAGGGGTTGGGGGGTTTACTGTAAAGGCGGCAGTGCAAAATGCAAAGTAGTAAATCTCAAAAGCAATGTACTAAAATTCAAGGGAAACACTCAAGTCAAGCTCCGTTCCATCTGCTATTTCATGCTCTCTTTGTTAGAGCAGCTAATGGAGAACAATAAAAACATTAATAATCAAGCTAGATTTATAACCTGGGCAGGATATTCCACCAGTAATGAAATCTGGAGAATCATTCAATATGATATTGCTTTGGGCAGCACTCTGACAAGAACTGCCTTTGAATTATAGCCCTCTTTCGTTTTGCTGAACTTTAATTTGGCCCAGCACCACTGTTTCATTTAAAACAAACCTGCGGCAGGACTGGAGCGGAGGATGCAGCTCAGAGGCGCAGTCCTGCTCGGCACTGAGAGCCTCTCGGCTGCAAGGGGGTGATATTTGGGATGTAAAAGCTCTGTTGACATTGTGCTCTATTTACTGCAGAGAATTGTTGAATATAATTTTCAAAGGTTAGCGGAGCTTTCTATCGCCATGGTTTCATGCTTCCTAGTTTTCAAATATTTGGTTGAAATGCATCACAGATCTTTAATTTCTTAGTTGCTTCATAAAGTGGATGTCAAATAATTCTTCTTAAAGCTCTCACTTCCCACGCAGTGGTATCTTCCTGACAAACACCTCTGAAAATACCTGGCGTTTTCTGCTCCCTGCTGCTCATTAGAGGGCATAAGCATAAACCTGCTTTACAATCAACCCCTTCCTAATCCCACCAGTACCGTCTCCAGACAGTGTTGCATTTGCCCCAGCAAGAAATCACCGAGACACCCATTTGACATCATCTACTTTGTCCTCCCCAGCCTAAATAGCCTCTTAACGTAGGGCTCTGTAATCCCCTTCTCCTGCAGTTCACTTCAGTTATCATCATCCCTGGCACCTTTTGCTTTGCGAGACTGCCACAGCTCTTCAGCATGGTTTTGAGCTACCGCTCAAATCCAGTCCAGGACAAAAAAAAAGGTACCTTAATGCCTGAAAGCTGTCAGTGATAACTAATAAACCCCCTCGAGTATTAGCATTTAACCTGTAAAAGCTGAGTGCGGCATGTACGGTAGCAAGGGCAAAAGCAGGTCAAAGACAAAGTTTGAGTCAAATTGACTGGGGCAGAATACATCAATTCATGTGCTGTTTGCATGAAATATTAATTCCAGCCTTAACATTTGGTTATAGACAAAAGCAAATGCACCGTAATAATGCAGATGTGCCTTATCTTCCCCACATTTTCTATTCTGCTAGGAACCGATGGGGAATGATATGCTTTGTCCTTCCCGGCAGGTGTTTGAGCAGGAGCCTGCGAGCCGGAGCACACGCTTGGCAGCCAAGCCGCGGCGGCAGTGTCCTGGCGCACTGCTCCGTGCGAGCCCCGCTCATTAGATAATCCTGCCGTGCTGCAAATCCTCCCTCCCTCTCTCCTTCACAGCAGCGTACAGGCGGCGTTTTGAAATTCTCTGAATTTCGGGGAATTTCTCCAAACTGGCGGGTCCAGCCCCAGGACTGCTCGTCCATGCCCAGCCACAGCTGGCTTTCCAACACCCAGGTTTGACATAGTCATGGGGCTTCTCCTCTCTGAGCTACGGCTGGTATCAGCTACGAGAAACTTTTCCTCCTCCTCCAGGAGAAAAGCCTCCATCCCTCCCCTCTCAGAGGAGACAGCGTGGAGCTGTACGGACCTGCTGGCACCATGACCTGGCAGGGACATGACCTAAGCCCTCACTGCCTGCTAGAACCTGTCATCTCCCTGCAAACCGAGCAGGCACCTGTGAGTGGAGAAGCGGGACCACAAGGATGCCCATGCTGTGCAGACCACCGCAATGAAGTCAACCCTCTGCCTGCTGCCGGCACAGAGCAGCTCCTAATGTATCTCCGAGCGTGTCCCAATCCCCAGGGATCGCTCCAACTCTAAACGTGCCATTTTACCCCGCTTGCTGGCAGGGGTTTGCGTGGCTCCTCTGCAGGCGGAGAGCCCTTGAGAGAGGCCAGCCCCTTCTCAGTGCCCGAGAAATCACCATCCGTGTGTGAACGCTGCTGGGGCCATCACCCCGCGAATGCTGGGCTGGGGGAAAGTTGGGCCACTGTGCCGGGGTGCAGGGGGACACAGCGTAGTGGGTGCGGGGACGGGGGGCACAGAGCGCGGGGGAGGCACCACGCACTGGGTGCAGGGGGTTGTGCAATGGTTGCAAGGGGTGCACCAGACACCGGGTGCAAGGGAGGGGAGACGCTGGCTTCAAAAGGGCTCTGTGCAGTGGGCGGGGGGCACTGGGTGCAGGGGGGGAGATGGACACTCCAGTGGGTGCGGGGGGGGTGGGGGGGGGCACCAGGCGCAATGGGAGACACCACATAGAGAGTGCTGGGGAGGGGGCACCGGGTGGAAAGGGGCACCGAGCGCAAGCTGGAGGGCACCGGCTGCCAAGGAGGGCACCGAGCAGCGGGGCGCTCCGGGGAGCATTTCCAGCTGCCGGAGCTCGCCCAGCGCCGCGGGGGCCGGCGATGCCCGGAGATGGGGGGGGGGGGGACCCAGAGAGGCGGGCGCCGGGTGGGGTGGGAGCGGAGAGGAGCGGGGGGGTCGCGGATAACTCACAACGCCCCGGGTGATGTCGTCCGCCGCGGGGGTCGGCGCCGCCGGCGCTTCTTGCCACGCCAGCCACAGGGCGACCACGAGGAGCATCTCCCGGCGGCGGGCGCGGTGCCGGGCGGCGGGGCTCAGCATCCCCCCGCGCCCCGCGCCTCCCGCCGCCCGCCCCGGCAGGGCCCGGCCCCGCGCTGGGCTCCGCCGGGCCGCCGGGCTCCGCGCCGCATCCGCGCTCCCGCCCCGGGCTGCCGCCGCCGCCGGGGAGGGAGGCGGGCTCGGCTCCGCGCCGCTCCGCTCCGCGCCGCTCCGCCGGGGAGGTTCCGCTCCGCTCCGCGTCCGCGCCGCCGGGGAGGCTCCGCTTCGCTCCGCGCCGCTCCGCCGGGGAGGCTTGGCCGCCGGGGCGGCTGCGGGGCGGCGGGTGCGCGGTCACATCGCCCCGCTCCCGCACCCCGCGGAGCGAGAAAGTTGCTTCGGGCGCTGCCGCGGAGCCGAGCGCGGCTCGGCTGCTGCTCCTGCCGCGCACCCCTCCGCGCCCGGCCGGCGGAGCGCCCCGGCCAGCGGCGGGGGAGGGGAGGGGAGGGGGAAGAGGAGGAGGAGGAGGAGGAGGAGGAGGAAGGGATGCTAATGAGGGAGGCGGTGTCAGGGCTCCGGTGGGGAGGGGGCGGCACAGCGCGGTCTGGCCGCGGCGCTGCGCAGCGCCGAGCACCGGCGGCGCTCCCCGCGCGTAGCGGCTGGCGGAGGGGGGCTCGGTGCCTGACGGCAGGTTGTGTCCCCGCTCGGCTTTGTATCCGCGCCTGGCTGAAACGCCTCGGGTTTCCGACGCGCTGCTTTCTTAGCATCAAAATTTCTTTAAGTACCAGCCCCATCCTCCGAGTTTTTTAAGGTGATGCGGAAAAGAGCGGGGGGTTGGTGCGCCTCCGACTGATAGCCAGTCTCAGCGAGACGAACGTCTGGCTTGTCCCCATAAACAGCATAATGGGATCCTATGGCCTCTGCAGCACGCCCTCCCACGAGAGCTGTGAATCTGCCACATGCTCCGACAGGCCAGATGGCGGGGGGCACCCTGGCACCTCCAGCTCCCGCCACTTCGGGATGAAAATGTACTTCACGCTCAGCATCTGCGCTCCCCACTTCCTATTAGCACATTAATACACTCAACGGCTTTGGAAGTTATCTTTAAAGTTGTTTTAAAATGGAAACTGTAAAGGTACTTTTTTATTTCCATTTCTTATTTATATTTAAAAAAAAAAAAAAGGATTGGCACAGATGAAAAATTGCTTCTAGATGCTGCTGGGGCAAAATTGTAATTGACATTGATATGACACCTTCCACACAAATAGATTAATTCAGCAATGAACCATAGCTGCTTCTGGAGATATTTAATGAGAGACGGGACTAGAGCAAAGCAGTGGAGGAGGAAAGAAGAAATCTTTGTCCAGAAGAAACTGGTTAAAGAGAACTGACAGGGAGACCTCGCTTCCTGCAGGCAAGTTCGTGTTCCCCTGTCTCCCCATGAGCTGGGCTGAAATTTCTGCTCCAACACCAGAGAAATCGGAGGGGAAAACCCTGGATTACAGGACTCAGAGCTTCACCAACTAGAGCTACCTGTTGTAGCTCAAGAGCTGTTATCCTGAGAGCTTTGCTCCTCACTGAAGCAAAGTTCAGCTGCTTAAAAAGACCAGCAAAGCTCATCTTCTGGTTCCACAGGTGCAGGGAGGGGGGTTTCCAAAGGGCTGAGCGATGGGTCTGGCAGCTCTCGCTCACCATTTAATTTCACTTTGGAAAGATGTCCATGGCCACCTTGCCACAAAGCCCCTGTCTCCCGGGGGGCGGTTCCCCCTCCCTGCGCATCCCTCTCCCCTCTGCAGGACTCACTCCTCCTCTGTGCATCTCCCACTGCCCCCCCCATCTCGTCTTGTCCATCCCGCAGCTGCTGCTGCTCTCAGGGGAGATCTCTTTCTCACCTCCAATAACTGTCACACCAGCCCTGATGAGATGAGGATTATTATTTGCTCGATTCCAGAATCCTCTGCTCTGAGCAGAAAGCAGCAGCCACCCAACACCCCTCGACCTTTCCCGGGTTTTCCAGCCGAGAAGTGTTATCCCAGGCAGTCAGGCCAGCCCGACATTGCTTAGCAACATCACACGTAGTAATTTCCTGCTAAGCAGCTCCAGAATCTCTTCTTATTAGGGGTCATTTCTCTTGGCAGTTGACATGACTGTAGGCAGATCAAAGCGGTCCTCGGGAGGAAGGCAGAGGCAGCACAGCCGCGCAGGGCTGGGAGGAGCGCGCAGCAGTGACTCACAATCCCAGAGTTTAAGAGAAGCCCGCAGCCCTCAGGGAGAGCAGCTTCTGTGGTGATGGACTTCCCAGGGCAGAAACTGCCAGCACAGGTTCCCTGACCTCAGTAAAGGCCACTAACTGGGTTGGGGGTTACGACTGACAAATACCCCAGCGCTTGGCAGTACTTTCTAGGGGTTTTGGGCTCTCTTACAACTGCTCAGCACAAACAAACTCTGTCCCTCTTACATGGCACGGTTTGCACGCTAGCCTGGTCCCCGCGCTGGGCAGCCTGCAGCTCTAGGGCTTGATCCTATGCCATATCCATGGTGCCACCTTCTCCTGCCCTGGCTGCATCATCCTGTAGCAGCAAGGCTACCTCAGCTACCTTCCTCACGCTTCTGGAAGATG
The DNA here is from genome assembly GCF_965638725.1 of Aptenodytes patagonicus. Lineage (NCBI taxonomy): Eukaryota > Metazoa > Chordata > Aves > Sphenisciformes > Spheniscidae > Aptenodytes > Aptenodytes patagonicus. The sequence goes on from NC_134963.1 coordinate 3,071,794, forward strand.
CTGCACACTCCACCCCAACCTTTAATCCCATTTTGCAGATGAGGGCAACGAAGGATAAAGGTTCATCGTGGGCAGCCTGTGAGCTGTTGGACCAAAGATAAAGGCTGAGCTCACTCCAGCTGGAAGAGTTTTGCTCTTAACTTCAAGGGGTCGAGATTTTAGGGCACATGCTACCATTTTATCTTCACCTCCCAGGTCATCCTTTCTCGCAGCAGCACATCAGGGACAAAAATCTTCACAGTTTCCATCAGACTGGGTGTTTTAAGCGGATTGCCAGCAGGGTGAATGGAAGATGCTGCTTTGTGTCAAATATAGTTTAATCCTTTTAGACTCTTTCCTGTGGCACTAAATGTAAGAGCGTACCTGTTCCTACCAAATATAGAATATATTAAAACTTGCCTATTGCAAGAGAATACTTTTTCCACAGTTGTTTCTCACATACTTGTATTACATACAGGCATGGGCTGTAATTGCAGAGTTGTGGGTGTTTGCAGAACGTTTCGCTGCAGCAAACTTAACCCAAGCTGCCAGCTCCATCCTCCCACTGAGGAGCACTGTACAGAAGCCCAGCTCCCCACCGGCTCTCCTTTGCACAACCTCCTGCCTCCAGCACACCAGGAATGAGTTTCACCCTGACTGGGGTGGATCGGTTTTTGGGGGAGCAGATGGTCGGATGGCCCCAAGCAATGTCAAAAAAAAAAAAAAGTCTCTTGTATTCCTGGTAACAACCCTTGTTGGGGAGGACTGTAACATTAGGGTAGCTGCAGATACGTGAGCCGGGACTCACAAGCAGCACCGCCCAAACTGACATTTTGAATCTCCTTTAGCACCAGTTGCTCTGTGGCAGATGGGAACAGGACTCCAGGAGACGGGCTTTTAACACTGAGCTCAGTTAGTGAGGGCTTGATGGACTCCCTGCTTTCTGGGCTGCAGGGTTGCTCGCCTGCGCAGAGGAATTTTGGATTCCTGAGTGGTCAGGACAGTTTTGTCTGCAACTTGGAATGCCCAAGTGCTGCCTTGGCCCCCTCTACATGCAGCAAAAGGAGAGCGCCCATTGCTCTCCCCTGGTAAAACAGGGCCCTGAGCAATCAGCTTCAGGGGGCAAAGTTTCAGCTGGTGGCAGCTAGGTGGGATGGGCAGCATCCTTGGTCCTGCTCAATGAAGCACTTCAGCTCATGGCTCAGGTTCCCCACTCGCATCCTTTCATCACTGCTTTGGTGTGGGCTTGGGTCCAGGGCTGTGATCCGTGCACTTTCCTCCGACTGGGACTGGGGGAGAGCCACCCGCAGGGTAGGAATTGAACAGTTTTGCAGATCTGGCTGAGATTTTCAAAGAAAACAAACAGCCCCACAAAAACCTCAGAGTTTTTAGGTGGCCAAATCCCACTGAATTTTTCCAGCCCCCGACTTCTGCGGTTGCCGATACCTGCTTTGTTTCCTCATCTGCAGAGGTATTAGTTATTAGCATTGTGTTGTGACAGCACCTCAGAGCCAGTCCTGCACCACAAGAACCTGCAATGTGAATAATTATATATGCTGGACGAGCAGATGCTTTATCCTACCCTAAAGCTATTCAAAGTAATTCCCAACATATTTATAAATATTTTCCGCAAGCACTTATAAAAGACAAGATGGCAGATTTCTACGTGTTAATCAAAAGCTATGTCACAAATTACGATACCAAAAAAGTCTACAACCGTGTCATGTACAAACAGCAGGGAGAGATTCTTTAATAGTTTAATTTTATTGCATGAGACTTCCTCCTCCAACAAAGCACTGCTTGATCATAAGGCCCAAAGAATTCTCAGAGAAGCTCTAAACCCTCAGACTGTTGTAGGACATACACTTAACTTTAAGCGTATTAGTAATCATGCTGGCATCACTCTAACTAAATGAATGTAATAAAAGTACATCTCTTCCCGGGAAGGTGGAAGCTGTGCACAATATAATGAGGCAGATTGTATGGATGCCATCAGCTCCTTACAGCTACAGAGAGCAGAGTCAAGCAATACAAAGAACCTAGTTAGAGCAAACTGAACTGTGAATATTTTTTCCTCTCTTGCCTTTTCAGTCAATAAAAACTCACCTTGATGGCACAGGTTTAACTCCACGCTCCTGTCGTAAGAACAATATGGGGTAGATAGAGTTTCCATGCCATTCATTGCACAGGTGAGTTCCTGAATAGAATTTAAGGAAGGAGCAGCATGATGATTTTAATTCTGTTAAGCGTAGCTTCCAAAATGCATTCTTTATGCTTCATTTGTTGCAAATGAATGACTCGGTTAAAACAGCATTTCAACACATTTTAGCCAAAATATTTGCTTTGCACAACAACAAAATACAGATAACTGCAATCATCTGTAAGTAAGAGCAAGCAAATTGACAGACACAGCCGATAAGCTGTTTATACTGATACCTATAGCCTTTTTAGCACAAAACTTTTATGCGAAACAAGAAATGCTAGTAAAACTGATCTGCGAGTTCACATTTCCCTGATCTGCCTGGTATTGTCAGCGTTTGGAAGAAAACTGTAAACAAGTACACTATATTTGTTTTCTTTCCACATGCATTCCAACCAAAATGCACATACTTAAAATACTTTCACCTTTGTGCACCAAGATGGTGAGTATGAATTTAAAAATGTCATTATCTTCTAACTATATATGCTACGTGCAAGATTAAGATTTTTCCTCTCGGTGTCTTTAGTATAATTAGTATGTATGACAACAGTCAGACGATTTAATTTCCCAATTACACAGCTATACTGAAAATATCCTTTGCATTAAATATGCAGCAATTCTTATCAGTAGATACTCTACAACTTCTTCTGCCCTGTTATATCACTGCAGATGCTCATGTTTTGGCAAGTAGAGAAATGATAATTTTCTGCCCTATCAACCAGAGAGACAGAAATTGCGGCGCCGCAGCGGAGCGGGGGCCCAGGCTGACGCAGTGCCCCCTCTCCGATGGCACACGCGGCGTTCCCAAGGGGCAGCCACGTAGCACAGGCTTCTTGCCGAGCCCAAGTGGTGAATCAGTTTACGCTGCGAAGTGTGAGAATGAGGACATTTTTGATATTATCCTGCTGTTCTCCTAGAAGCTTTGGTAGCCATGGGAAAATCAGTTACTGGAATCTAATTTGCTTGCGTGTAATTAATATCACCCAGAAGCTACTTATTTGCTTGCCTACTTTTAGGACTGATGGGTGACCAGTGATAACTAAAAGCCCAATTATTTTTCTGAGACCAGTAGTAGACATGTAGTTGCATATATGTTAAGTACTACTCATGGGAAGTTTTGAAATCTTTCTTTTCCGTGAGTTAAAATTAAGCAGAATAGGGCATTTACACATGGCTTGAGAGTATATAGCTTTTTTTTCTTCCTCATCCTCTGATTGAAAAACCAACCTACTGACGTTTCTTAAATACCTTATGTCAAAGGAGGGAAGTTAAAGTTAGGAGGAGTGGGGAAACCAGTATTTTCCTGCAGGCCAGGGCTCTGCAGGGCATCTCAGCATCCATCCATCCCCAGCGGAGGGATGCTGCAGAGACGCTTGCAGTGCTCTTGGCCCCAGGACTCTTATTCTCTGCGTAATCACACGCTGGCACAAAGTATCTCCAGCATCTCATGGATGTCCATCTACCAGCTCCAGCGCAACAGGCCAAGACAGCACTAACCATCTCCCCTCAGAGCTCATTCCACTCGAGTCCATTAACAACACTGCTTAGACCTCTCTAACTCACTCTAAGGTCTAAATCTTGCAGATTTCTCCCACGTAACACCTGAAAAAGGCAGCCTTCCCTGGCTTCCCACACAGCTGCAGTTCTCCGCAGCTTGCTTCTCCTCTGCTCTAAAGCCCTTTTTATCTCCCCCTGCTAATCACGTCCCTACAGGTACCTGTATCAAATGCTGTTTCAGAGGTCTTTTTCCAAGCCTATCGCTTCGACCATCTCTCTGCGCTCCTCCCTGAGCGGCTCTCTGCTGAATTCTGTATATCAGATCAAACATAAACTGCTTGTCTTTATTTCAAAGGCTTTCACAGACAACCCTGCTTTGTCTTTTATTACTCATTTAGCACCAAGAAATCAGCTCCCTCCTCCAGCTGGCCGTGAAACCAGCTTCTCTCTTCCTTTGCTAGGCTCTCAATGACTCCCGCTCGCACTTTCTTCCATGCTGCCCCTTCTGCATGGGGATTTTTCCTTCTGAGCAAACCCAAGTCAGCCGTGCTATCCTCCCTTTGCCTATGAATATACCCTTATAAGATCAGGACCCTCCTCAGTGTCTTTTTTCCAATACAACTCTGCTCCAAGAAGTTGAGAAATACTAATTTTGTCGTTTCCTTCATCTCCCTTGCTTGCAGTCATGCCTTGTTTTGCGTCCTCTCCCGGGTAAGAGAGCCCTTTTTTCCAGGTTTGTGAGGCACCAAACACGAGGTCATCTTAATCTACTGCTGGAATCCCTTGGCACTATAGTAATATCAGCGATAGCCACAACATCCAATTACTCAGTTCACAGCCACATTGCCACCAAGCAGACGCAAGCGCACACCCTATCACACAACACCGGCCGCTTCTGCCTCCACGCTGCATTGTACACTTCTCACAGGACGGCGTTTAAGGAATTAACACCCATTAATTATAAAACAGTACAAAAGAGGCACATGTTTTCCAGGCTTAGCTTAGCTGCAAACTCCCCTGATACAGCAAAGCCTCAATCAAGATCTCGTAATACTGGGACAGGCAGAAGGATGGGCCAGATTGCCACGTTAGAGCAAACTAAAGTGTAACTGCCTCTTCACTAGCAGCATTCCCATCCTCGTTCCCATTGCTTTTTAGCAACATCAACATCCTTTCATGCACTGCCTTGTTTAAGCAATGAAGAGAAGTCTAAAGGTTAATTAATGAGAAGTAGAACATAGTCACTTTACTCAAAAAAACACCAACAAAAACCCCAAACAACCGTTAAAAGCTACAAAGTACCGTTTTATGGAGTTTTCCAGTGGAAAAAAGTACTAACACTAGTACTAGTATTAACACTATTTAAACACAACTGACTGTCCTTTGGCTTAGGAAAGTCATGAAACTTTTGACCTGCTTTTACAATGCTTTAATAAGTGTTTGCGCTTTCTGTCAGTCAGGAAGACAGCAAATTATGTGGCATACATCAAAAGCCAGCAATCTGTTATATGCACACACGTACGCTGTACCCTACAGAGGCAGACAGGTACTTTGGTGATGGCAGAACATCTCATCAATTAAATCTAGCCATATATCTTCTTTCAACATATGACACGTTGATTGGCAACCTTTCTAGAGACCTGGCTCAGACACCTGGGGGATTTTGCTGGCAAGGTCAGTAAAGCTTCTAAAGCAATGCTTTCCATCACGGAGTCACGGGTGACAAGTTAACAGACCTCAGCTGCATGCTGTGCTGCAGCACCCCCCCCCTGCAAACAGCACGTGCTGCATCGAGGATGCTTGCCCTGATCTCGGGTCCTTGCTCTGCTCTCGACACCGTTCCTCTTCCTGGTTTCCCCCAAAATTCTTCCTCTGCCCAACCCTTCTTATAATTCCTGCCAGTTCCTTCCCCGCCCCTCCTCTGAAGTCCCTAATAAATGGGGTTTGACTGCAGTGCTATTCCCTGCTCCCCATTGAGCTCGCTCTTCTCCTCTCTGCCTGGCTGCTTCCCTTGGAGGGCAGCAGTTATTTAAGGTGCTGAGAGTCCTGGGTTTGAACTCTGGATAAATCCTGGTGTCCTTCACCTTCCAGTTCCGGGAACCTCACTTCTAGAGAGATGGGGATTACTTGGTGTTCAACAGAGAGCACCAAAAAGCATTCAGATGTTTTATGGGAAAGGACTTAAGACTGGCCATACCCATCTTTTCAAAGGAAAATATTACCAGAAAAGAATAGGCAGGAAAGAAACCGTTCATGAGGATGGGACACGTAGAAAGAAGCTTAAAACAGAAGATGCAAGATAGACACTCTGGAAAGCTGTAAGAATAGTGAAGTATTTAACCCCATTGCCTGGGAAGGCTGCGGGATCCCCACCATCAGACCAAGAGGCTCTCAGGATCAGCTCAGGCATGGCTGGCCACCTTGGTGCAGAAGGATGGAGAACAGTCTCCTGACGGTCTTCCTAATTTTATTTTATATTTTACTTGTTCTGCTCCTCATCTGACCTGGGTCTTCTTGCCTTTAATAACATCATGAGGTTCAAGAGCTGAGGAAAATCAACCATTAGCCTAAGGCCATTGTTGCATTCCTATAGATACAGTCCCAGCTGCTTACCCTTTATAATGGGATTCAGAAGCCTGAATATTCAAATTCAACTTTTTCTTCATTAAGGAAAGAACCTTTCAGATGTGTCTGAGCCACGTTTGGATTCAGAGCTGAACACTTACCAAATTGCATGTCCAGAAGTTTTCCCTGGCCCGGTTGGTTACAAAGCCCAGCTGGCAACCGTGGAACCTGTTTTGAAATGTCAGCAAAACCCAAGGATATGTTGGAGCCAGCGTTGCAAACGCAGGGCTTTTTCTTGCTATAAACAATTCATCTCCGAAATACGTTGCCCACAAAGCTAACGTGGCCCTTTGCAGATCTAAGCACAACCTAAGGCCAGCTGCCAGTGCTGCTCAGCTTCCCGGTTAATTCCCAAACAGGAAAACCCTGCATCTCTCAAGCTGAGCTATTCCAGTGCATCAAATCCGGACAAATCAATACTTGCCAGGCTTCTTTCTCCACAGCCTCCTCTAGACCTTCTCAGCAAAACTACGACCAAAGGAAAGTTTAACCTGCTCGATCAGCCCTCGCTGCCTGAAGCCTGCAGGGAGAGTGTCGGTTAAATAAGGCAAATGCTTACTATGAAACCAGTTCTTGGTAGCAAAAGTAATTTTTTTGCATTTTTGGGCTATTCTTGCCTGTGGAAAAGTTTTCATCAAGGTCAAATTAAGTGGCTTCTGTTGGAAGAGGAAGGCTTCACTACTGGAAACACAAAGCACCGACCCAGGAGGAACATCCTCCTCTTACTCTACTCTCCCCTGGATTGATGAAGGGTGAAGAACAAAAGCCCCGTTCAGACTGGAAGGATTATGCTTCTGTATGTCAGAGGCATGTTAAATAAACACTAGCGTAATTTGTGGAGCAACTTTGGGAACTTAATTATTTCTCAGGATTCAGCTTTAATGACTCCTTTCTACTCCCTGGATTCTAAGCAGCCAGTTATGTCATGTTGCATTAGAAGCTGAAGCTGCAGCAGACAGAACAGCATCAGACCTGGAAAAAAAAAAAAAAGAAAAAAAAAGGAAAAAACCCCGCATGGTTTTCCTTTACCAAGAACAAACATATGCAGTAGCACAGTGCTTTGGAAATAAATTGCTCATGAACCTTCTGGCTTGAAGGTACCAGTAAATCTTCCTGTTTGCAGTGATGCCCAGGTATATATGGCAAAAAAATCTCACTGCTGTATTAAAGGTCTTACCAAAAAGTCTCCCTGCTTTACAGAAAAGCTCTTATTTACCCCTTGTGTCCTCAGAATAACAGATTACCACAGCTCCCGGCAATCACAGCACAGCTCGGCTCTGTGTCCACACTGCAGACTAAAGTGCATTACATAGATTGCAAGCTGTTACGTAACCCAAACTTTTATTATGGTGGTTATAACAGCAAGGTGTCCAAAGGTATGTTTTATATACGGCCTCTCTCTGTGCTTAATCAAAGTACAATCAAATGCCTTTTTTTTTCTTTTTAAGCTTCACTAGAGAAATGTTTTATTATTTTTAAATTGTCCAATACTTTACCACTAATCCCCTACGTTATTAAAGCTTGAACGAGGAGACTAGGGTCTAGCTCTTGCAAATCCTCAGTCAATTGAGTTTGGGGTTTCTAAAGCCTCGGTGCTGAGTGATTCAGATCTGAACTCACGGCATCTGAACCTGCAGAAGACAGCTGTCAGTGGACGGGAGGCTCAACGCTGTCCAGCTCCGCTCATTATTGTCCCCATTTTGCCCTGAGAACAGGCAGCTACATTGCTTGGGAGCAGGACGGAGAAGGTGGGCAAGCAGGCGATGCTTTGGCCTGGAGATGCCGTGTGGGACTGGGCACAACCAGCAGCCCCCGGTCACCCAGATCTGACAGCAGCGTCATGTTTCTCAGAGGCTTCCCGAGGAAGATATGGGACAGAGCACGAGAAGTCCAGTTAATGTGGTAACGTGCCTGTGGAAAGAAATTAGTCTGCTACAACAAAGGTCTGGGGTCCCAGATCCACCGGCCTCCAAGAAATACCCTGGTCCTGATCAACACCAGTGGCTGATCATGCTCCGCTCAGCTGCACCCCGTGTGTGGGAACAGTCAGAAGTGTGCATGGACACGGGTGCGGGGGCTCCGTCATGGGCGTGCTGCATCACGGCACCTTAAATACCCACCTCCTGCCTCAGAGCAATGCACACAGTCCCAAACGCACCCCCCCATCTCGCCAGAGCGTTCCCCCAGGAGCTCGCAGTGCACACAGGTCCCCTTCCAGGGGGCAGAAGCAACTTCCCCCTGCCCAGCACGAGCCGGCTGTCTCCTGACGGTAAAGCCATACTAATTGCTGTCTGGTACAATTAGGCTTATTCCTACTTGTAATTTAATTTGTGCGAGAATGCTAGTTCAGCGCAGGAGTTCGCATGCATTTGTGGCTCCTTCAATTAGCGGCACTTTGTAGTCACTCGGACAATGGCTGCGACAGGGCTTTGTCTCGTCCCTCCTGGAACGGTGCTCAGAGGGCAGCAGGCGCAGGGCTCGTGGGACTGGGGCAGGGACATGCCCAGCCTCGCCCCCTGGGGGGGACCCGCTCAGGGTAATGGGGCAGGGCAGGACATTTGGGATGAGCCAACCCTGCCATGACCCCGCGCGGCAGCAGAGGTCACCAGCCAGGAGCCCTCTTGTCTCTCTTGCACCAAGGGCAGCTAGAGTTAAGGGACGGGTGGAGATGGGCGGCAACAGAAACAGGAGAAAAGTAAAAGAAAGGAAAAAAAAAAAAAAGAGCTGCTGAAGGAAGCCTGATGTATACCACACGTGGCAATCAGCCAAGGGCCCCCTTCCCATGAGGTTTGCTGGCCCACGGGACTCAGGTGACACCAAAAGGGCACGTGCTTCACCGAGACCACCAGCCGAGTCTAGACGATGCTGTACTTAGCTCCGGGAAAGGAGAAGGGAAAACACACAAGAAGTAGAAATCAGAATACGATTAGTGCAAATCAGTATTTGCTGGCGCCCGTGACATTTCACTGATCTTTATATATTTCTTGTGGGATCAGGACCATCTTAGGTACCATGGATAGGAGGATAAGAGTTCTTGACTAAATAAGCAGATTGCCTGACATCTATCTTTCACATCCTTTGCTCTGCACGCAGATACTAGATGTGGGAAAGTATTGTATGCCTCTGACAACTTTTTCCTATTAAAAAAAAAGACAGTATTTCCTTAGCCTTCAAAAAAACCAACCCCTATTTGGACGGTAAGAGACCTGCAGAGGTCCGATTTGAAATTCATCACACCATCACGCCTCCTGCTCCAGAGACATGCCTAAGGACAGCTACTTCAGAACATACAAAACTATTTTCAAACTTAGCCACGTCCTGCCTGTCAGTTTTGCTCTGATATTTGCTTCAAGAAAAGAGCATCACAGGGGCTGCTGCAAAGGCTTTAAAGGCAGAAGAGACCCCTTTGGTGCCAAGAGAGGCAAGCGGTCCCTTAGAGGGAGAGAGGCACAGCACTGTTTCAACGGGGAATTTGACAGATAAAGTGTTTTATTTGTAGAAACTAGCAAAAAAACCCAAAACAACCCACTGTCCACAATAACCAGAGAAATTAAGATAATTTCTTGTGTTCCCCCCCCCCCCAACTTTAAAATAATCTTACCAAAACAAAACACTTTTCCTTCATTCTGATGCTTAAAGGACAGCCACAAAGATTTAACAGTTCAAATAGAACCACTTATTTCAAAAGGTTGTAGTAAAAGATATATAATTTTAGCAGCAATTGCCTGTGGGCAGTAGAAAGAGAGCTGCTGGATGTACCATCAGTGGAGAGATTGAAGAGAGGGTAAAGAGGAGAGCTGGGAGAAGGCATCCACCTTCCTGAATGGGCCATAAACTCAAATGACTGACTGCAGCCAACTAAAAAGCACAAACATTTCCACTGCGTATCAAAATAACAAGCAGGAAGCTTGCTGGAGCCCTGAGCACGCTTTAGAGAAGCGCTGTTTTACACAGGGAGCAACGCAGTTATCGCACACCACAAAGTGGTGTTTGTGCCAGGGTTTGTCGGATGCTCAGCAGTTTCTGGAACTCAGGTTTCTTCCCCCAAACTCTCTCAAATCCAGGTCATCCCCATCACTGGATACTTGGGCTCAAGAAATCCACGTGGGTGGGAAGGAAGGAGACAGGATTCGGAGGCAGCAGTGTCCCAGAGGGGCAGGTGACAGCATGGGCAGGTGCTGCTGGAGAAGCAGGAGGGGAGGCACACAAAGGGTTTTACTCGTGGCTGTGGGGATGCCCGAGGCAGGGGCTGTTCTTTCAAGGGAGATGGAGCCAGAGGGAAACCAGAGCCTCTTCCCAGGCAGCGACCAGAGAGAGCGGGAAATGCACCTCCAGCTCTCGTGCAAGCCATAAAAAGGGGAGACTCCCTGACCTAGCTTGCCGCAGTGCCCGTTGCGAGCCTGGCCGGGCTTAAACTCAGTAAGTGGTGCTCCAAGTCAGCCGCGTGCACTTCGTGAGAGACAGGAACCAAACAGCAGCTCCTTGCTCGCGAATTTACACCACCACCGATTTACAGCGCCTTCCACCGTCTCACCCAGAAAGCCACTTTGGGGTGTATCAGGGCACCGCTCCCCATCAGCCTCCTCACCTCCACCACGGCCAGAGCCGCACAGCCAGGGGCACGGGAGCATCCCCCATCCCTGGGATGCTCAGCCCTGCCGAGGTCCTGCTTTGCACCAGTAGCTGCAGTGCTGCTTCACTGCTACTGTTGTTGGTTTTTTCCCCCCTCTGTTTTCACACCTCCCCCCCCGACTTTTCCTTTTCCTCACAGCCCCCGTCACCTTTACAGCTGCAATCAAGGGGGCAGAAAAATTTTGCCATCTTATAAGAGCTGGAAATTCTTTCAAGAACAGCAGAGAGAAACCTTTTATTGACACCGATAACAGAGAGGAAACAGACCCACTGCTTTGTAGAAGATTTATGTACATAAGTTGCACACAAACACAGCAGAAGCCTCGCTCAGCCCTTGTTTGGCTCCATACAGGGAACAGCCCGAAGACCCTTCCCGCTCTGCTCCACAGCTTCCAGCCTGGCTGTCCCGGAGCCCGCAGCACTCAGCTACACTGAGAGCTACAGCACACTCAGCCCAGCCCCAGACTTCCCTCCGCAGCATTTCCCGGCAGCCTGCCAGAGCTTTGCCACCCTAAGGCAGTCAAAGAAACGGCAATTACTCCAGGCTGGTAAATGGGACACGGCACTCGCTGCTCCGGAGCGGTTTAAGGGAGGAAATGTGTTACACAGCGCAGGGTCACCCCACGGCAGCAGTACCCCGGGCACCCAGCAGCAGAGCGAACCAGAAGAAAAGCTGCCCTGATAGGATTTTTTTCTAGTTTATCAGAATTGAACAAGGAGGTGGTGATGAAACCTGTGGGTTTCTATAACTTCTTTGCTTGGGCAGAGCCATGGCCTCGTCACCCCAGTCCAGGGCACGTTTATGCCCTGGTCACAATCAAAATCCATCTTGTTTGAAGCACCCGGAGTGGGAAGAGTTTCCACTACCCTGCTCAGAGGAGGGACCAGTGGTCAGATCTCTCACCACTACAGCAGCCAGTGACCAAACCCCAGAAAGAACCGAGTGGCAACAAATACAAGAAACACATCACAAACCCAGTGCGGAGTTTACAGAAAAATACCTGCAGTGCTAAGAAACCAGTTGTTAAAGGTTTTCTCTTATCTGAAAGAGTTAGATGCTTGAGGAACTTCTTTTGCAAAAGAGATATATATTTATTTTAAAACAATTACTGTTTTCTTTAAAGGAAGACTCCACACTTCTAGGGGAAAAAGAAAAATAATTCCACCCTAAAAAAGCAGAACCACTCCACTTTCTGGTCCCTTACTAACCGCACTCCAGATCACTTTTCCCCTTTCCTAGCTCACTCTCACCCCAACCACTTAATACACCTACAGAGATTATACAACACACACGTCTAGTTTTACCTGTGCCATTTCCCCTCAGACATGCTCTCCCACATCTCCAAGCCATGCTTGCTCCATGCCTCCCCTCTTCTGCTGCGCAGGACCCAGCCAGTCAAGGTAGAGATGGCGTAAGGGCATCAACCACCCAGCCTGCCGTCAGCCACCTACCGCAAACTCTCGGGGGCTTTTCCCTCTGCCCCTGAGCAGCTGGGCCCCATCACTCTCCCTGAGCTGCCTCCCAGCCCCAGCTCCCCCATATTAAGCAATCAGACATGCCAGACCTTACAAATCTGCGTCCCCCAGCTATGCAAACCGGCAGATGTGGCTTAAGAAAAATCTTACTGCGGGGCACAGGCCCCCACCTGCAGAGTGTCAGGAGACTGATGCTGTACTTAAACAAAATTGCTGAAGACTTTATGTAGATGTAAAGGGCACCGATTTCTTTCCTTCTACTTTTTAACGTGCTTTGAGCTGTTAACTTGAAAAGAAAACTTTTAAACAATTCGGAGTTTTCTACCAAAAATGTATGGCTTTATTGTTTAAAAATATGAGCAAGGCTCCTGCTGGCCTCGTTTTTAGTAGCTAACCTGCACACATGGGGCTAAAACCTGATCCTTTCTGGGACGTGTCCTCCCTGCATAGAGATCAGGACTCTGCAGTGGATGGGAGGATCAGGGATGGTCGCTGTGTTTTATGGATAGGGAAATTCAGCCACAGTTCTGCGTCGGGCGACCTGCTGGGACTGGGGCTGGAGAGCAAAATCCCAGCACGCTCGCGGGCTCCCACGGGGGAAGGTCCTGCCGGAGCTGGGGCTGGGGCTGCCTGGGAGCTACAGCACACTCAGGGCAGCAGCAGCTCCTCCGGCACAGGTAGGGCAAGAGCAAGCAAACTGAGATGTTGGGCACATTCATATTCCAATATATTATTTTTTCTGAAGAAATAAGAGGGTTGAGTCAAGCTTTATAGCTCTCCTTTAACAGTTTGGCTTTCCAAACATTTTCTTACCGGGAGAGGAAAGAAACAGCTCTGAAGCAGGGGAAGGCTGGAGAGGTCAGCAGCTGGGGCATCCAGCCTTGATGTGGTCCCGTCCATCAGGTGCAGAGCAGCCAGTGGCAGAGGCAGTTGTGAAAAGAAGTCAGATATCCCAAAGGCAAAGACCGTTTCATCCACCACACCATGCCCGGCACCGCTGGAAGATAGGACGTGCCCCCAGGGACAGCTCAGCCCTGGCTTTGCCACCCATGGAGGGCTGAGGCCGGCTCCTTCCCAGGTAAACGGCCCCCAGTGAGAGTCCCAGGCTGGGCTGAACCTGCTGGGTTGGATCCTGGCGCTGACAGTTTTAGTTAAATCTTGTGTTTCGAGCTGAAATGCATAAAACGAGTTGAAGAAAATGAATCATGGGAGTAAGTGATAAGATGAGAAATCTGCTCAGTAAAACCAACTGCCTTGGGGCCTCCTGCACATGAAAGGACTTGAAATGGTGCTGTGGCAATGGAGAAACGGTGGAGTTCCAGGAGAAATCCCAGAGAAACTTTGTTTAAAATTGGAGTACTTGAAAAAGCAATGGGAAAATTGGTACAGAAAGCTTTGTGCCCTGGGCCTGCTGCCACCCGCGTGTTTCCCTGTCCCCTCCCAGGGTCCTGCCGCTCCCACGGGGGTTACGTGTGTGCAAATGTGTGCACAGCCTGCGCCAGGACCAGGCTGCTGTGATCGCCTCTAAAACTGCTCAGTTACTGCTCAAAGTCACAGGAAAGCTCCTGCCTCCTGCCTGCACTGCAGTAGCGTGGTCGGTGCCCATCACTTGTGTGACGTGTAAGTTAAACGCACCCGTGGAAATTGCCCTTGATGGGTGCGTGCCAGTTTTTGTGCAGTTCTGCTAGAAAAGACATCAGCGCCTGTTCTTCCCACCGTTGTCCTCAGCATCCCTAGGCTGGTGGCAGGACTAGGGGAAGCTGCTGGTCCGGTGACCGTGGGAAGGGGCCGCCCCAGCTGGGCTGTCCCAGCTCTCCTGCCTGCTGAGCACGGGCTCTGCGCGTCTTTCCCATACGCATAGCCAGTGATGCTAATGCAAAGTCTGAGGCTTCCCACAGGATGCACGCTGCAAGTGCTCGGCCCGGGGTTCGTGGCCAGGGATAACACAATAATTTGCGCAAGAGGTGTCCAAGGTTCTTGGAAATGTCAGCCTTGTACAGCTCCGGCGTGCTGGGGCAGCATTTCCCTGTCCGCAGAGCAGGCAGGGAGTTAAATGTCAATACTTGTGAGTCTTCTTTGGCAAGCATCCAGGGCTTTCTCTGCACGGATTCCCACCCCGCTTCCCTTTCGCCCCACCTGCTTACCCCAAGAGCCAGACACCGCAGCCAGTCCCCGTGGATGGGGAGGAGGTGACTGGAGGGGACCTGAAGGCTCCCAGGATGCTGGAGGAGTCTGGACAGTAAATCTAGGCTTCTTGACTCTGTAAGCAGCCCAAACCCAGGCAGAGCACATCCGAGTGCCCAGTGAGTGTCCGTCCTGCAAGGGCCGTGCCTCGGGCATTGCAGAGCGAACTCCTGCCATGGGACAGCCGGTTTCAGGAAAAGCTCGTGGGCCCCACGCAGCAAGGGGTGGCAGCACATCACGTCAGTACTCGGCTCCTCACCTCCCATGCAGCGTCCCACTGATGCCCCACTGAAACCTGCCCCCCACCGAGCCCAGTCTGACCATCGCTGTGGGTCTGGCCTCGCTGCCGGAGGCTCGTCAGCACAGGAGCAACCCTACACTGAGCGCAGGGTGGCAGAGCCCGGCGGGTCTCACTGCAGAGGACACCAGGGAACGTGTGGGGCTGTGCAGAACTCGGCCTGTTCTGAGAAGCCTCATGCATGGGTCAAATCCTGGGCTAGAAGTCTGAAAATCACATCTTCCGACAGCTCATCCTCCTGCAGGCTGGATAACTGGTGTGAACACAGGGAAAGGTGTTTGATCCCCATCTCCTATAGAGAGTGATGTGTTGCTCCGACTCCCAGTAGGAGCTGAGTAGCATCCTGTTAATGAAATTATAACCATGGCTCACACAGTGCATTTCTGCTGAACACATCTGAAATCTCTTTCCCTCAGAGGCTACAAAACCAATGCCTGGGAGTTATCTCATTGCTGTTATAAAAGCAACACGATTAGAGTGCTGAAGCTAATTTAAATCCCATTGAATGCTATTGTAAAGCAGCAAGAGACAGGCTGGTATGTAATGTGTCGTTGAGCCATCCTCAGAGTGGGCACATCAGTCTGATACCCAAAAGTTTAAGGGCTCAATTCAGAGACTTTAACATAAATTGCAAATCCTGCGTGAACAGGTTCTGTTTGATGAGACTTTCAGGTACTTCAGGTACAAGTCTCATTTAATTGTGTGACCACTCGCAGACTCTTAGCCAGCTACAGACTGAAGTGTCTTCTTGGATCCTCAGTTATCCTAAGCATCCTCTGGGTATCGTGGCATCTCTGCTCCCAGTGTGAGCAAGGGGTGCGGAGCTGGGGGAAATGACTGTGATAAACACGAGCACTGGTAGTGAGGCCAAAATGGAGTTTAATTGTACAGGTCAGTTGTGTTGGAGGTTCTTCTAATCCCTTGCTCTATGGGCTTTGTAGGGATTTGGGGTGTGTGTGTCTGTTTTAAGAGCTGTGTTTTGTAGCTCTTAAAGAAGTGTCTCAGCCCCTGCACTGCCGCAAAGGCAGTGCCGCAAAGGCAATGCCGCTCCCACGCACAGCCAGGACGTCACCCTGGGACAAAGTGGTCCCCGTGCTGCAGGACAGCCCCGTCAGCCCAGGTCGTGACAAGCAAACCACATACTGAGTTAAGAGGTTTTGTCTTGACCTTTACTGGCTGCTGCAACACCCCAGAGCTCCAGCAATCGCCACCTTGCAGAGCCTGAGCAAATAAATTGCCAATTCAGTAGGGAGAAGTGACTCGGTCAGTACCCGAGCACGACAGCAGACTGCAGCACTCAACTGCTCTCCTGAGCCTGGCACCGCAGAGACGAGCTCCTAACGTTTGCATTTTGTAATTGTTCCTGCAATACGAAGGAGGGTTGAATCGTGCCTTTTTCTCCCCTCCCTTTCCCAGCTCACCTGAAGGCAGATCGCAGAGGCGCAGCCGGGCTGGGTGGGTGGTTTTCCCCGGTGCTGAGCAGAGGGCTCCTGATTACCCCGCAGATGGTCACGGAGCATTTTGTGCCATCTCGAGCCAGCCCCATCGCTGGCTCTTGGCCGTGCCTGACATGGATTTCATGCCCCACTCCATTCCCCCCCCCCCTCACCTGACACTATCGGGATGTCCTCATCGGGCCGGCGGGCAGCATTGCATGAGTTTCAGCCCTTCGTGGGAGCTTTGTCCTGGAGTCACTGCCCCTGGTCCAGCCAGCTCATGATTTCCTACTGCGTAATTTAACATCCTATGCCATAAAATTATAATATAAGTGTGGGGAGGGGATGAGGAAGGAGACATGGCTGCAAGTGTACAGGAAGGCGAGCAGCAAGGAAGCCTGGGCTGTTGCCTGCGGACCAAAGGGTTAAGAAGGAAGGTTACCTGTCTTGCAGGAGACATAAACCTTATCCTGGGCACGTTCCTGCCCCATCAGGTGTTTCACAGGCTGTAAAAAAACCTGTTTGGTGTTGAAAAATTGAATGAGAGCGATAAGTAGGCAGACTTTTAAAACAAGCTCAGCTTTAGGGAGCCCCCCCCAAAGACAGAGGCCATTACCAAAGCAAAGAGGCGAGGGGGTCTGCCCTCTTGGCTTCCCATCTGCGAGGCAGGGCTGATAGATCCTCACTGAGGGAGGTGAGGTTTGATGGATCTCCTCAGCATGAGCTGAATGAAAGTCAGCAGCCTCCCAGATTAACTCCACAGCTGGGTTCCTTGAATAACATTGCTGTACCTCTGGCTTGTGCTTTCTGGGCAGCTCCCGTGGCTTCTCCTAGGAGACAAGGTAGCTGCCTCTGCTCCATAAATGACGTCAAAATCATTGCTGGAGTCTTTATCTGACAGGGTTAATGGACTTTAAGTGAGTGGAAGGTGGAAGACCAAGGGAGTGATGTGACCCAGGTGGTCTAATCCATGGTCAAAGGGAGCAACAGCAACCAGCCCAAGTTGGAGACATCTCTTTCAGACACCAAACACTATAGCCTCCCTGCCTGGCCATGACCCACACCAGCATCACCTATTTTCTGGCTTCAAGGAAAGACGGGGAAGACCTCTAACTCTGCACCCCCCAACACAGGATGGCCACCTTCCTTGAAGCAAGATTTCTGCCTCTGTTCCTGCTTGTATTCTCATCCAGAAATTCATATTTCTTTCCAGAACTGCCTTTCTCCACTGAGACCTCTCACACAGCCGCATTACTCTTCTCCAGCACTCTTGCCTGCTAGGACCTCACCAACCCTTGGCCAGATTTTGTGCATCTCCTGAGGACCCTACAGCTGTTTCTTCTCTGTACGTCTCATTTATATTGTAACGAGGCTGAATTTTTAATTCTGTGACTCACCGCAAAGTCTAATCTTCCTCCAAGTTCCCATCCAAGTCAGGGCTCTAGTCTCACAGTCTGCATCCTGCTAACAAGCCTGTGACTCTCCCACCGAGGTGGGTGGGACTGCCCACGTTGCACTTAGTGCAAGTGAGACTGTTTGCTCATCCATTTATTATTTTATATTTACAATCCATTTAAAATACTGAATTTTGTGATATTTTCTTTTTGGTGCTGAAATAGAGCATCACTAAGATCAGAACTCAGTTTGGCTATATCATGGGGAAAGACTCCCCCAAACTGAGGTATCTGCCCAGGGTTCAGTGGCAGAGCTGGAAACTGGGTTCTCCTGAGCTTTAAAGCCCAGCTAGCCCTCAGCCGCTCCATCGCTCTTCATCTTGGCCACCAACATCACCCGGCTCTTTGAGAGCTGCTGGGGCCAGACATGGACCTGCTGTGACTGGAAACAGATAGCAAAGTATTTTAGGAGGGGACGTAACACTCCCAAAGTGAACTCATCCTTTCAGTTCACATGCTCCCAGCACGGGTTGTCACAGCGTTATTTTTAAATGGCCTTTCCCTTTATGACCAGAAAAATTTCTTCCCATTGACCTGAACAGCACTAGCAAAGTCAAGTGGAATATATATATTCTTTCCTACTCGCTGAACATAGTCATTGTTAATCTGAGCATGTTAAAACCAAAAGGGACAAGACATGGAAGGTGGTTAACACTAATGTGATGAGAGCGAAGGGGAAGGGGTGAAGACTAATCTTGTTGGAGGCAGAACTAGATGTTTAAAATGGAAGTGAATGGACTATCCGTCTTGGACTTGTGGTACCTACCTCTGTCTCAGGGGACATGGCTGTGGCACAAAGACTTCACTGAGAAGAGACAAAGAACCAATGGTCTTGCGGAGTTAATGGCAGCGCGAGAAACACGGATACGTGCTCACATGTATAAATCTGTGGGAGATCCAGAGTAAGAAGCCAGCAAAAGCAGGTTGCACAGTGTTTGCAGAGCACACTGCTGTCAGGTCACTGGGAAAACATTTTGTAGCCACTTTGAAAACTGTGAGCCAAGACAACAGATACTCAGATTTTTTTTTTTTTTTTTTTAACATCCTTTTCTTTTAAGTCAGCCTTTGCATAAGTTCAAGGTCGGGGAACAAAACGCATTTTTAATAAGCAATAAACAGCAATTAGCTATGCAAATAATAAACAGCATTTGAGGGTCAGTACGTAGCAGGACTGTCTCATGTGAAGATGAAGGGAGGACCAGTCCTGTATTCAGAAGATCTCAGCCTGGTGCCAATGTCGATGGTGCTTAGCAAAACAAACTCACCTGGAGCCCACTCTGAAGTGGGCTGGAAACGCTCCTACAAGCTTTAGTAGCTCTTCCTTTCCAAGGAGAGGGGAAAGGAAAGCCTAGGGGAAGAGTTTTAGCGTGCAGCAAGCAGAGACGGGAATGTTTGACTAGCTGAGAGAGGACAAGCGTACCATTCTTTCCATCCCGAGAGTTTTACAGGAGTAAAATGTACCTGTATAATCCACCCAAGGCCTGACAGCACTTAAATCAGTCTGAAGGCATCTGTGGTAGCTACTGGAGGGGAGAGGGAGGAGTAGGAAGCTCCAGAGCAGAAAGGATTGACCCCTTCTGCAGGACCCAGAAAGCAGGCAAGTCTCCTCCCCAAAATCAGTCCCCACCAGCCTCCTCCTCTCAGTGTTTATGTGAGAAATTCAAAAGCAGGAGCTAAGCTTATGCATTGGAATGATTTTTAACACAGCAAATTCCAATTTTAACAGTGAATTTCATCTGCAGGAAAAAAAAAAAGGAAAGAAGTGCCAAATCACACCAATCCATCAGGAACTGTCAAAATTGTCTTTGCTGGTACAAACACATCTTGCTCATTCACACAGCGCTAGAGGTTTAGGGCAGCGCAGAAAATCTCTTACAGAGTTCTTTGGATGGTATTTAACTATACTACAAAATGTGGGTCTAATTAATCCCTGAAATTGGTGACCTTACACTTGGGGTGAGTCTGCCCGTTAAGCCTGAGGAGGTGGGAAGGAAAAGAATAAAAAAACACATATGCTTCAATTTGATTTCAATGCAGCCAAAGACCTAGCACACACAGTTGCTTATTAGAGATTAGTCTTCATTTAAAAGTTAATTAGAACTGTACCGAAAAGCTTAGGGGCTGGAGATGGTAAAGGTGAACTTTAATGAAGGTTTAATCACTAGAACGACCATGAAGTACTTTGGTTTGCAAGCCCTCTGCAGCAGTACGGAGCTGCAGTGGCATCTCTGCTCTGGGTACCACACCCAGGACGCCAGGAAGGAATAGCTGAACACCACAAGGAACATCCAAGTTCAGAAGTCCCCGGCTAAAACCTTGTCAGGTTTTTGTACAAAGCCATCAACAATGCAGAACGGAATCAGACCCTGTTTCACACATGGGATGATCGTTACTCCGCTGCCAACGTTTTTTTAACTTGGAAAGCCAAAGTGGCCTCATTTCTGGAAGCGATGAGCCGAGCTTCATTTTGCCTATAATGGCAGTTCAGTGCATTAGTACCTACAACTCCTCTTTAAAAATGCGTGTTACCGGCCTACAGCAAATTCCCATCAAGAAAAAAAAAAATTATGAAAATGTCCTAACAAAGTGGGACAGAGCTATTTTAATGAAAATGGATGCAATTTCATTAATAAGAAAAATACTTGCTTTTTCCTAGGCACATCACTGTAGCGACCCCGGTGACTTTGTGACCCCTGCAATAAGCAACACTTTCTAACTGGAAACAACAGAGGCAATGCCCAGTGCATCTGAAAAAATAATTTATCTTCAAGGCATTGCTAATCACAGCAACGAAGGCCAGAGTCACAATGGATAAGACCCATTCCGTCAAGCTATAGCTTTAATTAATTGAATTAGTATGAACTTGGAGTTAAAATTAACATGAAAATGACAGGTCTGACACTGTATTTTTTAACATTTTTTAAAAAAAGATCAAAAAAGTAGTATCAATTATCTGCACCCAAGTCAAAATAAGACAGTCCATCTTCTGTTCTCCAAGATGCCCGTTGAGCTTTCCTACTGAGACGGACCCGTCCTGCTCCCGCTGATGCCCCCCACACGCACCCGAGGCACTGGGGGCTCGGAACAACGCCATCATCTCCTTTTTGCCAACATGTCTCTCTGCCCTCAGCTCAGCTCACCGAGCCCCATCCTCCTCCTCACGAGCAGATGGGCTCATGCGTGTGCAGAGCTCTGGGGTCCTTGCTGGATGCTCCTACCCACGCGTGCGGTGTACCAGAGGACTGCTGTCACCTCCCAGGCCCATAGCTAACTCATCGTTCCACGGTGAATAAGACCAACCTTGGGCCAGCCATTGCCTAGCACCTACTTCCAGAGACAGTTCCTTTCCCCGTGGGCGCTGCTCTTCCGGATGGCTGCTAGGTGTTTTAATGCTTTTTCCAGCTGTCACCCCCAAATGGAGCACTCTCATGTTTCTTTCAGTGTCCATTTCTTCAAGGATTTCAGCTTATCAATCACAAGCGATGCTGAAAGCAGCAGCCAGCTGGGCACCCGCACCTCTGCGGTCCTCTGCCTGCAGATGCTGCCCAGCCCCATGGCTCCAGCCACCTTGAGGGCAGAGCTGCAGCACCCAGCCAAGCCGTGGAGATACCTCCAATGTCCCAACTGCTGCCTACTCGTGTGCTCTGCCAGCTAAGCTGGCTTTGACAGCCACTACCTCTAATCAGGTATCCCTGAAGATTTTAATAACTTGATTATATGATGGCAAGAAAAACCAATAACCCAAACCCTGATGTAAGCTGTTTTTGTCACAATCTTGAGACTCCTGCTTGGAGCAGATGCCTTATTAGCCATTTAATTCTCAGCTTCACGGCAAGGCACTACAATGAGAGGAAATATAAAATCAACAAGGCAGCTGCAAACTATCTTCGTGTTCTCTCTCAAATTTAATAGAGATTCATGAGGCTTTACACTAATGTGCTGAGAGAAAAGGATTACAGGGCTCTTGCACCTCGCTTGGGGTATAAGGGAGGTGAATATCAGTAATCAGCACGCAGATGATAAAGGCCTGGCAGAAGTTATACCAAAACCCGACCATGCTAATGTCAAACAAGGCACTTCAGCTAATGTGGTGCGTCCAGTTCAGGCCAAGCTGTCTCAGAAACATGAGCCCAGAGGTGAAGGAGCAGATCCATAACAGAGGACACATCAATGCTGTGTGTGATCAGAGCAGTTGGACCGTTTCCCTTCCAGAGGGCACATGCAGCATGAGCTGCAACAGAGCTGCCCAATCCAGTGGATGGCAGAGGGGAGGTAAGTTGGGTGTTGCTATTTCTCCTTCCCCACCAGGCCAAAGAGAGCAGAGGAAGCCAGCAAATTTTAAAAAATGGAAGACTGTACTACAAGGTTTTATTTAAACAAATAATAATTAGTGGGGGGAGCGGGTGACAGTGCCCGGCAGCCCCCCAGGCAGCTCTGCTCCACTCAGATCTGCAGCCCCGAGGTGGGCGAAGGCGGGTGGTATCTGCTCTCCCCAAGACCGTGCAGGAGCCAGGTCGGTTCACACCCTGCCATGAGGCCTTCAGCCATCGGGCAGTCGTGTCCCCACGCTCTTTGAAGCCGCCCGTGCCGGCAGGCTGTGCCAGTCCCATCGGGTCCCGCAGCGATGCCAACGCCCGGCTCCCTCTCCCCATGCACATCGGCACAGCGCAGCATCTCGAGGGGCAGAACCGACCCTCATTTCATCCCCTTCACTGGTGCCTGGCTGACAGCTCCGGTCGTGCTCAGTCAAAAACCACTGACACAATTGACTTCGCTACGCCAGTACTACACACTTACTTGTACAGTCACCGCTCGGTTCCTTTAACTCCTCATCTCTTGGGTATTTCATGCAAGACAAAAAGCAGCTGAGCATTAATCCTGCGGCCGCTGGACTGTGGTACCTAGCCCTCCGCCTCCCCCCGCCGCCCCCGTGCGTCTTCCTGCTCTTTCCCCTCTCACTCCAAATGCATTTTTCTGTGGGGGTGCCACGCTCCCACCTGAGACCTGCCACCAGCATGGCTGCTGCGGAGGCGAGCAAGGAGCGCCTCAGGGCGAGCCGGGCGCATTAGCAGGGTCTGGTTGCTGAACTGCAGATTCAAGTCAGTGAGCTGTCAACCCAGCCAGTGAAGTTCACAGCAGCAGATGAGAAAGAGAGTCCCTCGTGCTAGAAAATACACCCTTTCCAGCTTTCCAGCACATAAGGAAAATGGATAACCTTTTTATTTTAAAATGCAGTGCACTCACATGAAAATGAACGTGCCCTAAGAAAGACTTTCCACCTTGCATCCTTTGCCGTACTCTCAGTAAGTCATAAAACTTGCCACTATATATTTTCTTTACCAGGCAGGAAACCTTGGCTGCCATTCAGGAATGCAACTGGGATATAATGGCACCATCTAGCCCCAAGCCAACCTGCATATGATCGTATTTATCGGTACGAAAACAGCCCTGAAAGGGCTTGACTGAGACCTGACCATACAGTAGCGGGTACAGGACACAGCTACTAAGAGAGAATCCTGACCCTAAAAACCTTAATCAGGCAGCAGGAAGGAGACAGGAGTTACTTTTACTCTGGTTTATCAGCGTGAAAGCTGTTTGCCAAAGGATGACATAAATTGCACAAACCTTGGGCTGAGCCAAGAAAGGAGCCCGAGGAATAACACCGATTTACTGCCCTATCTGCAGTCCTCGAGCCACGGCGTGAGCAGCTCGGGGCCACCAGCCTTGCTGCAGGTGAGGACACTTGTTAAACGTGAGGACATTTGTTATACGAGTGCACATCCAGAGCTGCTGTAAATAAAGCAGGGCATTACACAGTAGTTAATCCAGCGCTGTTTTGCTGATCATGTTGAAGATACCGACCTGTTTACGCTCTGCACATCTCTTATTGAAAATAATGCAGCAGCTTTCACCTTAGTGGCTTACTTCCATCGAGTCAGCCTCCGTGCCCTTAAATGAATGATAATAGCTGCCATGCCATTGTAATTCCCGTCCAGTAAAGCATGTTGAAACCTGTTACCTCCTGGTTGTTCTCAGCATGGACCATTGCTTCTTCCACCGCTGCAGGAGCCACACCAAAAGCAAAACCAGTGGTCTCCCAGCAGAGGTGTTTAATAAATTTACCACACATCTGTAAGGAGATGCAGATGCAAACAGACACGGGAGGCTCTGAAAGGCACCAGGGCTTCCCGGCGCTAGCGCGGGACAGATCCCCGGCACCTGGAAATGGCCACCCTCATTAGCAAAAGGGAAGCACGACACATCGGGTGCCTTCAGTCCCAGCTGGCAGCCGGGGCCGAGGGCGCAACAAAAGCTTGCCTTTGCTTATTGCTCCGATTTGCTTTACTAGAGGAAAGGAGGACTGCTTCATCTTTTTTGTACCTCTGAGGTACTGTCAGCCTTAAGCCAACGATGTATAATGCAAGGGTTGGGTTTTGTTGCCTTTTTTTTTTTTTTTTTTTTTAAACTTTCCAGAAGCAATCCGTTTTTATTCTGCACATGGACACATTCAATATCACAGGCACTGAGTGCACTTTAGGCAAAGCAAAGACAAGAATTCATGTAAAGCAAAAAAAATAATCTGGGTTTTTCTCCAGTCTTCCAATTAACTTTGCTGGCAATTTGTAACAATGAATGCATAAAAATCCTGAGGCACTTTTTACAGGCAAGATGGAAAGTGGTTTTTTTTTTTTTTTTCCCCAACTTGCGGGAAATTTCCTTTTCTTTCTCTGAAGCAAAAGAAAACATGTCAATAAATAAAGAATGAATCTTCAAAAACTTTCTTTGACTCAAAGGCAACCTGAAATTATACGGCCTAATTCAACTTCAAGCACTCCCTGTTTGGCTGGGTGAGTGCATCATTCCCAGAGGCAAACATTGCATTTCTAAAGGACAGTCCATTAAGCACCACCAAAGCCCCCCTCTCTGCCTTCGACTTATTGAGTTAGACTGCACAGTGACTCAGTGTCCTCGTCCCCTCTCTGCGTCAA
Organism: Aptenodytes patagonicus; assembly: GCF_965638725.1. Taxonomy (NCBI): domain Eukaryota; kingdom Metazoa; phylum Chordata; class Aves; order Sphenisciformes; family Spheniscidae; genus Aptenodytes; species Aptenodytes patagonicus. The sequence goes on from NC_134963.1 coordinate 3,096,564, forward strand.
GTCCCTTAACTCAGCTCTGATTGCTGGCGCAAACAGCAGAGTCCTCTGCCAGCATCACCTTGCCGAGGTCTCTCCTACACATCCAAAATCTGGTAACACAAAAAGAAACCTGGCTCTTCTGGCTGCAAAATATCTGCAGAAAATGAGCTGGGATCTTTGCTCCCTCCCTGCCCTCACTCAGCGTCTGTCTCTGGGGCTTGACACATGTGTCGTGACGGATGTTAGCGAGGAGCAACAACTCTGAGCCCGGCGGGGACAGCGGCCGCACCGCTACCTGGCTTCCACCCCCCGAGCATTTCGGCGCTCGACAAAAGCGGGTTGGCAATTTCAGCGAATCCCTTGAGTTCTGGAGGGGTTTTTGTTACTGAGAAAGGGTCAGATGTCACTTCCTTCACAAGAAAAGCAAGTGTCATAAAAAGGCACTTGAGCTGCTCTGGTTGCCTCTAGCAGCCAGGAATCTATTAGGTATGTCAGGCCACAACAAGCATCGAGAGGGGCGCTGATTTTGTCTGTCCGCCTGCTCAGCCTCTGAGAAGCTGAGAGTCATTTGGAGAAGGCTTAAAACAGTGCAAACTGGCACTGAGACGGCAGTGGGATTTCGGGGGGGGGGGGGGGGGGGGGGGGGGGGGGATAATAAATTAGTTCTTGGCTCATGGATTCAGACAGAACTCAGGGTTTCAGGGCACTTTGTGGAAAGGACTGTTAAAAAGCGGGCATGCAGAAGGGTATGTTGTTATCTCTTGAGACTATGTCTGCAGCGTGTATTTCTCACCGAGCCTGAGCCCATGGCTTTGGCCATGATCAGTGCACATCCCTGCAGGGAAACGGCAGCACCAGCAGCCACCATCCCTGTGATGGACTGCTCGGGGATGCTCGGGGGTGAGCCTGGCAGACCCAGGCTGGGGACAGCCATCTCAGCCCCTCCGCTCCAGCTCCTGGGGTGCTCTGGAGTTGAACAACATGCAGAGCAGCTAAGGAAATACCCGGTTTGGGTTCAGATCTCGGCACACAGCGTGGAGGCACCAAAGACACTTCTGCTGCAGCACAGCAAGGGCTGCCTGAGACATTTTTGACAAAAATAAACCATTCTGCCTTGGCAGGCTGTCCATGGGGGGTTGCTGCAGGCAGGAATGGCAGTAAGGGACGAGGTCGAGGTTTAGAGCCCCCAGCTCTCCTCAGGGTAGGTTTATTGCCCGTCAGATGAACACCTTTACCACTGAGACATCGTCAGCCTTTCCCTGATCGAATGCATATTAATTACACTGAGCAGCTCAAGCCCCAGGGCTTCGCCACAAGACCTGGCTCCAGCAGGCAGAGCACAGCACTCTGTCCCAGGACGGAGCCCGGCCTGGCCCCGGTGCAGCCAGGGCAGCACGGTGCGGGGCTGCCTCTACGACAGCACGGCACAGAGGCTGCAAGAAAGGTTTTGGTTTTGCTCTAGAGTAAAACAAAAACGCATTTGGAAAACTCTGAGTTTTCTCCATAAAACAGCTTTTCAGCCACCCTGTTTCCTGCTCTCCCTCCCCAAGAGAAGGCAAACCCACTCTCGCAGCCAGCCATGCCAGTTCTCCCGCTCAAAAGCTGGTGGCCTTGGACCACTCCTCCAAACATCTCCATTCAAGCAGTTTCCCACTTTTCCTCTTCCATCAACAGCTACTTCACAGGCTTTGCTCTTCCCACATCCCTCGTTTTCATCTCCCATCTGCTAACACCTCTTTTATTATCCCATGCACCTCTCAAGTCAATGACTGCTATCCGCATTCCCTTCTACCCTACATCTGCCGACTCTTGCAGTTTGGACATATTTTCAGACACCTGTTTGAAGGCTGCCTTAAAACCTTAATCACAACTGTTTCTCCCAGTCTGAGATAACTGGGTGTTAGAGACTGTTCCTCTTATTTATTTTTAGCAGAAGGTAAGAGTCTTTTGCAGGTGTTTCAGCACACAGGGGGAAGGGAGGAGAAAGAAGTCAATTATACGATCAAAAACTTCCCATATTCCATCCCCAGCTCCCCTCCTCCTGGGCAGATACTGCCAGTGTGTTGAGGCGAGAGGACATGCCCCAGCAGCATAAAGGTCATGTTTTACCGGTCTCAGAGGTGCTTGTCTTCAGCAAACAGCCAAATCCCCACCATTTCCAGAGGGTATCAGCAAAGGCAGAACAGAAAATGTTCCAATCTAGCTAATTTTAAATGAATGTAACAATTATTCAGCAACCTTCTGTAAATTAAGGTTTCCCTGGGTACATTTAGCTAATTATCTGGGATTTTAAAGTGCAAACATGACACATTGTTCAATAGCCAGCAACAAAAAGGATGCACGCCGCATCCTGCCCCGTTGGTAATGCCTCTTGATCAAACGGATTTAAATAATGAAGAATTGATCAGTGTACCTTTGTGCATACAAAAACAAACAAACAGAAAAAAGAAAAAAAAAAAGGGGCTGGTGGGGGCTTGATGCTGGCCAGGGTCAACCCACCACAGTCCTCTGAGCTGAGGCCGTGGGACATGAGGCCCTATTGCCCGTGTTCCTATTTGCAAGCAGGGACCGGGCAGAGATTGCTTTGCCCCAAGGTACTTAGGAAATTTACTGGGGTTGAACCTCAGAACTGAATTCAGATTTCCTGAATCCGCCCCCCTTCCCTGGTTCTGTAGCAACAAGACCATCACCAACAGCACATGGGTTTAACCGCTGCTAAAGAGTAGCTGAAATGCCGATGAAGGCAACAGAATGGCACCCACTGGCTGCAGACTGAACTCTGTAGGGCTGGCTTCTGAAATAACACACATACAGTCATTTTTTAACTATATTGACAGTAAGAGTTGCATGAATGCCAGTAAACCTGTCATTAGCAGCGTAAATTAGTATGATTTTTAATAATAACCATCAGAAAAAGCTAATCTACCTTTAGCAGAGGGAAGAATATAATTATTTAAAGGAACCTATTTGTTTTTCCATGCTGTGTACAAAATAATGTGGGTATATGAAAAGGACACAGGGAAAATAAATGCAATAAAAATTCCTGTGCATATAAGGCCCCTTCTGCAGCAGTGGAGAACACAGCATGCAGGATGGATCAGACTTGCGTGGGGCAGTGCAGATAAGGCATCCTGCTGGCTTTTCATGAAAGACAAGGATCACCGAGATGTCTGCAGTGATTTGAGGCCAGGATTTCACTTCACTTTGACCACACTCAAAACTGCTTCCCCGGGGAGTGCACAGTGCTGCGGGTACGCGAGGATGGGGCACAGAGGAGGGTGGAAGGACGACACGGAGCCAGCAAGCACGGCCGTGAACCGGCAGCTCCGTCTTTGCCATCCCCATCGCGCACCCAGACACGTGCCCCGTGGGAAGCCCTGGTTTGCCGAGGATTTCAGGATCGGGCTCCCGTCCTGGCAAGCTGCTCTCAGTTCATTAGCGCACGTGAACTCGCCAGCAGCTACAGAAATATTTGTACAGGGTAAAGGAGTGGGTGGATTTCTCCCTTAAGTCACCCGTCTATTATTTCTCCCAGAAAAATTGTGCGCCTTGCTTCAGTTCTACCGAGACACATTTAAAGAAAATGCAAGGGTCAACAAATCAGCTGTTGATACTACACGCGTGTGGAGATGAAGGCGGGAGCAGTTTGTCACTCAGGGGAAAGCTGACAGGAATATGGCAGTACAATGGGGTCCTGTACACGTTCGGACTGTAACGCTGCTCTGAACAGTGGCACCTAGTGACGGCTTTTTGTCGAGGAGGAGAGGGAAAAACAAAGCTTTGCTTTGCACCTGATAAAGGGATCTCCCCGTACTCCAGGAAGGACTCCAGGAAGACCTGCAAGTGGAAAAAAAGGCACAGAATCCTGTACTTACATGAATTATGTATCAGGAGCTTTTGTAGGACTGGGGCTTTGTCATGAAACAACGATTTTCAGAAGAATAAGGACAGGTAGGCAGTATGTTTTTGAAGGTTGTAACAATGATATAACGTGTTACGGAGATGGTCACAAATGCCTGTATTTCCCCGTTTATATCTATCCACACTTGCATCTATGCAAGTTTATACAGACTTCTCCCCAGCATGCACTTTTCTCTCCTTGGACTTCTCAGTTTTCCCTATTCCTGCCCATTCCCACTGCTCCTGTATCCCTTCCTCATCCCTGCACCCCCGTCTGTGTTCTTTGGGCTTCCTAGCTGTCCTGTTACAAATTCTTCCCTCATCTCAATCTCTTTCCCAGCCTGCTGTGATGCCCCGGGCCGTCTTGGCAAGTGCAGGATTTTCCTTTCAGGAAGGTGATAGGACTGGTCCCTTGCTAGTGCTATTTGATCAACAAAAGCCAAACCCATCAGCCGAGAACAGAGCTGGGTCACTCAAATTCATTGCTCAACAAGTCTCTCAAGCAGAGCACCATCTCCTTGTATCACCACTTAGGGCCAGCACCTCCCAACATCGGCTTTCTGGATGCCAAAGGGCTTCTCATGTCTCAAGAGTCTGCAAAAACAGACCATCGCTGCTCATGCTGACTGACCTGGTGGACTTGCAGCTTGGAGGACAAGCAGAGATTCTGTGCTGATGTCAGTAATAGCAGCTAAACACGGTGCCAGATTCCAATGAGCTCCACCAGCGCTAACCAGTTTCCTACCAAGGAGATGCAGATCCCACCACACCATCCATATGCCGCTGTTTCCACTCTGCCTCTCCGGAGAAAGCACTGGAAAAAGCTGTTGTGTTGCATGCTAATACTCAATGAGTAGCTCAGAGTAAAAAGAAAACCGTATGTTCAAAACCCAGCACGCTGATTATCAAATTCATTGCTGGTTTAAAAGAACACAGATTGAACAGAATTAATGAATTGTGCCAGCTGCAAAACTTCTGGCAGATGGAGCAGAAAAAAAAGCAGCCCTGGATGCTGGGAATGATCTTCACCTCTTTTGAGGGAGATATTTCTACAATGAATATACTTAAGTGATGAAAAAAAACTCTTGTGCAAAGATGATCTTGCTTTTTCTTCAGTCTTTCTTTGAAATAATTATTTCAAACACAACAGCTCTTCAGAAGATCAATAGCTAGGATTATAAAAATATCCCAGCACAGACTGATTGCTGCTGAAGAAAGAATTATTACTAAGGTTCAGCTTCACTTTTTTTGTATTAAATAAAGACTATTTACAGCCCAGAAAACCCCATGTTTCAAGATCTGAGATGTCATTTTTAGCTATGCATTCATCTTTTTGATTCACATCAACCACCATCATCTGTTAAGTCAATAGTTATCTTCCCTACCCACCTCCGAGATGTCCTGAATGAACCCATCAGTCAAGGAAGTCTTCAGTGCTCCTGCTGCTAGAAAGAAGAAAAAGCACACACATCAGAAGGAACCAGGCGAGAAAAGGTTCGTCATACATCATCACGGAGCTTGTTTTCTTAAACAAAAGTATGAACTATTGCCTTATCTATGTGAAGGTATTTAAGATGCAAAACCAAAGAAAATTGCTACGCTAGATTATGTGCATTTACTAATAGTAAAGAATTTAATCTATTTAAAATTAACTCCAAAGCCAATTTTAATGCCATGATGCAGCTGAAAAATCGAGTAAGCTCTAGAAAAGGGGAAAAATGCAGTTTAAAAAGTTAGAGAAGTCTTACGCAGCATCTCTGGCACTAGGAAATCTCAGTCCATCTCTACACTACTGGAAGTGCATTTCTTACCAAACGCCTGCGTACGCAGAACATCGTGCTCGCAGAACAGGGGTGCAGACATCTCGGTATAGGATTACTACCTGCATTACAGTGCGGTCTCCAGAAGATTTTAGCCTCATTGCACAGTACAACAAATATACAGGACTCACAGTCGAGAGCAGCAGTCTTCAACCATACATTACAACCGCAGCGTCGTACTTTGTCCTCCCTCTTGGGCTCAGTTTAAGCTTTTCTTTCCTGTCACCTCTGAGCTATGCTCAAAGGTCTCAGAAACAACACACTGCCCCTAAGCCCAGGGTTACGTACCACTGAACAAAGAAAGAAGTAAAATTACCTCGATTTTTCTCACGTAGAACTGAAGTGATCTGTACGAGATCGCGTAAGGAGACGGTTGGAGAGCCGAGATCCGAACACGCTCCCACCAAGTGCCAGCCTGGTGCTCTGACCACACCACGGTTCTGCCTTACTTCTAGAGAGTCTAAATTCTCAGCTTCATTTTTTCCTCTTTCAGATCCCCTGCTTGGCATGTTAATATGCTGTTATAGGGGATAACGCTTCAGCCTCCCGGTCTGGAAGCATGCAGTCTGAGCGGATGGTGACAGGGGATAGGTGCAATTCATGAATAGTTGTTAATTATCAAAAGCCTTTTGATAATATTTATCCCAATAAATTAACAGGTAGAAAGCTCATTGCAATTAGCAGAAGAGCCCAAGGCCTGATGTTGTGCACTTGGCCAGACTTTAATTAGTCAAATAGCAACATTTTTGTACAAATCCTGACAGTTAAAGCCAGCAGCTAATGACATTCACAATGCTAGGCTAAATTGTGCCTAGCACAAGAGAGAAAAATTGTAATGAATATAAATTTAAACTGAAGCTATAACACAGATTCTTAAAGGCACTTCCTGCAGATTTCTTTGACCTCAGTATTTGGGGACAGCAGAGCTGTGTGCTGCCGGGGTTCAGGTTATATTTTTGTTGTGGAAGGATTGCATTGTTACTTTTTTTTTTTTTTAATTTTTTTTCGCTTTAACTCAAAACTTGAAATACTTCTAAATTTTGTAGCAGCCAACACAGGAGCAACAGAACACCTCCAAACATCCCTTCGTCGTGCCTTTACTTGTAATTAGTGCACCGCTGTTGTTGCCTATGGCCTCACAACGCAAACACCTTCCAGCCAGGAGCAGAGCTGCTGCAAGGACACACTGACTTCACGCACCTTTAACGGTCCTCCTTCATCAGCCGGGCTGCAGGACGTGGGTTGAAGGACACAGATAGCTGAACACCTCTCAGTGCAGTCAACAACGCAGCCTACAGACCGAGCGGGAGTTAGGGGAAGCGCTCGCAGGACTCTCCAGCCCTCGGCCAGCAGCGACTGCCTGGAGCCCGCAGGCGTGAGCACCAACTCCATTGCCCAGGGGTCGCCCCCTAATAAAGCTCCTGCATTTTTGCTACGAACATGGGTAAATAAAGATAATAGAAGATTCTGAAATTTAGAGCTCCTCTTTCTCACCAAATTTTGTTACTAAAACTCTAAAGAATATAATTTAAAATATTAAATCGAAAAGGCGAATTCCTCTGCTTTTTATGTGGCAGCAGAGAGCTTTTCCCATCCCTTTGGTGAGGGTGAGCATTTTCGCAGAACAACTTTCAGTGCTGCTCAAAGGGAATGAGATGATTATTTTCTCTGATAGCACCAGCCCCTCTCCCCGTTTCCCACTCAGTGCAGCATGCCATTAGTTTCAGATGTACAAATAACAAAGAACATTTTACAGTGAGGAATTAGCCTGTTATGATTTCTGTTGATAGGGAGAATGGAAAGGGCAGACTGGCATCATGCTACAAATTAGCCGCTTTAATATATTCCTTTTCTCCCTTTTGAGTTTTCATGGGTACTTCTAGACACTGCAAAGGCTCATCCTCCAGACAGTCCAATTAAAAGAAAAGTTAGATTCGGTGATTCAGTGTTTCAATACAGCACTGTTTACAGCATTTTTCCTTGTTATTTCATGACATTAACAGTTGGCAGAATAAAAACCATGCGATTTGATTTGTTGCTCATGGGGCTGACTTCCTCTCCATTTACAGGCCGCTGACTTTTTTTGAAAGGAACATTTTTACATCGCAATGACAGCGTTTCATTTTCTTCATAAAAACAGGTTTCCAGATAGCTGTGGTTACAGTCACCTATTCGAACCAGAGGTACGCTTACCTCTCCCTCCCCTCTTAGAAGAATTAAAGTCTCCTGAATCTTTTGGTTGTCAGCACTGCTTTCTCAAAACGGTCGTGAAGTTATTTGTCCCATCAGTCATGTAAGAGCTCAGTGCCAGTGTGAACCAGCAGACGTGCTCGAGTAGCGGAGCTAGCAGAAGGCAAGATCTCGCATAAAGCATCTTGCCGGCGGGACAGCACCGCACCACGTCCTCCCCTCCCCAGCCCTACGGCAGTGCGGCGAGTGGCCCCGTCCCCAGCTGGCACTTCTTAACCATTATTTTCATACTGCTTTGGCTGTTAAATATGGAATACTTCCCTCTTTTCCTGCCGTTGTCTGAAGCCATGCCTAATAAGCCCACATATGTAACTCGAATTACAGCTGCATACCAGCAAATAGCCACCTATCTACATAATGCAGCATAATTTGACACAATGAGTGATCATCTGGAATGCTTTTCAGAGAGTTCAGCTATGTGCTGAACGCTGAAATACCCCTCTAAGAAGGTGGAGAAAAGCAAGTGTGACTGACATGTCATTTTTATTTATTGGCAGATCATTCACAGTCCTGGCCTCTGTGGTATGAACAACAGGAGGATTTGGAAGGCTTTTTACAAGCAGTCCGTTCTGCAAAGATCATGCATTTTCGGGGAGGTTCTGCGAAACCGCCCCACTGCTAGTTTCTGTCTAGGCAATAGAAATGGTACTGAATGTTTTTTATAACAGAGTGAACAAGATTTCAGTTGAACTCCAACTATGTGATACGAATGGAAAAAGTAACTATATAAGAACAAGTAATAGGAAGCTGTTTCTTAAGGCAACAGTTCATTTATAGAAGACTGTTGAGAAGCTGCTTTTGTACTGCTGACAATGCCTGAATGAAATCAGCGACTCTTCAGTGACTTGAAAGAAATTGCAGATAGATCCTACTTTGCTGGAGCTTTTATTAAGGTGTAAAACTCATTACTAGCGAAGGACTAAAAGCTGTAAAACTTTGGTCTTGAAAGTGCCAGTATTAAGATGATGAGACACTTTGAAACAAAGGGTTTTGAATGGGCCGTCAAGTTGAGAGTTAGAACCGAGCTTTGAGGTACTCGGCATTAGAAACACAAAAATCCAGCACGGGGTACTACTTTAGGGTCACAGCTGCTTACTTCTTTCCTAAGAGAATGCTGTGACTTTTGGCATGAGATAGGGACTTTCAAGAGGCCCAGGATGAAGCTGGACCAGTCATAAGTGAGTCCCTAGCCAAGCAGAAAGCATGTACCACAAGGAAAAAAGTGCTTATAAGCATCTGAGGACTAGCCGCTTTCATCCAGCAGAGATCCACTCACAAACGGAACAATAAATTAGAGAGACTGTATGGAGACACTTGGCCACCAGCCTTTTAAGTGGCCAAGAAAGTATTTCCCTGAGAGGATCTCTGCCCAAACGTCATTATTTCAGACTTCACAAGATGTTCTCCAGATCTCCAGCAAGGTTCAATGGGAAGAGACAACTTTGAAGCACGAAAAATAGCAGTTAAGTGCATTACCTTCAGCCACAGCTACAGACCACTGGCAATGGAGGTATAGCTCCCCAGGTGGGCTCTCACCCATGCACCTACTGCTGGTTTTAGATGTACAGTGTACATAAATAAAGACTTGGTTTGACATTTCAATCTATTGTGAATCACCTGTCATTGTTTAGATGATGTCTCAGCCAAGTGGTTAATTTCTTCTGACTCAGTTTTTCACAACTCAGTTCTCAAATCTGAGTACATTAAGTCATAATACTGTTCCCCTTCTTCGCTCCCAAATGAGAAAGAACATCAGTGAGTCCGAGCCAAACCCAATGAAATACAGAACTACGTCTTCTATTGTTAGATTCTGACCTTGCTTTTACAAGATTTTAAAAAAAAAAAAACAAACAAGGAAAAAAAAACCAACCCAGCAGTGGAATAATCTTGAACTGTAGTCGAAACCAGACATCATCCTACTTGGTTCCATTTTACCTGTGGTCTGACTTCCTGAATGATGTCAGCTGTGGGATCTAAGCTATATTTGCCTGAACCTGAACAAGTCTCCACGTGCAATCTGTAACACCCATTTGAATCTATTCTTGACATTTTTAACTCTGTACACTATTTTAACTGATATTTAGAATACATTCTATTCTCTCTTCCCATGCAGACAGGCCACTGACGGAAGGAGATTTCCCACAACATAACCGTTATTTAAGGATAAATAGTAGCGTTTACTGTACCTGCATATTCCTAAAGCGTAAGGGCAAAGAATTTCTTTATAGAATAGTTGGTATCTTGTGTTTGCTTGTGGCTTGAATAAGACCATCACATTTGTGCTCTTCTGCATTGTCACAAGAAAATACTGAGAAGTTAGCAAGAGACAAAACCTAACTCTCAGTGACATTTCAGAGTGCTGCTGACAGTGCAATCTTCAGCACACGGTATGCAGCAGGAACTCTCTAGTGACTCTAAACTGAGTAGCTGGCAAATCTAAGTACTCCCCTGCTTCATCATGAGCAGCCAGTCCATAGAGCAGAGGTCTCTCACCCATGCACATCCTCAATAGCTCTTTCTATTTCTATCTCTCTGTGAGATATCACCCACTTATCCATAGGAAAGAGTAAACTGCTTATTGCTTCAGATAGAGACACAGACAATTAAACCAAACCCCTACTTATAAAATGGCATTCAACCCATTTGCCCTCTACAAAAAAGGACCTACCTAACTTAGATGTTACAGAAAGCATATGATTTGGGAAATCTAGGAATAACTTCTGCATTGGGCTTGAAAGACTCCCAAAAAGAGGAAGCAAGTTCAATGATTTTGAAGTCCAGCAGCTGAATCATTTCTGTAAAGCAAGCAGTCTGATTGCACACTGCTTGTTATCCTCAGCTCCATGTAAAGTAGTCATTATCCTGGGAAGGAAACACAGAATTGCTTCTGCCTGTAAAGATTCCAGACTTCATTCGTTGGCAAAGTTGCACTGACCTTAAAATCCAGCAAATTTTCACTGTCACAGTATGAGAACAACAGCTTTTCAACACCGCTTATTGTACCCATGCTCAAAAAACTATCACAGTGTCATCAGAATCATTAGGTTGTCAGAACTGAGTGTATGTCTCTGCCAGCTAAGAAACACTGGACAAATGCCATCAGATTTGCCAGCATAGCTCACTCATTTTTACACTATTCTCTTAAATTCAACATATAATAGCTTTAGGAAAGGATGAAAGATGTGTTTAATTTTTGCCAAGTGCGATACCATTAAAGTCATTAGCTAATATTAGTTCCAACGTGAGACTACGAACAGTAGGAATTTAACGTGCTCCTTCTGCAGGATTAATAGATATATATCTCAATGTTTTTGTGTGCAATGACAGCTTGAGGCTGTCAATTTCTACCATTTCCTGATTAAAAAACATCAGACAAGCTTACACCCATCCAAGAAGCACGAACAGAAGATGCAACTGCAGACAAATCGTTACGTGATGTACAAAGGTTTAAAGCATAGAAAGTTTTTGGCAATGGGATGTGTGGGTTCAGGGAGTGTTTTAATTGGATCATGAAGCTGCCAATGCTCAGCTATGAGGTTTCCCAGATCACATAGCATATCATGTTTTTAAATGTGTCGTTTACGAAGGTGAAGGAGTTCAATAAAGGCTACTTTGGTATACTGGCTTTTTTCAGTCTTTGAGACAATTTCTATTGCCTATTGTGGTAAGAGAGAGGGCATTCACCTTTGGACTTAATATACCTCTGCAAAGCTATTCCAGACACAGGGGACAGCTTCACCTAGAATACGCAGAGCGGAGGCAAAACTGGTCGTTTCCACCCTGATTAAGACAGCCAGTCTTGGAGTGTTAGCAAACATGAACCACAGAATAGCTGAGGTTGGCAGAGACCTCTGGAGATCGTCTCAGCTGAGCCCTCGGCTCAAAGCAAGATAAGCAGGGTGCCTAGGACCACACGCAGCCAGGTTTTGACAGTCTCCGGGGATGGCGACTCCACAACCTCTCTGGACAATGACAACAGCCAGTGAGTTAGACTTGAGCAATGAGAGCCAGGGAGCAGCGAGGGCCGACTGCTCCCCGAAGGATGGGAGCTAGGAGCTCAGCGCGGTAACGCAGGTGGCAGGGCAGGGACTTCACCAGCCCGGGCACAGCCCCACGGTACCCAAGTGAGCAGGGCAGGCCCAGGCACGGCAGCTGGGATCAGCCGAGAGTCCAGACTGCCAGACAGGCGTGTGGTGACAAGGCAGCTCTGAGGCCAAGCTGGGAAGTCAGCCTGTGGGTCAAGGTCCAGGTCAACAGGGTCCACAGTCAGGCGCAGGGATAGCTGCGACGGACATACCTACAACCAGCTTAGCAGAGAGCGAAGGTGCTGAGCTGGAAGGTAGTCTCCGGTCAGAGGCTGTGGGTAAAGGCCCCACGCGAGGCTGGTCAGGACCATTAAGGTCTATTACTGCATCCAGGGCCCTGACAGAGAGAACACAAATGAGCTGGAAATATCTTCCCACTGATAAACTGCAGCACAACTCACAGGGACAGTGTGAACCCAAACAGATAAGGGACCCGCACAAAAGAATAATGATCGTCTATTCTCTCTTTGCAATGGCAATTCTGAGAAAACTATTAACTTACAAACTCAAAGGCTTTCACAATTTGTGATTCAACTGAGTAAACTGGTGGCTTCTTATTATGCAAATACATGAAATGTTTTGTTCTGGGAATACAAAACAATAGATAGGGGCATCTAAAGAACCTTTATTCCTCTGTCTGTCATTACTATACCATCGCACTCAAATCCCACGTATTTTACCGTAAGAATCCAAGGGAATAGAGGTTTCCTGCTAGAAATAGACCTCTGGAGTAACAGCCTTTTCACTCTGTGTTGAGTATTCACTGGGAAAAGGTTTCTACGTGAGGTCAAGGTCATATAGCTTTCCAACTTCTCTTGCAGCATAGACAGCTTACTGAAAATGGACTGTAATAATGCCATTGTAACACAGGCTTCACCTATCCCACCATTTTTTTAATCGTTGTACTTGGTGATTTATAATCTTCACTGTGCATAAGCTAGGGCACTCAAAGACCTGTGGACAGTGTACTTTTGATTGGCTCAATAGCTTAAGGCTGAAATATCTTCTCACACTTACTCGACTCAAGGTGGAAAAATATTCATCTTTTCATCAGTCCTTACAAAATGAATTTTTCCTTTCCATTTTTCCTTAGAAAATGAATTAGATTATTAGAGCTTCAGAAAGGAGGAACAGAGATTACAGGTTACGTTTGTTTCCTTCCTTGTGATGCCCAACCCTCTGACCTATTTCTTCATCAGAGTTAAGGTTAGTTTTTTTCAAGCTTTGGCATTTCTGAAGGAAAAAAGCTGTTTTAACAAGCGAGAGCAATAATTTAACAGACAGTCCTACAATCACCAAGGCTACCATATCCTAATAAATAAAGTTGCAGATAAACCTCTTTGATTGCATTTTAACAAGAAACCCCAAATCCTCCTACTTTTTAATAGAGGAAATATGAGCATATACAGGACTTCTCCCTGGAAGAATACATCCTTAGAATTTATTTTACAAGAAACAGGACAAGGAAAAGCTTGGATCCCCAAATTTTGCCAGTTTCACTGGAGTAACGTATCGTATCTGCCACCCTATGTTGTCTGGTGAAGTTGGCATCTGCCCTTCTCCAGTCTTGCATACTGGGATTTCTCTTACCCTACCAGGCAGCTGTATTTATAACACTGTCAAATAACACCAAGAAGTTATCACACTTTCATTTAGAGATCAACAGTTTAATACTCAGTCTAAAGAGAAAAATGAGTTTGTCAGCGTTCAGATGGGCAGCCATTTTGTCCTTATCAGAAAAAAAAAAGTCACAGCACATCTCCCGAGGTGAGTATGGCAGTGATCCAGAAATGGCAGATCATCACCATCGCTTTTAAAATGGTCTGGCAGAGCTTTTTATAATGTTTGTCATGCTACATGTTCAGGTTTAATTGTTGCCAAGAGATTATCATCTCCATTCAAATTAAAGATACTAAATTAATACCATGGAAGTTTCAAGTTCACTGGAAGGTAAAAGTGGATTTGTTATAAACAGTCAGGACTTGCTTTAAGATTATACAAAATCCAGTAGGGTATTTCCGTATCTGTATTCACCTCCTGTGTAATCCAGAGCGGGGAAAATTAAGGCAAAAATCAAAGACATGCTTTGCATCAAGAATTATCAAGAATCTTTCGATAGTTCAAACAGAATAACAAACGCAATACCACACCAGCTGGCCACCAGAAAGACTGAAACCTAATTAGCGTGCAGGCAGGTATTAGTTTCCAACCAACTGCTCCAATACAGCCTTTCCTTTTATATGTAATACTTAACCGAACTACACTTTTGGTGCTGAAAGGATCTGTCTAAAAGCAAAACAAAATAGTCAGAACATGTTCATATTTAAATCACAACAGAAAAAAATTCATACACTGAGCTTTCAACTTTTAAGTGCTGCATTTAGGAGAATTTCAAACAAATCTTCATAAAGTTATAGCCAAGTTAATTTACGAGATGAAAATACGGATGTTAGACCAGTGCAATGCTGTATTTCATGCTTTCGGATCATGAGGCAAAAGAAAAATTAGTAAAGAAGACGCTTTAGCATTTTACTAACCTCAATACACAAGTCTTTTACTTCTTTGCTTCATATAATTAGTTGCTGGGTAGGGATGGGAGAAGAGGAATAGATGATAAATGCAATTTAATTAAGTAGAAATTTAATTAAACAGGATTTCCCAATAAAATTTCTTCAAAAAAGATAACAGACATTGCTTTAAATCCAAGAAAACATGAATTCTAAATGTTATCATTTATTGCCCCATTGAAAAATGGAGACTATGATTTTGTCTCTATTGCATGAAGTTTACAAGTGAGAAAGTGTACATTCCAAAATAACTGGTGTCAAACAAAATGTTATGATACAAAGAGTTACAAGTGACAACAGATGTGAAATCATGATCGATGCCAAGAGACCGCAGATACATCTCAGTAGCTGTCAGCTCCCTGACAGAGCCAAATTGCTCAACGCCAAACCATTAACTCAGCTCAACAGAAGCTGCCCTACAAGTGGAAGCACTGTCTCTTCACGTGTAGAAAAACAGAAAGTACATACTGAGATGGCCAAATGATTTTAACTTTTTTATTAATAGGTTACCCACCAACTGACTGAAGAGACAAGTAGGAAGTTGTTGAACACATCTAATTAATTCAAAATTAGAGCATTTTTAATACAAGTTATTACAATTCCACCTCTTGAACTAGGAAGATTATACCTCGATGGGCAGACGGAGCAAAGCTGATGAAGTAGAAGTCTGCACTGAGAAATCTGCTCTGAAGGAAACTGGTAACGGGGATTGGAGAATAGATGTATACAAGCACTTAACACTTACCTATTTCACTTCCATTTGACAAAGAAAGGTGGAGAACTTAAGGCTACCTGCTACCTTTGCTGTAGCAATGCCTTTGTCCTATTAGCTTTGTTTCATAAAGCTATCCACCACTGAGAAAGCATGTCTGTAACACCCACAAATATCGAAGTCGGCAAATGGATTCAGTGGTTCAAAACTTAACAAAGTTCTAAGTACTTTTTTGAGATCTCAGTTGAACCTGAATCTCCACAGAGAAAAAACCGTGGAACAGCTCCTACTGTCTGTCATGGAATTTTTTTTTTTTTTTTTTTTTGAGGCTACTCTGCATGAATACAGAGAGAACGAAGTTTTGTTGTATAAACTATTTAAAAAATTATTTATCTTCAAAACTATGATCTGGAACTCCTAAGACAACGAGGAAAGACTGGCTAGCACATTACAGACAAAATGGCCCTTCCAAAGCGCTTTGGAAAGCTAGCGTTAATATTCCAAGTCCTTCTGGTTTGTGACACGCACACAGAGGCAATAATTCAAAGTACCTACAGCTCAAGAGTTGCTTAAATTACTGTATTTGACCGAATTTAAAGCAAAGCAATCTCACGTTATATTGTTTCCACAAAACTGAGAAATTTGAAAAATTAAAACTAGTTGCTGACAACTCAGAGCTGCCACAGTGCCATCCTCATGACTACTCAAAGCCCACTTTCTTCCAACTGAACCTCTCCCAGTTTCTTAATTCCCCATTGTAGCAACCTCATGTATTTCCCATCAGAAGCAAGATTCTGGCGATACAGCCAGATGACACAGGGCCTCTCCAGGCCCCTTGGTGCACGGCCACATCGCAAGAAATTGAGTACGTACGGTTCTTGTGTCCTGTGGATGGGAGGTGGGGTGTGAGAGGCAGTCCAGTTCCCCTTTTCTGCAAATCCCAGACCTGCTGCCTGTGGTCCCAGAGGCTTAGGCAGGGTCCTCCACAGAGAGGCCTCTTCCAGGGGTTGCACTGAAAATCCATAGCTGGAAAATAGAAATTTGAAAATCTTCC
The DNA here is from genome assembly GCF_965638725.1 of Aptenodytes patagonicus. NCBI lineage: Eukaryota > Metazoa > Chordata > Aves > Sphenisciformes > Spheniscidae > Aptenodytes > Aptenodytes patagonicus. The sequence continues at coordinate 3,112,931 of NC_134963.1, forward strand.
AGTTTGAAGTTCTTAAGACACTTTCCTGATACTGGTTACACATTCTCCTGGCATACCAGACACCAGAAATTGTACTGATTGTATCACAAGCTCCATGCTGTATTTACAAGCAGTTACAACACAGCTAGTGCCTGTGAAGACAGACCAAAAAAGCAGCATTGATTTCTAAATGTGAATACATACAAAGGAATTATTCTGGTAAAGCAGTTCAAGCCCCTTTAATATGGTGAAAATGTCCATTCTGGTTGGAAAGAGAAAGAACAACACAATAAAAAGACTACTACTTTTTAAATTCTGGAGAATGCAACTACCCATGAGAGAGTGCTAAATGCAAACAAATCTCAGTAAACAACAAAGAGTGTATAAAAATGCAGTTTAATCTAAATTTTCCTGGAGCTAAACGCTCCATCTCACTTCATACCACAAAAGGGAATAAGGAGAAAAAAAAAAAAGGAAAAAGAAGAAAAAGACTTGCTCACAGGGAGGTAAAATATTTTAAGAAGTCATTAAAGCAACAACCTTCCCAAAGAGAATAAATCTGCAAAGCAGCAGCTAAACAAGCTGCCCAGTCTATTTTATCAAAGAGTTGGGCTTTTTTCCTATTACATGACAAACAACTGGCATCCAAGCTGCCAATTATTTAACCATGGTGAGACTTTTAACTCCATTTAGGAGGGAAAAATAAAGCTGCTGTAAATTTAACACTGCACAACAATCTGCACCGGCTGCCTATAAAATTTACTTTACCCTTTTTTATCTCTGTCTCCACTAGTAGTTTCATCAACATGTACAGAGAAAACGTTCTCTCTCTTGCACTGGTTGAAAGTTATTTTTGTCCTAGTCAAAACATTACAAATAACTTTGAAATAGTTATGTAAATGGTGGATAACATGATTCTGCATTACCATTTAGATGGCTCTGTTTCATCACAATTTATGTGCACAATGAAATTTCTCTGCATCAGATACAGCATTTTATATTGTTTGTAGGAGTGTAAACTCTGCTAATTATTATGGGCCAAAAATTGAAAAGAAACCTGATTGACTATTGTTTCCAATGGTTTAAATATTGTTCTCTCATTCCAAGTGAGCACCAGCAAGTGGCATACCAACTACCATGCTGACCATCATGGTACTCAAAGCTTGAATTATATGAATGCATTGTTTCTCCTCCCCTTGCTTTGAACAAAAAGATTTTGCATTGGAGTTATTAATCTGTGTAGTTTTACGTAGTTAACTTACCAACTAGTTTGTGAGCAAGCGTAAACTTTACCACATTAATTTATCTAATCCATCTCCAACTTCCACCTACTCTCTATAAAATTTGAGAAAATTAGGACATGAGTCACTATAACCACAATCTTTCTGATTATAGATCACAGAGTTTTTCAGGGTCATTAAAAGCCCTGATTCCACTCTTTATGGAATCAGATAACTGCCAATAAGGGCACCTTTTGAATACACCAGCTATTACAAAACCTCATAGTTAGAGCAGGCTTGGGGAAAAATTCACACATGCCTTTTTGTACTCATTTTAAGAATATTTCAATTAAAAAATTAAATAGTCTCAGTATACAACAAAGAATGCATAATAAACAAACGTGCAATTACACTGAGGCCACAAGCTTTCTGCAAAGTGTTAACTGGTATATGTCAGTAAAACATAAGCTAGTAAGCATCTTTTCTCAACCGCATGAAACGTTAAATCAGAAGAATGCTGGATTTCTGTAAAGTATGCCTGTTAAATGACCACAAAAATATACTCTCTTTTCTGTAGCTAACTAGAGAGAACAAGGCACATTAAGACAAAGGGGCTACTGACCATTAGTTATTGATTTCAACGGGTCAACTCCTCAAATGGAGGCTCAGAGATCTTTCTAAATGATGGACAGAAAATCATGTCCTTGTCCAAAAACCATCCACTACTAACATCCAAGCAAACAAGCATTCTTCTTGGATCGTTCAGTGCATGAAGGAAGATAAAAAGTATTTCCCAGCTTAAAGTGGTCAGGCAGGCTAGACAGTTGTTATTTTAAAAAGCAGAAAGTACTAAAGAAAAAGAAAAATTAATTTGTAACAAAAGTCAACCACAAACAATTAAGGACACCACAAAAACTCCAGCTAATGAAAGATGTTTCCTTCTTTATTATTGTGTAATACTTCTTTCACAGAAACATGGTATTTACAAATATACACATATAGACTGCTGATCATAAAATGTTACTGAAGAATTAGTCAAAAAATCAATTTACAAAAACCAAAAACTTTCCAAAGATATTCTGGCTGAAAAAGTTTAATGAAATTTCAAGGAGATGCTTCTGTACAGAAAGATAGGTTTTAGCTCCTCGAGTTCTGGTAATATTAGACGAGTCGTGAACCAAGTGAGCTAAGCTCAGCTGTACATTTGAGATGAGGCAGTTCTTTTTATATTGTTCTTTTTCACACAATTTCTTGATGGTCAGTTCAACAAGTCTCAGGAGGCACTAGTTTGTATGTTTTTGGAAGCTGCAAGCATTGCTCTCACTTTGGCCATAAGATCCTGTAGAAAATAAAAGGAAAATGATCAGACATGTCTGGGCTTTGAACAGAGCTAAAGCATGCGATTGCAAAAACCTGCATGAAAGGGTTAGCTTATACTCCAGTCACATAGAATATTTAGATTCATGACCATCAGATATTAACAGTCCTTAGGCTAAATGAACGAAATAATTTGGAGAAAGTTCCTACGACAGCAACTGAAGTCTGTTTTTACTAAAATGCTACAAAGTGCTCTGCATAAATATTTAGAGCAGTTTCTATACAACAAAACAGAAATCATGTCAACTGAAATGGAAAGAAACTATGACTGTATCTTCACAAAAACTGTAATGAACACACAACTACTAACCACTGACAGTTTAAAAAAGAAAAGAAAAAAGAAAAAAAGAGAGAGAGAGAGATGGTAAGAAGAGAGTGCTAACAATAACTCTATAACAGAAAGCTTTTTTTGTTTGCTTTGTAAACCTGAACGAAAAATTTACATAGCAGCAGTATTTTCACATATGACAGAGTGACGGAAACATTAAGACTGTTGTGAAACCAAATAGCAACTCTCAGTCTTGTCTGAATATCCAGTGGGAACAGCATTACAAAAGGAAATGAAATTTCATGTAAATGGCATCGCATAATTGGGTTGCAAAAAATGATCACAAAATAAAAAGCGTGTATCAGTAATGAATTAAAGTTACTTAAAAAGACTTCTTCACAAATGCAATATAAATGAATTAAAATCCTTAGTTCTTTTAAAGCATTTTTCATCTGAAGCTCTCAAAACACTTCATAGGGGAATTCAGCATCATTATCCCACTTTACAGACTGAAGGATTTGAGTGAGAAAAGATACTGAATTGGTCAGGGTCAGCCAGCACATTGGCAGCAAAATAATCTTACTAATAATTCGGTAAATTGCATTTCTTTGGGTCCTTAAAGATAAAAAGAAGCTAAACTAATTATATTGGGAAATACCTTGCAGATTCACAGAAGTTTCACTCCTCTCAGTTACTATTTGCAAAAAAGAACTGTATTTTAATATAGTAATCTTTCCTCCTCTTACAGCTGCACTTCAAGCAAGCAGACTAACATTAAACTAGCAAATGCTATGCCATAAGCAATATTTAACCCAAGAAATGCAGGAACCAATTAGCTTTGTCTGAAGGGTATATGTTTTTAAAGGGTGGGATGTTTACTCTACTTTGAAGACGATGATGTAGTTCATATTTCATTTCTCATACCAGGAATTTCCATGCATTTGTTTGGTAGCCTAAGAAATACTACAGCGGTAGTACTCCATTTTCTTTCTCCAGTGCCTATACTTGCTATTTTCTATTTTCCTGAATATTCTTGTTTTGGGTTTCTCATCAAAAACGGATCAAATATGCTACGTAAGGTACTAGTCTACTAGTATTAATTCCCAACTACCACTATTTCACTAGCAGAATTAAATTTTTGAACAATATTAATTTATTGAAAGAATAATCTATCCATTGAAAAAATGGGAACTTAAAAAGCAACTCTGATTTTATACTGTAAATTTTCCAAAGCATAATTAAGAGCTTTCCTCCTCTAAACTTGGCATATTCCATTGAAAGAAAGTTAAATATGCATGAAGACTCTAAGAGGATGAGTGAAATTAAAAATTTTAAAGAGTGATACCATGCAGTAGCTTTTAAAAAAGGAATGGTATTATTTTGACAGAGGTCGGATATCTTAAAACTGCGTTAGGGAAGCTGAATGCATTTTGATTATTGCACAGCATATAGAGGCACATTCCTGATATGCCATGGTTCACAGCAAACTTGAATATATCAACGAAATCATAACAACAATAGTTCAGAGACATAAAGAGCAACAAAGGTAAGATAAGTGAGTTGAAGATACTGCTTAAGGCAAAGCATACACTTACTTCAGTTTGTAAGAGGACATATTTTTCCTCTTCTGCCAACACTACAAACTTAGCCTTTGCCAAGGCATTTCTCCTTCTTTCTTTCTTCCACGAAACTTGTTAAGAGCACTACATGGTAAGATGGGCTCTCAGTAATACCTGCGATTGGTAACTGGGGTATTGTATCACAGTGTGGACTTTCATATCTTAACAGTGGATGTACTGCAGCATAATGAATCTAGCTTGGTCTTTAGAGGCTTGATTAAACTTGAAAGGACAGTAGCTAGAGAAGTAACAAAATTGTTTTTCTCATAAGCAAACAGATTAAGAATGACAATGAACATGTCTACATCATATGCAAAGCTCAGAATTGTACAAGGTAGTTAAGAGAAGAAAACGATATGACGGACACATTTAAGTAGGCAACATAGTCTGAATTTGTTTATTTGTACCTGAGTGATTTTACTCTGCACTGAAGACACAATCGCTGAAGAGATTTGGCCATCTTTTTCCTGAGAAACTCCCCTAAAAAAGTAAAATTAGAATTAGAAATTTATAGTAAATGTTTTTAAAATGCATTTCACTCACCATCATGATGTTGGGTTTTATTGTACAAGTCTCTCAGATGTTAGTCAACAGTTCTCTCATTCAACTAGAAGCCATGATAAGTCACAGTCAGAAGAGTCACTCGTACAACTGATACAGAGAAATCTGAACAGCCTAGGAATTTTTACAGGACTGTTCTATATTCTGTAGAAATAATTTAATTATGAATCTTGCACACACATTACAATTCAAACCACTCTATTAAAATTCTACTTCAAAGAGTTATCCCATTCAGTCAGTTTCCAATTTCTAACTTAGAATTAGGTTGCAGAATTTTCTGCACCAGTTTTACTGTAAGAGTATATCGAGATGTTTACTCCAGTAGGCAACAGAGATCCAATGTCTTCATTAGACTGATGCACGTAGTGCTGTCCTCCCAGTGTCTTCTACTTTTACTATGCACACATCACACACACACAGAGTTCCTCACCATACAAGTTAGGTCAGAAGACACACTCACAGTCAAGAGACATCAGCACTGCAGTATTACAGTAAAAGAGCATATTACCTGGAGCGTTCCTGGCTGGATTCCCTGCTCTCCACAGGAGAGACACTAGTTGAATGTACAGAATTTTTGTGTGTGGATGGTTTGCCTGGTGACATGGATGGTGAAGGAGACCTAGCTTTGGACTTGGTACGTGATCTAGACCGCCTCTTCTTCTTCTTTTCATGGGGACTTCTGCGAGAAGAAAATAATTTATTGAAGAATATTTAAAGCAATATTACACTAGCTCAGTTGAAGTTACTTTTCATGCTTCTAAAAGCTTATGTAGCCCTCTTCCACAGGGTACTTCTCAGGCATTCAGCAAGTATGACAGTCTTACCCCAATACTGCACTTCTATGGTTGTGCAAAATACTTTCTCAGAAGCTCTTTTTAAGATATTACATTAGGCAACTACTAGTACCTGAGGTTGTCACTCAGAAGGCTGCTTCATGGGTACACAGGAATTACTGGCCACTATTTGATAGTTTGAAGGATGACAAAGAAAAGTCTTCCACTGGAGATTTGCAGAATAACTTTGCTAGAGGGAAGTTCCTTCCCAAACGACATCAGACACTTAGAATGTAATGAGAAGTGTAAGAGTTTATATCCCTTACAATTTTCCTAGCTCATAAATGAACAAACCATGGAATCATAGCTAAGCAAAAGATCTACAAGGCAAATCCATGGTTTGTTTGTTTGCTTTTTTAAAAGAAATTACCCCTTTTCTTGTGATCAAATCCGTAACGCGACAAACAGCAGGCTCAAAATCATAAACAAGCTTTTGTATGCCACTCAAACAAACCTAGGCCTAGCAACATGTTTTAAGTGCAAACCATTTATGACCGGGAAATCAGATACGCAAATGTTTGTCACTATGAGAGCCCGAACAACGGACTTAGGGGTACCTGATGCGTTCATTATTGACAGAAGGGGAAAACAGAGGTAGCCTCCTCATATGCAATATTAAGCTCAAAGAGAATTCAATTAGTAATATACTAGAGACGGAACTATCAAAATCTTTATACATGGTTATGGATTTATGTCTGTATGATTTACATACCAGTACTGATATTACTGTAATTAGAATTGCTAGAGTAATGCCTTAATTAGAGTTAGGCAATACCTCACTGTAGGCATCTCCCTCTAGCATGCACTGCTAGAAGTCTCTTCAGAAGAATGTTGTTGAAGCTTCTAGAACATCTTAAAACACTGTAAAACTTTAAGCCATCTTTTAAGTATCACATTATTGGTTCCTTTACTTTGATTTTCTTAGGAATTTGCTACTTTAAAAGCAGCTATGCTATAACGTATTAAATTCCCACATAAATACCGTACACCTCTGATGCTTAGAATTTATCATACAGATATCTGATTTTTATATAGAATTTAACATTCAAGACTGAAAATTGCAAAACATCTTACACTTTCTTTCACAAATAATCATTAAGTGGCAGAAGAAAAACCCCACAGCTCCACTGGCCTCCAACATTTTCATGACTATACAAAAAACATCAGCTACAAAGTCGGTTATTCCTTGACTAGCTAATTATGTACTGTAAATGCTCAGTTTCTTAAAACATCATAATGTAATCAAGCTGTGAACATATTTCATACTTAATTCTTTGTGCTGGTTTTGGCTGGGGTAGAGTTAATTTCCTTCCCAGTAGCTAGTGTGGGGCTGTGTTTTGGATTTGTGCTGGAAACAGTGTTGATAACACAGGGATGTTTCAGTTATTGCTGAGCAGGGCTGACACAGAGTCAAGGCCTGTTCTGCCTCTCACCCCACCCCACCAGCGAGCAGGCTGGGGGGGCACAAGAAGCTGGGGGGGGACACGGCCGGGACAGCTGACCCCAACTGACCCAAGGGATATCCCACACCATATGGCGTCATGCTCAGCATATGAAGCTGGGGGAAGAAGAAGGAAGGGGGGGACGTTGGGAGTGATGGTGTTTGTCTTCCCACGTCACCGTTAGGCGTGATGGCGCCCTGCTTTCCTGGAGATGGCTGAACACCTGCCTGCCGACGGGGAGGAGTGAATGAATTCCTTGTTTTGCTTTGCTTGTGTGCGCAGCTTTTGCTTTCCCTGTTAAACTGCCTTTATCTCAACCCACGAGTTTTCTCACTTCTACCCTTCCAATTCTCTCACCCAACCCATCGGGGGGGGGGGGGAGCGAGCGGCTGGGTGGGGCTTAGTTGCCAGCTGGGGTTACACCATGACACTCTTGAAAATCTCAGCAAACATTCATCATGCAAGAAGAATATATCACAGCAAGCTTTTTCGGTGTTTTTCATCTCAGATTATGATGAATAAACATCATAACAGCTGAATCAATGTGTCTATCAATTTTCTATTTTTAGAACAGTCCATTTGCTAAAACTAGGCTTATTTTTAAATATTTTTCTAAGTACAAAAGCTAGCATAAAAGAACTATGCATATTCTCTGTGGAAAGTAATTCACTGCAGTCAGATTAAAACACTAATTTACATTAGACTTCTTCTTAAAATGACTATGATGGCAAGCGAGGTACAGGATAAGCAGAAGAAAAAACAATTGTTATATTTATTCTGAAGTACACCTCATTCTACAAGCAGTGAGCCAGTAATTCCCAAACAAGTCAAAGTAAAGCATAGCTTCCTAGTTCTTACATATTTTCTTCTGGAAATATACCTAAAAATTTACAGGCAATGCTAGCTGTTCAGCATCACTGATGATATCAGATTAATGCCCTGAGCAAGTTTAAAACATTGCAGTATTTATTAATTCTAATTTTCAGTCCTCTGACAGTACTGGATTCTAAAGCTTGCCTACTTCTTAGTGTAACTGTGGTTAATAAAAACCACTCGTCTGACTGCTGCCATGCAGGATTGAAACCTGCTCTCAGCTATCAGGCAAAATATAAATTACTCACTCATAGAAAGCCCAAGTAAACTAATTAGCTTTTAATAGACCTTGAACCCAAACCTTGCTTCCATTACACCGTTGCGAAGAATCTACTCCATAACTGAAGATGAAAACTGGTCCATCACAGCATCTACATTTTTACTTGAAAATTTAACATGTCAGTCCTAGCAGGCTGAAACAGTAGGCTTTCTGCAATCAGAGCTGCAAAACATCCTCATCTACGTTTAACTACAATATTCTTTCTTCAGTCTACATTTTTGCACTTACTGCCATATTTTATTGTGTAGTGTTCCATTTTCCTGTTTGAGGCCTAACAAAAGTTTACAATTTCTACCTATATAAAAAATATTGTTCAAAGAGGAATCTAGTTTGTTTCACAATTGTCATCATAGCATTAAAAATAGCACAGGGCTGTGAAAAAATTCTTGCATGTGTTTATAGAAGAAAAACATTTTAAGCTTCCATATCTTTTCTCCTAACCAAATTTGCATGCTAAATTCCACAGAAGCCTCTATTATCTCGAGTTGATGAATGCGAAAAACTCAATCAGTTGAAGGATACTGATGAAGTTCTCAATTACACATACCACACATCAATTAATTAGAGGCTGTCAAGAGATGGAAAGTTATCTTAAGAAACAATAGAAATTTTTTAATAACCATGAAGTTGAAAGTGCTCTCTTTGCTTCTTATTCCACAAGAGATATGGGGAAACAGGTTAAAGACTAAATCTTCGCCGATCAGGAGAAAAATTCTGTATGATCAGTTTAGTAACTTCAATGTGTGGGGTTTTGTGTACACTTTAGATGTACATATACAAGCATGAAAAATTTTCACTTCCTTGCATGTTAAAGACACAACATGCCACAAAACATTAGAGACAAAACATTTCAAAGCCTTCTGGGCACATGCTTTGCAAATGTTTTTCTTCTGCAATTAGTGAGCTGAAATAATGGTAGGTATGCCATTTTGATTATAATAGGTTGAGAGAGACTAAATGCAAGGTGCTCTCAAAAAAGGCACCTCTTGATTCATACTTCACGTTCCACTCTGCCAGTAAAATAATTGCTAACTGTAAAGCATACGGTTTGCTAAACTGGAGTTTCCCCTTATTTGTGCAGATATGATGAGATGTCAAGCAATACCAGTAGGAATAACATAATACCACTATATGACCTCTGTGCAGAGGTCATACAGCTCGCACAAGCAGAGCGTGAGAAAATGACCCAACAAGAAGGAAATGTGAAAGTCCAAATAAAATGTGAACTCTCACAGCTAGGAGATAGTAGCGTATTAACATTCACTGACTTGGTTGGACATTTAGTGTTCAAACATATGCAAGAATGGGGGAAGAAGGAGTGCTTCCATTATTTTTTTTTCTCCACGGAAGTATTTGTCTATTAAAATAAAGCTCCAGAACATAAAAAACCGTTAAGTTCTACCTAGGGAGTATACAACACATCAGGCAATGTTTAAAGTCTTTTATGATGCCAGGACATAACCTTCTCCAGGACCGGGTATACTTACTTGGAACGTGGGCGTTTCCTACTATTTCCAGGACTATTACTAATGCGATAAGCTGTTGGAACACTTCTTTCATCTCTCCGCCTTTCTGGTGTGTGAGCCCTTCTCCTAGGTGACCTTGATCGTGACCTGAGCAGGGAAAAAACATCCAAAAGTTTGCTTTTTGTTACTTATTCATTACTTTTATTTCAGTGGAATTGTGCTGTCAGCAAATGCAAATATAACATCTTTCAAATGCCTATTTTATACGAACATGGGGTATTTAGTCTCCAAGACTTGTCAGCTGCATAAAAATTTCTTACCCATCCAAGACATTTAGGATGTAGTTATCCATTGCTTTTCACTCCAAACAGGGGGGAAAAAAGAAACTATTTTTTGGTATTGTGTGCTAATGTCAACTTCTGCATTAGTAGGCGGGAAGTTTTACTTCAGTCTAGTCACCTTTTGTGGCAACAGAGTTTACTAACATTGGTATGCAGAAGTCCAATTTGGCTCGAAGCCTGGGATTGTCAGGCCTGACCTTGTCTTCTCAAATTAGTGGTATGTTTTTAGAACTGCTGCATCACAGAGATAAATACAAGTTTTTGTTTTCAGTGCATCTCCAACACTGACAAGTCCAGGAAATTTTGTCCCTGATGCTGCAGAATAATCCTAGCACAGCCAGTATTTTCACCTGTGCAAGTGACCAACAACCCATGATCGGCGTTGTTTGGCACTAGCACTTCGACTTGAGATATTTTTCCTAGAAAAGTGAGAGAGAGAAAGAGATCGAGACGGGAAAAAAGAAAGCATGCCCAGTTAAGATCAGAGATCAACTTAAGAGCTTAACTCTTTTTCTATATGATTTGGAATTAAGTGGATGTGCAAGTAAAACCTGGGTATTTCTTAATAACAAAATAAATGGAATGAGAAAAGTCCTGAGAGATGGAGGGGAGGGGAGAAGATAGAGAAGGGGGCAATTCAGGGACCCAGACTGGAAAAAAGAAAGAAAAAAACCAAACCCCAAATCCGCCCCAAATTCTTGATAGTAACAGTTAGTTTTGTTCTCACTAAAATATATAGTTCTAATAATTTTACTTCTATTTCCTTATTTATTTTAAAGCCTTTCTTATTTATTTACTATAGGTATGTCATTCCATGTATACCAAACATTCATGTTCTTGAAAATACCTAATTTGCAGTGACTAAAAGACAAGCCATTTGTGAAATCACTGATCTTCTGCAGACTCACACCATATATATAATATATATACACACACACACTCCTGAGCCATTTCTCTTACACCTCACAACAAAAGAGATCAACTGAAAATGAAAAAAAGTAATCACAATGGCAGTTAAGTGTTGCAAATTAACTGCTTTGTCACTTAGAAATCTGATCTTTACCAGGCCATTCAGAAGGATTAAAAAAGGGAAAAAACCAACAGATTATAAAGTTTGGGGTCAGTCAGACACCTTGACATTTTACCAGGATTTCCCTCAAAAGAGCTCCAGCAGTCAAATCTTTTCGTTGTCGAAGTTGCCTGATAATTTTCCCGCTCTGTTGCTGCTGCCATTGATGAGCTGCTCAGACTTGGCTCCATGCTCAGTGTCCCTGTGGATGCTGTGAGTCTGTGATACGGAGGCACACACTTCACATTCAGAATAAAATGTGCTAGTTTTGGTATTAACTAGAATCCTGAAAAGGCTCAGTCCCTTAACCAAAAGCTGAACTTTAGTGAAACATGCCTATATGGACCAGCCTAAAAAAAGTCCAAACAATCAGAAAGAAAAAGGCATTAGCTTCATTTTTATGAACTGACGTTTGTGGTTCTACAACATTCTTCCAATCACCAAATGTTAAGAACTTTGGCCATTAGTTTCAAACAATTAAAAACAGCTTAACAGTTTTACTGCAATACATCAATTATTACTTTCATTAGACTGTTATTTCAAAAGGCACTCTATTCCTTTAAAGTCAATATCACTTGTGTTTAGTAGGGTCCCAAAAGTTCAAAGGGTTACAAAGCTTGGCATGTCTCATTACAAAATAGGAACTAAAACTATGTGAATAGACACTGCCTCTCAGCAGTACGAAAATCAGTTTGGAAGGAGAAGAAAACCCCGAACCACCTTTTTTACAAAGAACAGCTACTTCCAAGTCTCTTAAATTTCTAACATTGAGGCAAAAAGTCTCACACAAACACACACACAGGTGTACTGTCTCCAAACTTACTGAAAAGTAACCTGTTAATAAAGTATGCCACTACTAATTACAGTTTATAACTCATTAACTGGATAAATTTTGTGGCTTAGTACTACTCTATTACTAGACAGTATAGAGAAAAACAATCAACAAAGAAGTTTAGACTTTCCATCTCTACTCTAGTTCAAAATGAACATCCAAATTTCATCTAACCAAATCACTAAATCATTTAGTGTGTAACGAGTGCCTCTGCTTCCCTTCCTCTCACCTCACATACACACACAGACCACACTCACACACACAAATACATCATTAGCTTAGATCATGTACTACAGAGATCTATCGGTAGAAAACAGATTCAGATGAATGTTGTCATTATTTACACTTACTGCCAACCAGCTGTGAAACCTAACTTCTCAGCTAGAACAGCACACTGAAAACTCCAGTGACTGACAACCTCCCCTTCTTTAAAGAGCACCACTGTCAGGTACACTTCACATGAAGCTTTTTAATGGTGCTCTGAGGTCGATTAGAAAAAAAGACACTGACATTACTACAGATGACCGAAAGGTACCAAAGGCTGTTTGTTTTCCAAGATAGACTTAACAAATGTGCCCCATCTTTGACATTAAGTACTTATTTGTAATAACTAATTATCTCTTTGGGACTAACAGCTCCAAAGCAATCCATCCTGCAATACCTTACAGCACTCTTGGACATGGTTTACTGTTTCCATGACTTTTGTTTAATCTGTCATGTTGGTCTAGAATCAAAACTGTATGATACCACGAGCTTTATGGGACTGATTTTGGTACAGAAATTTTGTTCCAGAAAATAACGTGCATTTATACAAGAGAATTGCTGTTAGCACATCACATGCCACAGTTAAGCCAATATATCTGGGTTCCTTACGTAGCTACAATTTTTTAAACTTGTTTCTGTAGAACAGGTTTGGTTGTGCTACCCAGAAAAATGAATATCCAAAACGTGCTTTGAATCAACTTCATGTTATTTGAACAGAATTTTTCAGCTTTAATACTGCTGAAGATGCATTAGAAAATATAAAAAAATGCAACAGTACAAAAATTGTATCTTACCACCAAAGACTATTTTTAAATGAAGCAGTGCCTCTAGACCTCTAACAATGAAAAAATAAATGATAAACAAGTGATATAAAATGGAATACAGAGAAGTATATTGCAAAGTTCACCTGTAGGATTTCTAAGCACAATATGCATTTTGGATAAAAAAAAAAATTAAGATACACAAACCAAAAAGGAAGAGCTTGAAAAGTATACTGAACATCACCTGAATAAAGAGCAAAGAAAGTTACTGCAAATTTCTATGTTTAACTTCACTTCCCACATCTCATTCCCTATTAACTTGTCACAGTAAGTTATATGGTAAAGGTGATTTTTAATCTTACTTTTGAAACAACTTACACCATTAAATAGTAACTACTCAAAGTGTTTTTAAACAGAAGCTCAGCTAACGTCTATATGGAAACCTCACAAAATCTGAGGCTTTAAGACTGTTCCCCAAATACAGGGCATGTGCTGAGTGGTCATTACTACAATTTAGAGATTACAATTCATTATCATCTGGATGGAACATAGTCTAACGAAAAATTATGAAATAAGCATAGCTCCTCTTTTGGCTGTCACAGTTAATTCAAATATAATAGTTTAAATAACTTCAAATCCAAAATACTTATTTTCACTGTGCAGATATTTCAAACCTAATAAGCTACTCTCTAAGAAAGTTATGAAAGTTTGTTTATTCAGAACAAGATCTTGTTTGTTATTCTAAATTATTTGCTTAACAGGAACCGGAGCAGTGATTACTACAGAAAGGGAAAATTCCAGCTTTTTTCAGTCCACTCTTGAGGTAAAATAAAGCACCAATAACAACTTTCTATTAAGATTTGTAGGTTAGAATATACATTTTGGACAAAATAAAATTAGGCAACAAAATCTCAAACACACATTAGACTGAGACATTCAAATAAAGCACAGTTACTCAAAATAGGGATGTTCCAGTATAATTTAGCATTGATGTCCACACAATAAATCCTACATCTAAGCACCACCCACTTAATACAAGATGAACACATTAACCTCTACAAATAGTTTACGCTTTATCCCAGGAGGGTATGACTCTTTACATAATTATTCATTCAGCAGTAAGCTGTAACATCCAACATTTTGGGAATCTAGGAAAAGAATACTGTTCTAGGTGAAGCACAGGAATACTGAAGAACAAAGAGATGTGAAAGGTGCCATGTTTTGAATGAGACAAGACAATGCATGGAAATAATTTTCTCTGAATCAATGCTAAATATGTAATTAAATGAAAAAAATAAATAGTCATCTCTTCTAACTAGGCAACAACATTTGCCTTTTTTTGGCAATTACCAAGACAAGGCATCATTTTTGCCTAAACATCTGAGAGACAAAACACATCAGTATCTGACATTAAAGTAAACCAATACAGTCACTGTATTAAGTGTCAGATGCAGGAGAAAGGTATTCATTACAGTTGAATTACAAGAGGCCCTTGGGCAGAAGTTTAGATTTAGCCATGTTCTTGTGAAATGCTATAGATAGGAAGGTACATTCAGATTTCTAACAGGTCTCCCACCTGACATAACTGCCACTAAAAGCACTTCATAAGGCCTGCAAAAAGCTCAAAGGGAACAGGCACCCACTCAGCACCGATGATGCTACCTTAAGTTCCCAGAAACAATGGGTTTCTGAATGGGAGAGATACCCTCCAGAGACCTTTGTTTAAACTGGTACTTGCAGAACAGAAAGACAGGCTGAATGGAAAGCCCTTTCCCGTTCAGCTCTAACTTCTGTCACGTATTATAATACGCAAAATGTTTTCAGTGCAAGATGAGGTGCAGTTGTTCTGAAACAATTTTAAAATTCAGCTAGCCAGCATCAAGCTTTTTGGACTTCTCAGGTTGTAGAACTCAACAGCTGATCTAGGAAATATCCAACCAGATTTAATCAGGTGTTGTGTTGATTCATGATGTTAAGGCTTTTATGTGTCTGTTAATTGATTTGTGCCAGGAGGCACACTCAAGATGGCACACAAAGATTAGCTCCAGTAGATTAACTACTCTTGGTGATTTCTGGGTAATTTCTCCACCAGCTGAACTACAGCCACCAAAAAAAAAAACCCAACCAACCAAAACATGAGACTACCCACTATGTATGTGGTAGACTTCAGTAGACTGTTGTCTTTTCACCAGCAGAACCAAATGTAGACCAGCTGGAAAAGTATTCAAGCCTCTATAAAGGACCAGATATCTTATCTCCCTGAAGTCACTGAAGACATATCTCAGTAAATATCAAACTGAACTTGCAAGTTCCCATTAATCTGGTTACTGCCCGATGCAAACTCATGCAACATGCAGGATTATCTTTATCCTATTGAGTAGCATACCCAAGTACTGGTAAGGATCTTCTCAGATGATTATTTGTCCTTTTCAAGGTACCACAGAAGATGATTTAAATTTTTTTTAGCATTAGTATGAGGTTTCTCCTTGGTTTTACCATATATCAGTAAAATCATGGATAAATATACGCAACATAGCTTGGATGAAGTGACATGGGAGGTACAAGTGAAGATATGGCTTGACAGGGAGTTGAAAAGATAAGTGATTCACCTGAGGAGACTTTACCCCAAGATATCCTTAACTCTGAGAAGACTTGCATTCACTTCTTAAACAAGGAAAGCTTCATTCAGCATCATTCCCTTTACACGCTCATAAGCACAGAAAAGGGATGGCACACAGTATTTTGGAAAGTGCCTTATAACATAGAGCATCATGACCACCTATTGTCAAAGGCAGTCAAATAAGCAGCATGTCAGACTGATCATTTCAGCCCAAGTTACGTTCATTTAATTCCTTGCATCTCTGAATAGCAGAGATGTCTTCAGCAGAGTATTTTATTTAACCTTAAAAATCTAGTATAAAATAAAAATTGTAACGTGTTAACACTTACTCACATTAGTGTAGTTAGACACTCTGTTAAACAAACAAAAAAATGCACAAGGAAAATATAAGGTGAGAAGTTTTGCCACACCGCCGTAAAGGGCTAGAAGCTGTTTTTCAGGAGGAAGCATATGTCACAGGCATGGCCACAAAGATAAGGAATGTATGATGATTTTGCATGCATCACATACATAGATAACTGTGGTAGTATTTATATGCACAATTCGCTGGAACTACAAGTTATGTAAACACTGTTCTGTAGCATGATCCAGAGAATGCAACCTCAAGAATAAGCCCTTCCTACTAACCGCAATAACTGCTATGTGGCAGAGCATTCAGATATGACAAATCTTACAGATAGTAAACTTTAAGGGTGCCTGGACCCAAATGTCTTAGATGTAATTAACAGTATTAATATAACACAATATATATCATCTTATAGTGGGATAATTAATATAGTGAGTTTAATCTCATTAATGATTAAACATAGAGTTAACTACACTGGGCTACATTCTTCTATGGTCTCCCTTCCTCATCAACTCTGTTTTCACCCTTCTTGGATTCTTGTCATATCTCTCCTGCCACTCATCATCATATTTTTTCACATGCTACCCAACTGCTTGCTTTCCTTCTGAGTTTTGCTGTTCAACCACCCGGTTCTCTACCTCTAGTTATTGTCTTAATATTGTCTGGTTACTTTACTCCAGCAACAGCCACAGACTTATTAGCAAGTTCTCTTCCTGCTATAATCACATTGCTACATATTATTGCCAGGTATTTCACAGATCAGAGTGAAAAAGCATTTACTGGTACAAATTTTGCACTATGTAATTAGAAATTAATGATTCATTATTTCATTAAAACTATTTTCAAAGACCTTCCACATTTGATGATATTTATTTACTGTCTTCAAGGTGACTATACCCTTTGTAATGGGTACAGAGACACTTATATAATGGAAGAAGTGCAAAAATGTTTTAAGTGTTAGCCCACACAGAACTCTAAAGAATATGTTTGGTTTCCAAACCCACCTTGAATGCCTGACAGTTCTATAGGCAGTGGGAAGTGAGTGCTTTGCTTTTGAATGTGATCTAGATCTGGACTTAGATGATGAATGATACTTGAATGGTGATCGAGATCTTGTCCGAGACCTTTTCTTGTGTTTTTTTCTTTTCTTTTCTTTTTCTTCATCCCTAGGAGGATCTTTGCTTTTGCTTGAAGGCCTTTCTGCTTGTTTAACTTCTAAGGTGGGTAAAGTTCTGACTGCAGTCACAGGACATGGTATACTATTGACACTCTGAAATAAAAGGTAAACAAAGAACATTGTTCAGTTTTCAAAGTTGCATGCAAATTTTTAATTTGAGAAAGTTCTCTAAGTGTGAATGACACATAAGCATCTCTAGTCCTTTATACTAAACAGAGGACTACATCTACTCCTGTGCGTACCACATACATGCACATTCTGGCAAAGAAACTTAAGATATATGCATCAAAAGCAGCGTGGCCAGCAGGTCGAGGAAGGTGAGTCTGCCCCACTACTCTGCTCTGGTGAGACCCCACCTGGAGTGCTGCGTCCAGCTCTGGAGCCCTCAGCATAAGAAAGACACGGACCTGTTGGAGTGGGTCAAGAGGAGGGTCACAAAAACTATCAGGGGGATGGAACACCTCTCCTGTGAAGAAAGGCTGAGAGAGTTGGGGTTGTTCAGCCTGGAGAAGAGAAGGCTTCGAGGAGACCTTATCGCAGCCTATCAGTACCTAAAGGGGGCTTATAAAACAGATGGGGACAAACTTTTTAGCAAGGCCTGTTGCGACAGGACAAGGGGGAACGGTTTTAAACTGTAAGAGGGTAGATTTAGACTAGATATAAGGAAGAAATTTTTTACGCTGAGGGTGGTGAAGCACTGGCACAGGTTGCCCAGAGAGGTGGTGGATGCCCCATCCCTGGAAACATTCAAGGCCAGGTTGGACGGGGCTCTGAGCAACCTGATCTAGTTGAAGATGTCCCTGCCCACAGCAGGGGGGTTGGACTAGATGACCTTTAGAGGTCCCTTCCAACCCAAACTATTCTATGATTCTATATCCTGCTCGGTAGTCTTGCCAATATACAATATAGCTTTTTTGCAGAAATGCTGGATAACGAGTACAACAGCAAGGAAAATAATAACTAACAATCACCTCACATTTTTTGACTCATGAAAGTGTGTGAGAAATACATCCAGCTTAAAAAAGTAGTTGTTAAATCAATAACAATCTAACCTCCCACGAATGCTTTAAAACCTCACAGTGTGGCATCGGTATTATGTAAAGTGTGCATAAGTAAGGCTGACATCTTCAAAAACATGCATCTAGTAGTATTTAACAGAGGCCTATACAGTTCCTCAAAGATACATATGCAAGTTGGGATATGCACGCTAAGACTGTCAGCTTAACTAGGACATAGTTCTGAAGTTTTCATTTTTAGTTTTTAGAAGAAGTGTGTTCTAAAAAACAGGTATTATTGGATATCTTTTCACCTATTTATCCCTTTTATTTTAAAAAGGATAAACCTGAAAATACAATCAGGAACTACTGACATTCAAAATTAAGTTTTAGTGTCACTTTCATCCCCGAACTGCGCTGTTTAGACTACAATCTCAAGGAAAACAGCAAAATGAATTAGTGTCGATACAAATTATTTCTGTACTTTGCAAAATAAATATTTTGCATGTAAAGGGTTGGAAAGATCACAAAAAATATTAATCTCAAAGATCGAACAGGTCCATACACAATGCATGCTCAGTAATTCTGACCGCAGTCAGTTAAGCAAAACATACCATACTCCAAAAATTTTTCAAGTTATCAGCTTGTACCTGAGAGAATTCTGCTCAATACCTTGTTTAGAACAATTCAAGTGAGGTACCATAGATATGCTCCTCATTTCAAAGCCTGTCATTCCCCCAGCTGCCATTTCAAGGCAACTGGAGAAATCAGTTTCCCTCTGTCATAATTTCTGCTCCACCTGGTCTGACACTTTCACCATTTGATACAAGGAAGCTTACCGTGATCAGCATAAAAAGTAATACATTAAAACCTGAAACAACCAAATTAGAAACAGGTGATCTTTTCCTTTCTTTTTACCCTTCTCCTACTGTGAATATGTCAAGGCAATAACTGACCACATTTGAATAATTGGAAATCCAGCTTTGCTTCAACTTAGAGAGCCATGACACTTTTCTCAGCTTTAACTGATAACTGCTATCACAATATTTACAAAAATAGCAATAAAGCAGTACTAAAGTCGTTTGCTTCAAGGATTATAAACATTTTATAGCATGATCATTTGAGTGACTGGTTTACCAGAGACAGAAAAAGAAAACAACAGGTTTCAGCGCGCAAGTTCATTTGGCAGCATAAAACACAAGCTATCATACCACTGCCAAAAAGGAAGTTAATCAATGAATGACACATTTACTTTTAGCTCACATATAGAGATTCTCTCAGCAATCAGAATGAAGAACCCCACAATGCTAAGCACCCCTATGTATCCACCAAAAGCATCGGATACTGAAACCATGGGCTCTCCCTGACTTTCAGGATGCTTACGCTAAAGAGTGACATCTCTGAGAAAAGCACAGCTGCAGGCTGGCTGGCTGTAGATTCAGACACCACTGCTTCAGGTTACTAACGAATCACGTTTGGAAAGCCATACAGAAGTAAATTTAGCTACTCCCAGGTGAATATGTAGGTTCTGGAGTGCAAGACAACAGCTAACACGCAGGGAGAAGTCACCTACCCGTCCAAACCTACACAACGCACCACTGCAACCAGGAGCTCAGGTGATAGCTGTCAGGTCGCAACGGCATGATCAACTGTGAACAAATGTGCTGATTTCCTCAGCAGCAACCCTGGTTGCCTTCAAGAAAAATATCACCAGCAAAATGACCTGATTCACTGTCAGAGCAGAACATAAAGTTCAGTGAAAGAACTTAACGTCAGCAAGTTGCCAGGCCACAAAGAAAATTTCTAGGTGTATAAATAAAGCTGCTGAGTAAAAATATTTGGAAAAAAATAAACTGTCTTAGTGTCTGGCAAATACAGGAAGCTGTCAGTGGTTTGTGTTTTTACTAGTAAAAGCTGATCCAGGCAAACTAAGGTAATGGGAACTCAAATTGGAGGCATGGATGCCGGAGGCGGGGGACGGGGCCGGAAAATCAAAGCAAGCACAGATACTGGGAGATTATTAAGCATTTCCAAAAGGCAGAAACACTCTGTTTTACTGACCAGGCTCCACAAATCTGCAGACCAGTAGAACAGAGTTTTGGAAAGCATGGCAACAAACTGGTTACCCGATGAATTTTATTATGCATCTCAAGGGATGAGAGATTTAAATTTTTTGAGAGCTCTTCTAAGAAGTTACACTGCAAACATTCAGATAGCATTCACTGAATCTCACTTCTTTGTCCACTTTGGGTAATAGCACATTTTTTTGGCCCTTATTAAATGCTACAGTGTCAGACAATTTCACTGGCAGAGTTGTTCTTCAGTTTTTTATTTGCATGACTGAAGCAAATCCGACTAAAAGAATGCTTCCTACAGTAAACACTTGGTATAAAAAAATGTTTCAGAGATACCTTGGAAAACAAAGATGATTCAACAACTCTTTTTTAGCAGGAATGGGTTAGGAAAGAGCTATATGAGAACAGAAACGAGCACTTCAGTTCATTACAAGACATTTGCATATTTGCAGTATTCGTAAGACCAGAACACACATTCATTATTCCGGGGTTACGCTACTTAATCAAGACACAAAGCCAACATTAGAAGTGAACCAAAAGGTGCTTATTGCAACAGAACAAAAACCACTAGCATTGTTCCAATAAATTGGCCCAAAATGATTAAATAGAAGTGATAAAAACATTTCCTATAGAGTAAGTTCCTATAGAACAAATAAATACTCAATACTCAAAGACTCAACGGTTTCATCAGGCTTTAGCTGCTGCACTGAAACATAGCTATTAACAGTACACTGACTGTGGTCATTTCTTCAAAAACACACAGAATTTTGCATTCTCAGTTTTGAAGGGCCAACTGTAAAGAAATTAGTAGCTGTGAATCTGTTTGTTCTATGGATCAATACGCCTTTATAGCTTGAGTACTTTGAAGACTAAAAAATCAAGGCATAGAACATTCTTAGCTCCCTCACTTATGTTAATTAAGATGGCAGTTCCTGATATTTACCTTTTTCCCCCTATTAAATATTAATTAAAGTATTTACAGTATGAGGAATTACAACTCTTATGTAGTTTTTGATAGTAGGGTTCTTGCAATAAAAAAAGGTCCACATGCCAGCAAGCTATCCACCTCCCAAATGCCACATTAGTATGTGACATTTTGTTTTATGTTTTAATCTGTCCTTTTGAAAAAGCAAGATAAGGGAAATTTACAAACACCCCCCTCTTCCATGCTAAACAGAAGATATAGATACCTATATTTGGGGAAAAAAAAAAAGTAAAGTAAGAAATGAATGGCCCTGAAATGTTCTAAAGCATTTTTTCTTTAAATACTTACTGGATGGTTTTCATTAGACAATTACATTTTGCTCACAAATTAACATCAAGAAAATATGCAATCATAAAAATGTTATACATATTATTCCAAAGAGGCATGCAGTAATATCTACAATCCATTGCTAAAAAAAAGTAGGATCAACCACAGCAGTTAAGTGTGAAAGATGTACACTATCTAGAGTTGTCGATAACCCTGCTGTGCTTGGCAAAACTTGAATAGCTCTTATTTTTAAACATGGCACACTTCTATTTCACTTGTAAACAGACTACTTTCCACAGGGGGGAAAAAAAAGTTACATACAGGACAAAAGTAAGGACAAGCCATCTAGAGAAACAAACGATAAAACAGGGCTTCAAAAGAGAGAAGATGAAAGAGCCAAAAGAAGTTAAGTTTTGCTTTGTGCTATAGAATCTTTATATTCAGAGGCACAACAGCAGATGACACTTGGGGCAAGCCATTAAAACAGAGTTACCTTCAAATCATGTGCATGTCTGTTTTTGCAGCATTATGATTATGGATTTCTCTCCTTGTTTAAATTGGATACCAAGGTTTATACAGGTAACAGTTTGGGTATAACCAACTGTCTTTTACACGCATATCGAAGTACTATCACCCCTAAAGCATTCTGACATAGGATAAAATACGAGAGATTAGCAGAATAATCCATCTTAGAAACCCACCAGACACACTATTAGTTAAATCACGCCCTGTAGACAAAGATCAGACTGTACTACACTTGCAGAACACCTGTCACTACATCAAGGAACTTCTCTGAAGAAGTTAAATACAGTGTGCCTTGTCTAGCCAGCCACCAGTGCTGGCCCCTTCTATTTTTGTCAGGTATTACCAGCACCACTAGATTCTGGGAGACACTTTATCAATTAAATTACTTTAATGGTCACTTACGACCAATTTCTTTGACAAAGAATGCAGGTCTGCAGGCCTTCCTCTGACAGGGACAGCAGGGAGGGGACTTTACCTACACAAATTATATTTACCAAAACTTTTTGCTGGAATCAGTGATTTGGCAGCTTAGATTTTCCCTCTGCAAGACTCCTATAACCTGCTAACCATTATCAACTACTGTTAACAAAAACATTAAGCAAGTGTTCACCAGCAAGACACTGAACCATGCCAGTTTTCTTCTGTGAGGCCTGGCTGCACACAGATGGAGAACCACGGCTTCATAAGAGATTCTCTTCCTTTCTCTTTTCCAACCTTTTGCTCCCAGATGCACCTAAGAACAACACTGCTTAGATGGACAGGGTTAGGGATAATCAAAAGTTTTTAATTGGCACATTTGCAGACAAACAACATTTTAACACCTGAAAAAGGTGGCAAAAATGTTACAGGCCTACTAAACCAAGTGTACTGTACCAAGGCCTACTACCAAGGGTGACAATTGTATTCAGAATTCAACGTGTGCCAATAGCCAGCATATTTGCTTTATTAAGCTGAAAAATAAAATAAAATAAAGTAAAACAAAACAAAACAAAACAAACGCACCATCTTAATGTGAGCTCTCCCAATGTCTAATCTACTTAATTCAGGTTTTGGTAAATATACATAGGAACGAGCACAACTAGCCTTTATTCTACTTGTATATAAATATATAAAAATATAAATGTCATCTTAATTTTTAAAATTTAAATTAATTTTAATAATTTTGGAATACGGTCTGCATTTCAGATTACAAAACACCTTACTTTGTTTAAAAAAGCACTTCAACGCAGCACTCCAGATAACCTGGCGTACTCCAGATCTGCATATCTAGAAGAACTGCAGTTGTTAAAACTACAGGTTGTTTGCTGCTGTAGGACAAAGAACCTATGCTCATCGCAGTGATTGCAACTTCTCTTTACTGACACTACCCGGCAGATGTGCCAGTTGGCATGATTTTCTTATTACAACAGTGTCTATGTGAATTATATATGTAAACACAAGAAGTGAGATGCCACCCAGTTACTGTTTACCCCAGTCCTGAAAAAGGGCAAAGACTTCACTAGCTACAAGGTTACTGGAAGCTGATGGGCTTTGGAAACTGAGCTAAGCTACATGTTTTCCAAGTACTGGTTCGAGGAAATATTATGAATAACTGTACTGTTGTAATGCATGCAAGAATGGTGAGGACCCATTTGTGAAAAGCTGTGCTGCTTCATTGCTCGAGCTCATTTTTCAGCCTTTTGTTCCTCTTGCTTGATTTCACCTTAAGGAAGAACAGGAAACCGTATCAAAGAAATAACTGAGCTACAGAAAAAGTAGATCTAACTATTTTTAAGATTCAGCTGAAGCCAAAAAAGCTTAAAAGCACTATGTTCTGTGGTATTGACTGTCCTTTACATGCAGTCAGTAGAATCAATTTGTTCAAAGGTATAACATATACTCAGTACCAGCACTTCTTTCAAGAAATACTAAGTATCAGGAAAATCTGACAGAGGTCAGAAAAGCTTTGCTCATTTAATGCATTTCTACACAGTGTGATAAGCAGGTTTTCAGCACAAATGTACACTGCATATACACATAAATAGCATTACTAGTTTTTATACAGTTATTAGGCAGAGGCAATCTCATGGGAGTTACGCATCTCCCATGGACATTCTCAACTCCTTTTCATGCTTTATTATACATCTCAGTCATTACTCCATTTTTTGAGACACATTTTAAGCTACAAAAATCATTCCACTACATTAACTCTATGATGACTGCATATCAATCTTTGTTTCCTGGACTCCTCATTGGATGCTCCTTCCCCCAAAATGGGAGATGAAATACATTAAGCGACATTTTTGGTGGACTTAAATATTTAATTTTTTTCCTTAGTTTTCTGAAATTTCCCCAATTAGTTCCATTGACCAAACTACAAAACTAATTTTACATCTCTCTCTTGACTTTTTTTTATACTTTTTTTTTAATTATAGCCACTGTAGTTACTTCTTGTTACTTTTGCAATCAATGTTTTTAAATGCATCTTTTTGTTTCTGAAACATGACTGAAAAAGCTGAGAAAACCCCTGTGCTATGTACTTATTTATAAACTGATTTAGACATCATGATTACTGGATTCTCAGTGTATATACAACAGAGGTTAGCAAATCTGCAGTATGATTTCACTTATCTTTTTCCAATAAAATTTCTTGAATCAAATGGGCTGTTACGAATAGCCAAACGAGGCAAGTAGAGCAGAAGGCAGATTACGCATTGGAACAAACGTAGATGGAAGCTTTTTCAAATATAGCAAATGGAAAGACAACAGCTTGAAAACAAACTTTTATATGCAAAAATCTATACAAACATATATAAGTGTGTCAATAAGCAAACTACACTTAGGAGGAATATTACTTCCAAAGACATTACGGCATTTTAGACTGTTCGTTAACACAGTACTAGCATTCCCAATACAAGAGTCAATTTTATTTCAAAAAGTAAGGTCACATCAGTAACATTTAAATATGTATTTGAAATTCTAAATAAACCCTTTTATAAAGAAAGCATCTCCAAACCATTTCTATTGGTAAGAAGCAGTGAAACTGGTTATGTTAAAACTCTTAAATCACTGGATTTTTTTGTGTGAGAAAGAGAGATGCCTTCTCTGAAACTGTACATATGCGGAAGAAGGAAAAAGAAGTTTTTAGCAAATCAGTTTACTGAGAAGTGGGATTAGGGTGCAGTTTTTGTTGAAAAGTTCACTTGCTTTTTTAGTAAGTTCAGCTTAGAACTTCAGTAAGTTCAGATGTGAGTGAGGACACTCATCTGCTCTTCTGAAAAAGAGTCAGCTGTTACTGAAGAGTTACTGGTTATTTCAGGCATTCTCTTAAAGAAAAATATCAAAAGAACCTTAGCTTAGAAATATCTATGTTCTTGACAAATCCCCTTGAGAAGGAGAGCAGAACTGCAAGTCTGTGGAGTTTTGCATTGTCATTGTCTCTTTGCATTCACTCTTCAATATATAGCTGGAAAAAAGTACTGAACACTTGTGCCAGTCAGGGAAAATTTATTAGCAGTAGCAATGAGAATCCCAAACAGGATCTCTTTTGGGATGTGACCACACTCAATTCACGTATCTGCTACTCTGCTGATATGGATCACCTAAATTGCAGGTATGTCTCTTTCAATTGTCTGTTCTCTTGAAAGCATTTTGAGGTATAATCCATGATTTATTTGGAAAAAAAAAAAAAAATAAAATCAAGAACTGGGCAATGAATTACTTGTTAGGTACTGAAATTCTTTCTGTGGGAAAGGAAACGATGGAAAGCCATGTCATTCATTCTTGTAACCAGTCTTGTCACAATCAATATCTGAAATTTTCCATCAGTATCCAGAGATGAAGTTTTCCTTGATTAGTGCAACCAAGAGTGATTTACTGGCTTTTCTGGAAGCAATATAATTCCAAAACCAGGAAACTGAGGTTCTAATTCCCAACAATATTTGTATTTGCAATGTGCATGGAAGGTCTGACTGCAGCATATACAGACAAACACAGGAATTTCAATCTGGCTTGTGAAGGATCCTGCAACAATACCCCAAGCTGCATAGATTTCCGGCCCTATTTAGGTTAAGTTTCAGGAAACTACATCATCTACACCAAATCCCATTCCTACTTTTTCCCCACAGCTGTTTACAGCTATTGCAGTGAAGACATAAGTCTAAGGTGACTTTGTTGAAAATGGATTTTGACGGTTTTCCTTCCATTAAGGAAATAGATTGTCTGGACTTGTTGGAGGTGTCTGTACAGGTGCTGGAAACACCGAGTCCCCCGTCTTTTAGCAAGCATGCATCAGATCACGCTGGATTGGGATGTGCTTACGATAAAATGATGCTTAGGCTGAATACAAATGAGTGACACTCCTGGAAGTAAAATTATCACTTCTTAAGCTAGGACAAGCACTATACCGGCAGAAAGAGAGTGGCTCAGTGAAAAAGCTGGAACAAGGGGAAAAGAGAAAAGAAAGAACAGAAACCAAGTAGGAAAATAGCCTGTTCTCCTCTGTGGATGAAGTTAAGCAATTAGGAACTTAAATGGAAAATATACAATGTAAATGGGAAAGTGACTCTTCCATAGAGAGCATAGCTCTGCTGCCAAAACCTGCAGATGAAAAAAAAACTTCAGGACAGCGCTATGATGCATGAACAAATCAATACTTGAAGGATTTTCCTATATAATAAATTCAAATCCCTCATTTACTTTTTTAAAATTGTAGTTATTTTATTGAAATCAGAAAGGGTTTATGCGAAACATTATTTCTGAGCTATTTTAAACAGCATTTTCTGTTTATTAGTAGGGAAAAAAACAAATGTGTGGCTTTGATCAATACAGGTTTTTAGAGTTTGGTTTTGTATTTCATTACTGAAGTTTCATTACTAAAGTCTTTTGGCCCAAGATTCCTCTTTAACCTTGCCTACTCAAAAAATTCTAAGTCTAATAAAACTGATTTCTAGAGGCTCTGCCCAAAAAGATATTTTTATTATAACTACTCATCAACAGACTGACTAGTAATAGTTCTGTTTGCTGCAGAAGATAATGCCAACGAACTGATTAGCAGTTACTTTTGCACGATAAATCCTCTTTTTCCTCTTTGTGATAAATTCTAGTAATCCAACGTATGGCTATGAGAAATTAGCTTTTAATTTCCTTTGGAAACAATAGTCCAAACAGCCAAATGGCAAGGGAACTTATTAGCAATTTTATCGTGTTCCTACAACCTAATAATAGGTCATCATCAATATCCAGGTTACTCTTAGATTTGGCCCAAGAGTGCAATATCATGACGACCTACTCAAAACAGAGCTTCTGAAAGCCCTCAAACTGACATTACCCTAGTATTATCTATTGTGGTTGACTATCCAAACAATGAAAACGGGTGCAAATGGACAAGAGAATTACAAGGCAGAAGAAAGATGGAAAGCAGTCTGCCTCTGCCACGTGACCATTTCCTAGTAGTTTTCTAGAAAGAAGCAAAGCGTTCGAATTTCTAACACAACTATCAAAAATTGTTCTTTGAAAGAGGTGCAGGAATACTAACACTCCAAATTGATTTGCTACAGAAAGATACTTGCTTCTACTCTCCAAAATAAGAGATTCTGCTGAACAAACCCAATGGATTAGGTCATTTCATGATCAGGTAGGTGCAGGCAGTGTGCCTACCTCCAGTTCTCTGGAAAACAGCTAGCAGATAATTAGCCCCCTCAATTATTTCACCGTGAGTTTTTTGTTTTGATTCTTCATTGACTATGCCCGGTGAATAACATACATACATGTATTTGTTTGAATTTTGTGTCACTCTCTGTAAATTTAGCTTCATTTTAAAAATCACATCCTTATAATAAAAAAAAAAAAATATCTTTTATAACTCCCATACTAAACTTGGGCCTAAAAGAGAGAAAAACATCCTAGCATTCTAAGCTTTTAAGGAGTTTACATGAAATACTCAACTAACACAAAGATGATGAAAAGCAACCATTATATAGCAGTTTTTTCCCACCTATGTATTTGTTTTCTTGATTAAGGATGTCCCAGCTAGAAACCTTAAATCACATAGATCAGTTCACTAACTATTCATCTCAGTTTCATGCCAGTTAAATTAATAAAAATCAAACAAAACCCAGCAGAACAGGTCCAAAATAAGTCTTAAAGTAAGCTCAGTTGCCTGTGAATCGTTTCTGAACTTGAAGATGTCTGCTCACATCAAAATACACATTAAGTAAGTAAATATCACAAGAGATATACAAATACTCTTGAAAGGTAAGCATTCTAATTCATGGACCACTAGTAAAGAGTTAAACTTGCAAGCTCATTTTCCTTTCTGTAACTGGCTAACTGACCTCTGAATTATGCATCATATTTCTCGACCAGTTCTTTAATGACAGATGAGAGACATATGTAAGATAACTGAAAAAGATTGTGTTTAAAATTCAAATTTCTCCCCATTTAGAAAAGCTTCTATCTCTTCAGTCAACTTCATAACCTACTGTCAGATTCACACTCTATAGGTAAGTTTTCTGCTAGCTTTATGGTAAAGAGAAATTTATTTCCTGCTTACCTCGTTATTGAAAGAATTCTCTTCAATTTTCTCAGTTTCCGCCTCTGCCAGAGGGTTTTTCAGGGTCTGCAAGAACAGTGCAGCCTTCCTTTTGCGCTCTGCTTGTAGCTGCTTTTCTTTTGATTCTTTGGAGGCCTGTGCAAGCTTCTCTCTTGCTGCAGCTGCTAATCTATCCTCTAGTTTTTGCTTTGCTAAGAAAGACAATTAAACATAAAGTTTAGAGCGAGTCACACCTGGGGAACTTACATTTCCTTGAAACAAACACACACACACACAGTGTAACACAAACAACCAAACAGTCCCTCCAACCATTCTCAAACCTTTCTAATACATCCATTCAAAGACATAATAAGGACATATCGACTTGAAATTATGAAATTCCAAGCATCTTAATTCATAGATATATCATTTGCTTGATGAAAAGCAGTACAGGTGAAGTAAAAATTTTTAAGCTTAAAGAAAATGACATGAAAATCCAATCCTGAAAATTCAGGATACTTGTCCTTTTCTATTTACAAAAGCTACCTAAAAAAGTAGCACTGTAAATTCAGAAGCTTTTTCTTGTACTTGTTAAAGCGATGCAAACTCTCCATTTTGCTCTTTCCACAGATCTGATTTTTACCTTCTATTTTCCAGCCCTATTTACATACATCTTAAAATGTTTACACAAAGGGCTGCTCCGGAAATTTTCAGAAACTGTTTCACCATTGTTACAACCAACAGTTATTGTTATGTGATTACAGAAAGAATAAGCCAATTTATTTAACTATGCACCTAATGGATATTTTGTCTAACCTTTTTCATCTTACACTTCCACTTTTGTGTTCTGTGCATGTACAAGACTGGGTTTTTTTGTTCAATTGCACAGTTTTTCCAACACACATTTTTTCCAAACATGTTTTACACTTCATTTTTATTATCATACAAAATATTTCATATTTGCTTTAGATATCACCATAGCATACTTTATGCTACTGAAGTTTACAAAGGAACTGCTACTTAGGAGAAAAAAAAAATAATTTTGAAAATGAAGTATTAAATTCCTGGGGCATACTCTAAGAGAAATATTAAGTTTTTAAGCTGGTAAACACTGACAGCATCTCCACTTTATTAAACGCTCTCGTCTGTGACACAGCCTTAGGGAGGAATGGGGGAAATTTGATCCCTTTAAAAGATAATTTCATTCAAATTCACATAGCATACCCTTCTGCCCTTACATACATAAACAGAGTAACAGGAAAAACCCCATACAAAGACTTAATGGAATTGCATTATAAGAGTACCAAACATCAACAAGGCGATATTAGTCTATACGGGAGTGCTATATAACTGAAAAATAGCTTGAAGCATTTCATTGTTCTCTGAAGATGACGACAAATGGACATGCCTTTTTCTGGGCTCTGTTGATGCAATCTGGAAACTAGTAGTTTAGTGTTTTACTCGGAGGTTGTAATGGAAAAACAAAATAAAATTCAGAAAGATCATGCATTAGGGCAAAGTACTCAACTCCAGCGTGTTACAAGTTTGATTTTAGCTGAGCAACCAATGAAGATTTCATTCTTAACAATAAGCAGGAAACTGTGGGAAAAGAAAAGAATTCTGATTCCTGTTAACATGACATAGTGAAGATTCAAAATACCTAAAATGCCATACTTATTCACATGACAGTTTTGTAGATTGCCTGAAGGACTCAATCTTTCATTTTGTTTTCAGTGTAACATGGGATACCTTGTTTAGCTTCCAACTCCTCCTGTGTAAGTTGAGGTTTTTTCTCTTCAGCAGCAGTACAAGGAGTGGTAACAGCTGGAGTATGGTTTGAAGCACTATTAGCATTCTCTTGGCCTTCCTTGCCCTCTTCTTCCTCCTCATCACTGTCATCATCTAGTTTAACACGGTTTTTCTCCAGAGGAAGAAGGTCATTTTCTTTGGCCTTGATCGCAAAGCTTATTGGAGCAAATGATGCTGTGAATGAATGGGTAGATTTTACACATCATTAGACTACAGTAGAAAGCAGGTTGAAGTTCTTGACTTCATCCATTACTCATGCAGACTACACCACACAAAAAAAAAAAAGAAACTTGTATCATCCTTATGTTATGCTAAATATTTTGGGGAAAAGGACAACACAATCTTTTTTTTTTTTTCTTTAAACAACTGTTGGAAACTTCATTTGCCCTGTAAAGATCTATCTCAAAGTCTTTTTCTAATACTTCAGTAGCAGCAGGGAAAAAGAAAAAGTTACTCTAAACCATCTCAGGAATTACATTTCCTGAGGTGAGATAAAAAATTTCATATTCTGTCCCGAATAAATTTCCATTTCAGTACTTCTTCTTTTCCCAAATGAACAATCTACTCTTCCAGGCTTAAGACGAAACGCTCTGTGCTCAGGCTCCTATCTGACACACTATAGTATGATATGGTCCCTTATGCTTCCTTCACACTAAATCGATGGTTTGCACAACAATAGCATTTGGCAGGCTCACAGAACAGTATTTAAAGTCTTATTTCCATTTATATGAAAACTAATTACTTTGGGGAGTTAACAACATTTCATTACAGGAGATATAAATGCAAAAGCTAAGTACTTTTCCCCAAATGTCTTAGCTAGTCTTGCTGTAGCAAGATGGGTGGTCAGCTATTCCTTTCAAGCAACCCCTACTACTCCAGCACAAAGAGGCAGAACAAAACGCTTATGCCAGCACACTCAAAGGAAAAAGAATGCCTGTAAAAAACATGGAATACCATAATAAAAAGGAAACTATGGATCACTTCAAGCTAGGTTGTATTAATGGATCTTCAAAAAATATTAAGCGCAGCTAATATATAACTATATTTAAGTCTGAACTAATACCCTTTGCCTCACAATTTTCCTTGGTACATTTTTCTGAGAACCATTTTCTGAAAAAAACCAAACAAACAAACCCCAGAATTAATCTCTAAACCATTTATCCAAAAATGCAACTTCTAAGAATAAAGAATGGAATTTCTCACACATCTCAAGCAAAGCAACGTACTACCATATGGTCTGCTGCAATATTTATCTTTCTCAGGATGCCTTCTGCATATATATCCTATAAGATTTCAATTAGGGAAATTGAAATACAATAATTAGATTACATACCAAGGTTTATAAAATATAAGCTTTGTATCTTGTAATTCTGGGTTAAGGATATATGCTCAGAAATAAAGAACTCAAGAATTCCAAGAGAAGAGATATTATAATAGTGATTTTCCAACTTTTTCATATGACAAAACAAATCCTAAAATGGGATTTTACTCCCTCAGAGGCAGAAGAAAAATCTAATGTGGATGTTATGTCTGTCTTGCAGGCAAGTACTGTATTTAGGTTACAAGAAAGTGGGATTTGTACCATATTAGAGGAAATGAAAATAAGTTTATAGGAATAGGATTGTCATGAAATGACTCACTGGTTACATTCCATCATCTGAATTTGAGCAGACAATTATTATTATTAAAGCACGGGCTCCAGTTTGCCATTTATTAATAACACAACAAGAAGAAACGATACCATTTTCTGTTGTATACTACATTCTCTTTATAGGGCATCTTTGAAGACAGAGAAGATTGCTTCTTCCCTGGGGAAGCTAATCAGCCTGCCCAGAGAAGAAACTGCAGAGTATGGACAGCCAGACAACCACAGCACAGAGCTGGCAGCCCGTGGAGGGAAAGAAATTGCAGTGAGGAACAGGAAGAGAGAAGAATTCCAAGGGACGACAGGGAAGTAGACAGCCTTATCAGCAATTAAGCAAGCCACTGAAGTGGCAGGAAGGCAGTACCCATCCATGGGAACACAGGTCAAGAGTGTTTTTCCTGTTTTGGTTTTTTTTTCAGTGGCTTTCAGTTCTAGTTAAAATATTTAAGTTTCTAGTTTTTATTGCAAAGAAGAAATTTTACGATATCTTTTCCTGATAGGCCAGGAAATCAGTTGCCAGGTATAAATAATCGCTTCTCCAACTCAGGACACTAATAGCGTGTTAGCTGACTTTGTTTGACTGGCTTCCAAGAGATCCTCCCATTTTGTCCCTCTGCTGCTATGACTGCAGGAGGAGAAACATTCCACTTAGACATGAAAAGGGCCTTTTTTTCCAGCATGACTAACATCCAACACAGGAAGACTGAGCAACTGAGTAATAAGCCTAGCGTACTTCCTCCATATGTATGGTTTCAAATAAGACTACTGCTTTTATTCAGAAGGAATAACTTCTTCCTTGCACAGAGCTTGTAACTTTCAAGTTTAAAATGACAAAAATAAGATTCTACTGGGGTCACTGATGAAAGCCTTCAACTTTGCACAAAACTGAAATAAAACAATTTATTCTGTCAGATCATAAATACCTGATAGTCTGATAAGAAAGAAATATGAAAGCAATCAAATTAGTTACTTCAGTCCTTTTTTGATGCTTTCAGTGAAAATATTTTCCGCATGATGAAATTCTTTTCCCTACTTGCCCCTGGCTTTTTTTTTTCCCCTTAAGTATATGCTAACAAATATTTTCACGCCCAACAAATCATGCTAACATACCTTTCACCAATTTACCATCACTGACAGTTTTAGGAGGAACATCCTTTTTAGTTCCTGGAGCTCCCTTAGCACTTGGCTCAGATGCATCTTCAGGTGCATGTTCATCTGCAAATTGAGTCTCACTTGGTGTATCACCGGCAGTATCTGCTGGAACATCTTCAGATGAAGATACTCCCTTTTCAAAAGAAATGTGCAAGCTTACTAACTGGGTAGTTCATGAAAGAATTAATGCAGTGTCTGTGGAGCTGCAATTTTGCCAGCCATTTCAAAAATCACATTATCAGCTAATCACATAACAGCTATTTTACATCAATAAGCACTCATAACCAAAAGTCTGCTTCTTAGAAATAATGCACTGCTTCATGTAAACCCACAGGCTGCAAAAACTACAGACCTACAGTAAGAATGTGTTGTTACATTAAAATAACAACTGCTTTAAAAATTATGTTTTTAAAATTAGACCCTAAAAGCATATACTTTTTTTCCAAAGTATATTCCTTTAGGTCTTGATCTCCAGGGTCCAGGACAAAATCCATTAAAGTTAATTCACAGCGACAGAATGAAAGCTTGACATTTTTTCCTAATGTACAATTGCATGATCCCTGTAAAACTTGATTTTGTAAAGAAGGTATCAACACAGGTTAAAGTGTTTGATTTGTTCCAACATTTTGCTGAAGAACATTGGGCCTATCAATGTTTTCTGTGGCATTAAATTGATACAGTACAGATGTGCTGAGACTTTCAAAAGAGTAAAGAAATACTGGTTCTACTATTACATGACTGAATCATTCAAGACGACCTCTAAACTCACAGTATAAAAATTTTAAGATGGATATTGTAGACATTAAAAATATTTACATGGCGAGTCAGGCGATGACATTAAGTAATTTAACATTTAAATGAGCCCCTCTCAATAAATAGTTTGGTTGCTTTCCACTGGCTGCTGTTAAGAATACTTAATGTTGAAATACCAGGTATTGAAGAGATCCTTTCATTGCTCCCTGCAGCCATTCCCTGACCAACAGAACTAATTTCTGAAAATCCTCGAAGTGGAAAACCACAAGGAAATCAAGGACTTCATCCTGTATTTACTGAAGCCAGTAGTACAATTTCTTATTAACTTTAATGGCCAAAAGGAGAACAATCAATTGCATTAGTTGCCTATACGTACATTACTAAAGCATAAAGATAATATTGAAATCGTTATTCTAAAAAATTAAAGAGAATGGCATTATCTACAAAACCATGCAGTAGGAAAATACGCATTGCTACACATGACCTCAAGGGACTTAAACAGTTTCTGCTTGCTTCTTAGCTGTACTCATTTGAACACTTAAAATGAATCCTTTATTATTACACTTTGGTTGGTGTACAATTTCCCCCCAAAATAAATGTTAACAAGTCCTTATTAATCATGTAAGTATTATGAATTCAACCCACTGGTTTGCAAATAAGAAATTCTAGAATAACAGTCAGCATTGTGGTACAGGACAATTTTGCATTTAATTTGTCAACTGAATAAGAGCATATTTACCACAGCTTATCTTTAAACAGTGTTTTCAAAACATTTTTCACTATTAAAACAAAATGTTAGTCACAAGAGTTTCAAACAGCAACGAGTACTGAATTTCTTCATTTTCCACAAAGTGATTTTGAGGAGTTTACCCACAGGCCTACCTTCTTCAGTTTAACGCTCCCCAATCTAAGCCTTGAGATGACAAATGACATAGGGCCTAAAAAAAAAATAGCTCTTTCCCATGAAAAGTTAACATCAGATAATGTATTTCTGATACTATTAGCAATTTTTTTCAGAAGAGAACAATCTAATGAGATTAGCTAACATGAGAATAGTTAAAAACAAGGATACCATGTCTGGGTATCATCTTCTAATAACATGGACTAGAAGAAGCAAAGCAAGTAGGAAACCGATGTGAGATTTTGAAGCTCCGATATTGTTTCAGTCAGTCACGACAGGACTCTTCTTTAACAAAACCTCCCTCAGAAAAAAGCATGTCAGAAAAGTAGTCTAGCTACTGTGCTACTGTTCTACAAAGAACCATGAGGCACACGAGAAGATATGGTTGTTAAAAAGCTATACCTAACCTTTCTGACAACAGAACACTAGTCGCAATCCTACAAAGCTCTAAACCTCCACAAAGCATAAATTCCCTTTTATAGAAAGCCAAAAGATTTTCAGGTTGCCATTTTATATTACAAACACACCGAGTGACTGCTTATACTAAAAAGCAAGAACTGAATATCACACCACCTCACATATCCTTATTTAAATGTTATTCAAAAGTAAAAAGCAACAACAACAAAAAAGCATTCACATTCTTTGCTGAATAATTTCTCCATAATCTAGTGTTCCATTTTTAAAACATCTCATGGTAACACAAAAGATAAGCAAGGCCTTTTCTCACTTACATTGCATTTTTAATATACGTATATACAAACACACATGTACCTGACAGTTGTCACTGCTCTCTTTCTGAAGGAAGAACTGTTTTTTAAATTCATAATAAGCATTATACTGGTGCCACGGTTGCAGGAACTCAAATCTGTTAAAAGAAAACTGAATATGTGAAAATGCACGTGAACATAGTAAATACCAACAATCCTTTGCCATCTAATTTTCTCTAGCAAATGGAACGCTAGTTGATGTTTGGAAGCACTGTAACTTATGCCTGTACTTCCAGAGGATACACATTCAAACCATGCTTTCTAGAGACGTTTTTGTTAGGTTGGTTGTTTTGAGGATTTGGGCAATGATGCTTTAGCATTACCTTTAAGTAGGTCCCTGAATTTCAATAAAAAACAAATGATAGTACTTCTCTTCTTGAGACCTGCATGTCCTGGTAATATATTTAAAAATGAAAACCTCAGCTTTTAAAATAAAAGTTACAATAACGTTTTCTCTTACCTGAGATCATTCTTGGCACGAACACTGGTTTCAAATTTTATCCCATTCCTAGCAACATACTCAGCTAGCTTATCAATAACAGGTTGGATATCTGGGGGTGGAGGTATAATGGCAACCACTGGAGCAATTGTGCTGAAAACATCAAAAGTACATCGTTTTTATAAATAGAACATAAATAACTTTCAGACTCTTGCTTTAACAAAAAAAACCCCAACCCAAACATTACATAGAGGTTTGCTCTCTGGGTTCATTATGCAGTTAAAATAACTTGATTTTCCATCATGCAAAAACTTCACAGTAGCTGAGTAACAATAACCACATATAATATCAAAGACCAAAGTGGAGGTAATCAAAGCTGTATGAACACTGGTGAACGTTACCAAGGAATCACCAATAATAGAACCCTTACTAAATACTTCACACTGAAGTGCAGGAAAGAGACCCCTCCAACCGACAAGCAAATCTATATGTGGTACCTCGTAGATGTTGTGGTAGAAGTCAACCCGCTGCTGCTATCGGTTGTGTCTGGAGGAGGTGGAGGTGTAGTACCAGGGGGTGGAGGTACTGTTGCTACCCCTGTAGTGCTCGATACAGTCACCCCTGCAGGCAACGCATTGTAGTAGGTGGCAACATCTATTCCTGGAGGTGGAGGTGCGAGGCAATAGGTTCCATCAGGTAGCATATAGTAACTATAATACATGGCTGCCACAGTTGCTATAAAAAGACATATGTAAGAACAATGTTCTAATTAGAAGAAAAACACCCAATAACAAAAAAACCAAAAACATTATTGCATCAGTACAAATACACTGAGAATCCAGATTCACACAACACACTAATAAATGGTATCTAAGAAATGGTATCTAATCTCTTGTGTAAAAAAAAAAACAAAGAAAAAAAAGAATGCTCATGTTAACGCACTTCAGATGAATTGCTCAATGCAAGGTCAGGTTGGACGGGGCTCTGAGCAACCTGATCTAGTTGAAGATGTCCCTGCCCATGGCAGGGGGGTTGGATTTGATGACCTTTAGAGGTCCCTTCCAACCCAAACTATTCTATGATTCTATGAATTAAGAAATATATGGGTTAAGGGGCAGAATCAGAACGTACTGAAGGTCAGTTGGAAGCCAAACAGGTATGAATAAAGAAGTGAAAGAGAGAAGGCCTATAAAAAAATGACCTGATATGAAATCATTCTTCCTAATCTAATTCACTTCTGGCAGTTTAACTCAGTTAAAACTATGTATGCATTAAGAAAGAAATGCACGTACATTAAAAACTAACGTCGAGAAATTAAACCACTAGTATCACCATATATATTAAACCACTATACCATTATATATAGACACACACCTACTTACTGAAACCTCAAAAAGTACACAGGTTTTGCAATTTAACACCAATGCAATGAACAACCGATTTGAGCAAGATTTCCACACTAGAGGCTTCTCCGATTCTAAATATTTATTTCTTGAGACTGCAAAGGCTTATAGCTTGCTTTCTTTCTTTAAGGACAATATTTTATAATGCTTTAATTAGCTTAACACTTTTAAATGGCAGTTACTTCTTGTAAATCTAAAGATTTTCTGCAGAAAGGCGTATAAACAGAAAGTATTCAGGTAAAATATTTCAAAGGATTTACATTAAGAGTTTACATTTCTGGAGGCAAAGTTTAATCAATGCATTAAATTATAATGAATTATCCTCTTAAAAGCTTCACAAACATTCTTGTGTGGCAGTATTTACTTTCTTCAAAGAATAAGTTATCTATAAGGAGAGCAGAATAAAGATCTGTTAAGTTTTAAAGGCAGGGAGAGGACTTGCAAACTTAACTTGCATTGCTACTAAATTATAATCTCCCAGTTTGCATCATATACACTCAGATTCAAGTCTGACACGACAGCAATCAGAAAACTGATGAACATTATTTTATGGAGATACTTATCCTGATTTTAGTCTTTCTTGAAATAACCAGTAATTTTCAATTTCTCCACAGAAATCTTATTTCAGTTTTATTAAGATTCTCTTAAAGTTTTAAATGAAAATTACTTCCATGCATACTCTCCATATATTACACTGACACCACCTGTAATCCTTTGGTGGGTTCTGAACCTATAATGCATCAAAATCAACTCAGGTCATTATGGTGATACTTACTCGCAACAACTTTACTAAAAAACCAAGAACTCCATCACCACCACCACCTTGAAGTAACACTACTCATTACCTACAAATTTATATCATCACGAAACCCTACTGTAGTGAAAGCTGCAATATAAATTTTCTTACATCTCAGCAGTGTCAAATGGTAAGTCCCATAAATGAAAGGGTAAGTTCCATTTCTGTATTTAAGGAATCAAGGGCTTTCAGAATTCTCAACTTTGAAAAGAATTAGAGGCACATAAACCCAATTAAGTTTGACTTCACCTTTTTGAGTATCAGAATTTACAAAATTTGCAGAAGCTTTATACAAGGCCTGCATTAAGCAGCTTCAAAGATAATGGAAACCAGACACATCCAGAGAAAATAACGTTGCTAAAAATTTCATAGCAAAGTTGATTTTTAAAAGAGATTATAGACAGGACAGTATTTACATTTATCTGAAATGGTTCAAGAAAAATCAAAGATTAAAGATTTAATAATAATTTGGAGATAGGAGGAAGTCTTGGTATTTCAGTATCGGGCATGGAAAAAGCAGCTGAGTACACAACTTTCCACATTGCTCGCTTGTAATTTAAATAAATCATTGCTTTTGTTGTTCTTTTGAGAAAAAAATAAAATAGAATATCTACTCCTTTATTAAAGAATGCCCTCTGTAGCTACGGAACTTAAAAGTTAGTACTCCCTCTCAGATATTGTAATGAGAAATATAATTTAAAAGATCAATTTCTAACTTTGAATCTTGCATATTCCTGAATTTTATTTTCTACACATAACATCGCACCAGTGCACAGAATAAAAGATAAAATAATGAAAAATTATAGGAATTGACTGTATAATAAAAGACTTATTTATTTACCGTAAAACTACTTCCAACTTTAGAACAGAATATTATACTAAAATCTGGTTTTATCACTTCAGTGGGATCCTTCACTTCACATGATTTTACCTTTGCAGATTTTTCTTAGTGTCAGACACTCCAGCAAAACTGTTCAAAGTAGATTTACCATCTGCATTTTGCTTAATATAGTAAGCTTTTTTTTTTTTTTAACAGGAATCTCATGAATTACTTCATAGGACAGTTTTATATTCAACAGTGAAGGCATTCATTAGGCTTCATTAATAGAAATTGATGGAAGTTATCAAAAAACATTAAGGGTATTGTGCTAACCATACTCACAGACTGGAGACTTGGCCTCCCGCCTTGCCCACCCCCTCCACCCCATTTCTGTTTTTCCTAAGCAGCTAACAATTCGACAGATACTCAGTGGAAGAATGCATCTTCAAAGATTCAGGAGATTGAAAAAGAGTAAATATCAGTTACAAATGATTAAGTATGAAGCTAACATATTTTCTTCCCACAAGCATCCACATACAATTCATCAAGAGACACCACCAGCTGCCTAATCACAATGCACTTACAATCAGAAGAATATTCTGCTTGTGATGTCTGTACAGCTGCCCCATCTGTTGACTGTGGTGTAGATGAGTTATTATCCGATTGCGCTTTGCGCACCAGTGCTGCAAGTGGATGATCAGGGTCTACTACCTTCAAAGGCTGAAAAAATTTTGAGAATAGAAAAAAGATTAAAATTTATACATACTTGATATATAAATCTTTCTATATAAATATATATACCTTATAAAAGTACATATTTAAAGCATGGTAGAATCAACCTAATCTGGAAAGCAAATTTATCTGTTAATAGACATCAATAATATTGTCCAAACACTGAAGTTACTGGCTTTGTAGCTCTCACATCAGAATCAACTTCTTTTTTGAAAATTAGTGGAAAACAAAACAAAACAAAAAATACTTTCATTTAATGTGAACAGAAATCCATGACATTAAAAAAAAAAAAGAGAGAAGTGGGTATTACTCTTACTCGTTTACTGCCAAGGCTGGGATAAGACACAGAACCTGACTTGTCTAAATATCAGACACCACCACTGCCATTCCTCTGAAAGCCTCAAATGTGCACAACCATCTGTCATTCCCATTATTCCATCACTGATCAAACTCAGAAAATAAAAATAACTAACACATCCAGCAAAAAATTACATATAATGAGTAGTACATTCTGCTGAAATACTTGCTGAAACTATTACTTCATGTCAACATTTTATCTACTAAAATCTAAAAAGAAAACGCTCTCAGCTTATATACAGAAGGCATCAAATATCAGTCTTTTCAGCTTCAATACAGGCTCTGTGGGATAAATCCTTAAGTGATGCCCTCAATACCAGAGGGCATAAAAATAGAAATATAATTCCCTACAAATGGAAAAATAACAATTTACATACTAGGGAAAAGGGAACTTGAAAGTTTACCAAAACAGATCTAAATTACTAAGACACAGCTGGGGGGGGGGGGGAAGGGGGGGAATCTTTGTTAACGAAAGATCTTAACACCTGCATATTAGAATTTTTGTGCCCATGAATCAGATGTTTTACAAGGTAGAAGGTAATTTTAATAGGGTCAAGTACCTTCATGAGCTCTTCAAGCCTACTGCATTTTTTAGATGCAAAGAGACTCGGATGCAGATAATTTCCATCGTCGTCGTCATCATCATCGTCTTCTTCCTCAGATTTGACTCTTGAGTCTAAATAAAAGCAATGTCTGAATTTTATTTGGGTTTGCTATGGATTTGTATTGGGAGAGAAATACAGTACATGACAAGCAAGTGTTCTTAAGAAACAACCGTTTTCATAAATCTCCTTATTCACAAAAACAGATACAAGAAGGTATTGCTAGCCATCAATAAAACTAAAACTTAAGTGCACAGGCCAACTTTCTGTTGGACTAGAGCTATACAAGTGTTTCTAAA
Source organism: Aptenodytes patagonicus (assembly GCF_965638725.1). NCBI lineage: Eukaryota > Metazoa > Chordata > Aves > Sphenisciformes > Spheniscidae > Aptenodytes > Aptenodytes patagonicus. The sequence goes on from NC_134963.1 coordinate 3,154,092, forward strand.
AGCTCCAAGATCATAGCAGCTCTTCTATCTGAAAGTTTCCCAAAACAATCTTTTCTTTTAAAAATCTCCAATTTAAGCAAAATTTTGAATCATCACATCAATCTCAGCTGCAGGATCACAGCATTGCAACGCACCAAAAAGGTGTGGCTATTTTACCAAAAAAAGACCAGTGGATGTTTCAACGATTCACATCCTGAAGCCATCCATTTCACAAGCAACAACTTACGTTTTTTCTCATCCGCTTTATTTTCAGAAGGAGCAGCGTATCGTCCTTCTTTCATAGCCTTCTGAATGAATTTGTAGTAGGGATTGAGGTAGTGATCAAATCGCAAGAAGTCAAACTGGGAGTTGCGTGCTTGCTTGGCTTTTAGCATAATCTCAAACTGTGCCCCCTGCTTGCAGACAAAGTTTGCAGTTCGTTCTATAATCGCATGCATTTTTGCTGTCGGTGGCTGTGGGAGGAAAACAACATATATTTGTATTTTCATAAGCAGCTTGTAAAGTGCGTTAGAACTCCAGAGGGAATTAGAAAGAGCAGTAGTTCCCCGCCCCCCTTCTCAGCTTTCTCTAGCGACTCAGTTTCATAATCACTTTCAACTAGTGAAAACATATCAGCACTAAAAAAAAAACAGTCCCAATCTTCCCTAGCTGCTCATTCATTTCCTTTTGCAAGATCCTCTCCTGCTATCAGCACAACTGTTTTTGCCATTGCACACCAAACTGAAGAGGGGAACAAATACTGGTTGAGTTTGACGTGCAAAAGAATTCTTTTAAGCCAGGTACATTCCACAGCCATACAGACACTTCTGCTGGCACAAGAGAGGAGACAGATGTGTTTCTTGACGCAGCAGTGCCAACTTCAAGCGGCCCTACCATACAATACCTCAAGGTGCTCTGAAGACTCAACATATATGGTCTTCTTCCCAACAGCTGTCCTTTATTCTGTTATCACTGAATGAGCAAATATTGTCCCCTAACTAGAAAAGCTTGTTACTATGTATTTGCTTGGAAGGAACACGTTGCATCTTAAGACCAACATAAGAACTGCAATTCCTATGCGCTGTCATATTCCCAGAGTCACCGAACACTTTAGCAATAAAAGAAAAACGAAAATTAATAAAGTTAAGCAGCATCCATGCATTTCCACTCCTGAAATCCCATCTAAGGAGCACTGCCAAATCAAACCCAAGAAGTGAAAAGAACAAGAATATAGTTAAAGAAGGAATGAACTTCACCATTCACTGTCTCTAGTTTCATACCCAGATAGCTCTATTTTGTCTTGTGCTCAATAAACTGGTGAAACACATACTCTGTGTGCCTATAAAGACTGAAGTGTCACATTAATTATTTGTTTTAGCTTTGCATTTTTTTGGTCCAGATACAGAAGTATGTTGCAAACCTCAGAAAATCTTTTTCAGAAGACTGGAAGCACATGAGGCAGTGGTGCTCTATTTAGGGAAAAAAGTCTAAATGTGATCAAACAGCACATTTTTAGAAATTATTTTCAGCCGATTGAATCCTTTACTAGAACAACATGTTCAATATGGAAAATAATTAGTTGTTTCAAGTTTTACTTGTCCCTCTAAAACACTACCAAAGATTACTTTGAGGCCATGAAGTTCTCAACAAACTGATAACGTTTTGTCCATAGCCAGTTTCACTATTTAATCATACATCAAGTTTCTCTATTTCTGTGGTTCTTATGCAGAAATACAAAATACACTTACGGCCAAGAGATTCATAAACAAAGCTGCAAACCAGCAAGGAAGCTCAAAAAAGATTGTATCTGAAATTACTATCTGGTCTTGAATTTGAAACTGATGCCACTATGCTGTGGCATATGATGCCACTATTTTCCAGTGCTCTGGAAAATAGGCACTATGAATATTAATATGCTTTTAATTGACTTCTAAGATTACTAACACCACTCATCTACAAAACTTTAGAAACTTTACAAAGCGAAAAACATTAAATGGCAAACAGAGATGCAGATATCATAGACATATTCTTGTTTGCTATTACATTTAAAAAAAACACTAAACATTTAAACTGAGAAGACCTGTAAAAACTTCTGAAAGTAAGAGTACTTGCCAGAGCAGAGAAAAAACCCTTCTGGAAAATACTGCAGTGACCTAAGCTCTATCATCTAGTCAGATATTTTGTTCCAATCTTTAATTAGTATTGTAATTAAAAGTTTTTCATGAGTGAGTCTCCCTTACTGCAAGTTAAGCAACTATCCTCCAATCTTCAGTAACCCTGGAAAATAATTTTAAGTCTTATGTTGCCTCTTGGTATTATCATCTGGAGAAAACCAAACAATTTTCAATCTCTCCTCCCAAGTTTAACTGATAATATCCTCTGACGGCCCACTTCCATAGCATCCGCGCACTTCTTAAAATGCAATGGTCAAGAACAGTCATCTTTGCCCATAACCCTGACATCAACAGTTTTAAGCAGTGGGAGACCTCCTGCATCCTCGACACAACTCTTCTATTTTAAGTTCCAGAATGACATTACTGCTGCAGTTGGAGTTGCCATACACTGAACAGCTCACTACAGCCCCTGCATCTTTTTTGCAGTAGTGCTGCCTAACTACTTAAGTCTTCAGTTAACATTTGCACTTGGGATTGCTCTGTATTACAGGAACTATTTTGTATCTGTCTTCATTGAACTGCACCTTGCAGATTGTGAACAAAGCCTCCAAGTTAACAAGCTGATTCTCAAATTTTATCTTATTTCCAAGCACTACAGTTTCCTCCCCAAAATGATTCAAAGTTTACAAGTGTCCTCCCTCGCCATGACCATCAACAAGTACCATGTCTTTTAACTTGAATGTTAATTAGCAGTAAACGCAGGAGAGACCTAGAACACCACTCTGTCACTTCCACAAATCAGCAGTGTATCTGTACACCTTTTCCAATCACTTGTGGAACGACATAATGGCAATGGAATTTATGATGTATTTCTCTTTTTTTTTTTTAAATGGGAATAGGGTAGTGAGAAGTATTTTTTTAAACATGCCTGTAAAACCCCACCGATAATTTACCAGGCTTCTATCCTTCACAGTAATTGAATTAAAAAATACAGAATAAATACATTCACTGGTAAAACTGAATGACTTGACTAGAACAACAACAACAAAAAAATCAAGGCTTACAAAAAAAATTCTCACAATTCCCAATCCAAGGTCAAGTATAAGTTGTTTCCAGAACTGCTGTCTAGACATTTTGATTTGTTTTTTTTTTTTAAATCAAAACCAAATATGCCCACATTTGCTTTCTGTTCATTTGAATATACTAGAGTTCAATAGCTGACTGAGAAATTACTTCAGTAAGCCCCACACTGCATTCTGCAACCTCCATGTAAAATATATTTTAAGTTTCAGAACAAAATTCGAGCAAAGCAGCTATCTAAACCAGCAAACATTCCTTCACCAGCAGTTACTTTTTGGAAACAGCATCCAAATGCTAAATAAGCAGCTTCTCACTGAGCACTCAACGTTCTTATTCTAAGACTAAAGTATAACTCCTAATTTAAAGGCAATAACATATAAAAATCTTCCCTGAACTCAGAAGTAGGTTTGTAAGCACTTAACTAATGAAATGTATTATAAGATTGTAAAGAAAAGCAGAGGAAGTAAAATTAGAACAACTGAAGTTGCACATTAGATTTGTTAAATAGCTCTTATTTCATATAAAAAAACAGAACAGGATAAAAATTTTTAATTAAAAGCTAATGAAGTAGAAAAACACTCTTACACAAATACCCTGTGTTCACTATTGGTTATTCTAACAGAGAGCTTTGAATCTTGACTGGCCATGGTTATCAAGTTGAGAAGGCAGCCCAAATATAAATTAACACTTTTCTGACCACGGTACAGGAGAAAGAATATTATCTGACTTCCCAGTATCTTTTATGAAACTTGAAATAAATTGAAAATCCTCACCGTTACAACTGTACTCAGCTCCCTTCAGTAAAAATACACAAGTTGCAATTAAGTTTACAGGTTACTATGTAGCAAATTCTGGTAACATCGCATGAAGGAAAGAGCTTCTATACCCTAATACTTTCAAGTTATTTCAGAATCTCCTAGAAATAAACTATTGCTTTTCTCCTTGAATAGGCTAGTCTTAAACACAGCCTTTGTATTTGATCACTTCCTACCCCATTCAGATTGGGACTCAATTAAAAAGAATCCAGAAAAAAATCTTGAACAGAAGCAATCTTCTGGTTTAATGGTCCTTTACATTTGCAATGTCAACCTCGGCATCTCAGTAAGTATCCATTCCAAGAACAGCTGCCTTTTTTCTGCATTATCTAAAATAATATCACAAGAGATACTAAATGCACTTAGCGTAAGTACTGCAATAATTTCAGTGTGAAAAAGAAGATTCAAGAGAGTTGACAGACCTCAGGAATTCATGAAAGAACATCTGAAATTAAGCTACTATTTTAGAATCATTTAAAATGTACCACACTAAAGTTAGGGGGGGGATCAGTAAAGCACCATAAACTCCTTGAAAATTGACAGAAATGTAGGTTGGGTTAAATGTACATACATACCAGTTCCACATCAGAAGGGACATTCAGTCCCGGAGGGGCAACAAAAGGTTCTTCATTTTCTTCTACATTTTCTGTCTGAGCTGTTTCTACAAGAAATGACAGAATAAAATACTATAGGACAAAACATGCCAAAGTACGCAAATGTTAACAAAAAATTATTAAAATAAAGTATATCTAAAAGGACATGCAACCAAGGAATTTCTCAAATGAAACTATAACCAGCATTTGCACTGAAGACATTTAAATACGGTTCCTCTCCCTGGTGTTATGTGTAGTTTATTTAAGACTGCATAAATTATGTCTTAACAGAGGTATTAGGAAGAATAAAACCCTATAAACTTTAGCCCTGACTACAGTGCTGAAGACAAACAAGTGTCAAATCAAATAGAAAACATTCATTTTCATGAATATTACTTTTTGTTTTTACAAGAAAACCCACGCAAAATTAAGAGGAACCATTTTCAATGCACCGGGTGAATCCTTTCCTAACAATGACTAAAATATTACAGATATCCAGTATCTCTAAAGCTGTTAGGACCCATACATCTGGTTAATCTGAATTCAGTTCCCTGTTAATCAACCATTTCAGCCTATGCAAACAAACCTAAGTACTTTCATCAGCTTCCTAACCCTAATGAAAGTTCTACAGGAAGGCAATAGGGAGGCTAAAATCCACTTTCATCACCTACAGGGATAAACCAGTAGTTGCCTTAATAATTGATTAAAAAAAATGTTGCCATTCACCTGTGAGTTCAGTCTGAAGTTGGTATGGTTCCTTTTACACCAAGTTTAACATATCCAAATATTTAACAGATTTATCACATGAACTACTCATCTAAAATAGTTATTCTTTTATAAAGCCCAATTGGTATTACATTCTGTTACTTGGTATACCTGAAACGTTTCTCTGAAAATATTTTGCTTTACAAATTTTTGTAATAATTGAAGTGGAAAGTTTACTTTGTAAAGTAACTTTTAGTATTATCTATTCTACTAGCTTTAAGAAAAAATTTATTCTGGTTTTATCCTAACAAATCCGATAGCACAAACTGCATGAAAACCTGACTATGGGAACTGTGGACACAGACAGCAAAACAGCCTAATCATGCATGAGATGTCATAGCAATTACTGCATACAAGCTCTTACCCACGCAAGAGAGTTAACTTTTTTGTTACTGTCTGGCAGGTTGTTTTTTTTTAAATGAACTCAAATAGTTTAACTCCACAAAGGCACACAGAAATTTTAGCATCAAGCAAAGAAGGAAGAAGCAGCAGACAAAGCAGAATAGGACTGGGTTTTTTGGCATCAGCTAACACTTGAAGTGTTCACAGAACTACAGCCTGTAATTCACATTACTGCTATCTGCATCTTCCAATACTGGATTTTACTCTACTATGATTTACAAAAAAAAAAAGAATGTGAAGAATTTATAGTCCTGTATTATTGGAAATTGTTACCATATAGCAATCTATTACAAGTCTTTACAGTTCAACTACAGCAAAACATAATACTGATGTTCCTATCTCAGTTTTGCCCCAAGTACTTTTTGCCCCAAGTACTATCAAGTGTTACTAGAAAATGCCCCTTTGTTATCCATCATTACTAAAAATTTTCTAGAAGATAAAGAGTTTAGCAAGAAAGCTCACAACTGAGACAATGTTCCAATGACCTGCTATGAGGATCTCTACTTCTCGTCAGCAGTGCTGAGAATTCTCTCGTTACACTGCAAGATTTTGTAATAGCTTAGCATGGCACTTCCATGTTGCATCAAATATTAATTAACTAAATATTAACTTGTTGGAAAACTGGGTAGTTATATCTCTCTTTGTCAATGACTGAGTCGTCACATTTTAGCATTATTCCTAAAAATATTACTTCATTAAGGCCGAAATACATTATTCTACATATCTCATCATTGTAGGAAAGAAAAATAATGTGGAGCAACCCAGACACAACTTGAACTCATGACAGCTCTCTTACCAAATGAAACTGGAATTCTTATTTATTCCTTATACACTTGATCAAAGGTAGATTCTGTAACATGGCACATTTTCACGCAGTTTTGCAAAGGCCTCCTACAATACAGACACCCTATAAGGTTCAGCAGATTCCCTTTTTAGTGACCAATAGAGAGAGGGCATTCACCTTTTTAATCCCTATGCAGTAGAGAAAGACAGGGGAGCCAAACTACAAACATGTTCTTCTCTATCACCTCCAATTTTTCAGTAAGCTTATCCCTATATATACACAGATCCACACAACATGAAAAACACCCCTATGACAAGAAACACTCAAAAACTGTATGTAAAGAGAACTTAGAAACTATTTGGTTATGGAATCTACCAGGCAAATGGGAATAAAACAAATGAAATAAACCCCAGAAAAGACAACGCAATTCAGCATCAGTACTGAAGAGTACAGGAAAAACCCTTGGTAGAATGCAAGCGGCATGGACACTGCCCTGACACAACCTCTCACACACAGCAGCAAAAAACACTAAATAAGCTTTAGCACCTGTCCTGGTTGCCGACTGAGGTTAAACCACGACAGTCCCTAAAATGATCCTGCACTGTAGCACACACCTTGGTAAAAAAAGCACATCTCATACCACAGTAACACACCAATATGTAGGTTAGACAACCCAATTGTTAATTAAACAATCCTAACTTTACTAAGGTAAAGTTCAATAACATTTGAAAGCTTCCTTAAGACTTCATGGTAAAAATGCAAAGTTGTCGTAATTAAAGATGGGAACATGAGAACCTGAGTTCTGCATTTTTTAAGATCACAGAGAGGGGCACACTATGTTGAAGACAGACTTGTTTACAATAATTAAGATGACAAAATCTAAACTTAAAAAATATTCTCGTTAATTACTATTCTACGTTTGTAATGATCTTTTCCTTCTTGACCAAGAAACATAGTGTTAACAGACAGCCATGTGATGAAATACTAGTTTTTTTCTGAATAAGAATCTGCGAGACAGCAGAATTAAATTTCCTATCCTGACTACTGTAGTATTGACTGTGCTGCAGCAGGAAACATTTAAGCACATCAAGAGCGAACTTTGCAAAAACTCAGTAACACAGTTCTACAAAGACTTTGCTGAAATGCTTTTGAGATTTTTTACTTGCATTTTAATGAAACACAGATTTTCAACCTTCAACTGCAAGTGAGAGACACAGAGGTGCCATGGTCTTCCTCTCAATTAACCCTTGCTATTTTTACCCCTTACCTCTTTGTTTTGCAGGCTGATGCTCCTCCTCCTCAGTGGGTTCTGAAGGGTCATAATAATCACTGCCATAGCGGAATCCCACTGCATTATAGGTACCATCCTCTGCCAAAGCTTCACTCAGTCTTTTATATTCCTCCTCTTGAACAAAAATGCAATTAAAAATCATTAGAACATATTTAAAAGCTAATTTCTTAAAAAAAAAAAAAAGTAATATTTCTTACTTTAGTCTTTAAATGAGAAGTTTTCACCTAATCATTTTAGCGTTCATTAAAAACTGAATAGAAAAACACAGCATGTACATATGCTGATCATTTATTTCTTCCTGAAGAGATAAAGGCTGCGGGTTAAAACATTCTAATGTAATTATGCACAAGAGCACAGAATTTCATTTATGCAACACTAAAAATGAAGCAGAATGTGTTTATTTTGGGGTTTTTTGGGTCTGAAATCCCAGCCTGCCCTCAGAATCTGGGCAATTTCTGTGTGGATCTATATTTAAACTATCCTGAGGTCCTCTCACATACGCAAAGACTCCCGTTTTTCGAATCCACTGGGTACTGTCAAGATAACATCAGAAAAAGAGAGTATAAAATTAGGAGTAAATTTAATTTCATAATTATTTATTTAAACATATGCTAAACTCAGGAAGTTTCCTTGAGCAATACCTTGCCTCGCCTCCTCCTCAAGCAAGTCCGTATGCAAGGCTAAATACCTCTCTTCATCACAGAGGGCTTCTATTCTAGCTTCCTCTTCAGACAATTGATAATCTCTGTTCCACGTGGAATATTCAGCATCATATTCAGAAAGGTCATGTAGGTGACCACGCCCATCGTACCTGCAAGATGAAACAGCTGGTCAATGCAAAAAACTTAGGGCTTGGGTTTATGCGACTACTTAAATACTTACCCATTAAAAATGAAAAAAAAAATACTTATACGTTAAAGCATATTTCCTTTTAGAAGTTACGTTTAATTTTGCTAATCATTTGTCACCAACTATCGAAAATTTGTTTAATAGTCTAAATTCCTCTCAAAGAAACTAATAAATTATTACAATTAAAGGCAAAGGTATCCTTTAATAGTTTAAGCGGGATCCATTTCCTTAACAGCTCTTACCGTACGTGCTTCAACCAACCAATCAATGTCACTTGCAAAATACGTTTTTCTGGAAAGTCAAATAGCTTACATTCACACAAACCCGAATACATAAATACCTATCCGTAAGAACCAAACGGTCGAAATTTCCTCGCTTCTTTCTGCTAGTCCCGAACTCTCAGGAGATATCTTCACCATAGAAACTTGCGTCCATTGGAGGTAAAATCATGGCTAGGCTCGGCCCCTAGCCATTTGGCTGAGGAAATAAGTTCTGGGTTATGTGATAGAGAGACACACATACATAGGAACAGTAACATATACATGCAATTTAAGGAGGTTCACCGTAAAAACGGCAAAGATCAATGACGTACAGTTCCTTTCTACTAAGCAGAAATAATTTTATTTGCAGGAAAAGCACTGCATTGGGATAATGTTTATGCATCAGTAAGAGAAACTGATTGAAAAGTAAAGCAACAGTAAACTCGACTCCGCTGAGGTGTCTTCCCACACACAACTCTTGACTTGTGCCAACTTGCTAGACCAAAAACAAAGAAAGTAAATATTCTTATAGCAAAAAGTTAATGAAACATGTAGGTCTGGTTAATCAAGCTCTGTCCACAGGCAAACTTCAACCCATGTCTTCTCATAGCAATGTGCTTTTCTCAAAATGGTGAAAATGAAGACTTCCTGCTGCTGGAGATAAAAAGAATCTAAGCTTCCAAAGGAGTTTATAAGATTAGTAATTGCAAGCTATCTTAACTTACAAATGTATGTTATTTAGATTTTTCGGTATTGTATGTACGTACATGCACATACTTAGTTTTTGCTCCCAACAATTTCTGTAACGCCTGTAAATTGGGTTACTGTTGCACAGGACCACAAAAATGGCCTCTACCTACTAATGAAATCTGTCACAGAAGTGATCTGGATCAGAAGTGTGCATCATAACACTTCTATTCTCATGTGACTAAGAAATTAAACATAGCTACAAACATTTATGGTTGGTTTTTCACGTCTTCATGTTTATTCCAATTTAACAAATTAATTTCAATCATAAAAATCATTAATGGCGTAAACCCCAAAATAGTGCAAGGGCATTTCTTTTTCCTCCGGTCTTCTGGAAGGAAATGAAAAGATCTTCCGATACTGGTATTTTTCCAAGCCAAATACAGTTGTTAAATCAAAACAAGAAAAATCATATATAGCACCAAAGCAATGATGAAATTGAGGGAACAAATATCTATAGTATGTCATGTGATCCTTTTCAAACCAAAATCCTTCCATCTTTCCCACTGAGGTTTTCAGGGTCAGCCACAACTCTTAAATTGTACTTTCAGTGCTTCACTCAAATATACCCACCCTGACCTCCCATTTTCCCTCTCTCCAAGGAAATATTCAGAAAATTCATTCTGAATGAATTTATTTCTAAATCCCACCCTGCACTGCTGAAACAACTCAGAGACCAGAAGAAACATCAAAGCAGACTCCATTACTCTCTCTGGCCATGAACCTGTACCTACTGCAAAAGAACCAAAAAAAAGCCACCCCTGACATAAGATTTGAAAAGCAAGCACCCAAAATCAAAGCCATTCTGCCTAATACAGTGAATCATGGCACAAGGAAAAAGTAATTAGGCCAAAAACTGCTTTTGGCGTATCCCAGCAACAGCCTGCAGCCAGATTACGTAGGAGAAATAAGAAAACCCCATTTCCCCTAAGGTGGATAAACATCTCCACTCCTCACACTACACCCTTCTCGCTTAGAGAACATACAAAGCGCCTAGTAAGTATTCCCACGCAATAAGGCTCCCTTGGTTTCCAAGTGAGAAAAGATGATGTTTGTGGTTTGCATTGAAAAGGAACAGATCATTCCCACTCCACCCTGTAAACCCTACCCTAACAAGTGGAGCAAAAACACCCAACGCACACTGACTGTCAGAAGGAGGGGAACCTCCCAACACTGCCAGAGCGGGGAACCCCAAGTTCCCGCTGCCGGGGGGACGGCCCTGCAGCGTTACAAAAGCAGCACTCGAAGCACTCTACCAGGAGGAGCTGCCCTCCAACTCTGCCAGTGAAGAAGATCCCCACACGTCTGCCAGAACGAGCCCTTTGCTCATCCCCCGCCCTCACCTGCCCACAGCATAAGGGGAGGAACAGAAAGAGGCTATAACAGGAGATCTCGCAGCAGAGTCTGGGGGTTGTGTTACACCGACCTATCGATCATGATCTTGGGGTCTCCCATCCAAGGAATAAGGTGTCGCCCCTGCTCCTGGTACTGAGCCTTCTCATCATCTCGAAACAGCTTGCAGGCATAGCCGAACACCAGCAGCTCCACACGGCTATTCCCACCTCCACCTCCTCCTCCACCTCCTCCGGGGGGCCCGGGGACCGCTCCCCCGCCTGACAACAACATTAGGGGCGGCGGGCCTGCTTCTTCTGCAGTCCGTCGAGAACCTCCGACCCCTCCGTACATCACCAGGGGATGCAGCGAGGAGGAGGAAACTCGCAGTAACAACGACTGTCCGAGAAGCGAGTCCCCCAGAAGACCGGGCCCGCACTAAACTCCCCAGCTCCAGAGCACCACAGTCGCCATCACCCGAAACAAAATGGCGACTCTTCCGCTTCCGCTGGCGGAGCAGAGGCTAGGCCGGCTTCCGGCGGCAGGCAGATTCGCCGTCGCTTTTGGCAGCCCGAGCGTGAAACGGAAGGGAAACGCGGCGGGACGCGGCTCCGCTCCCCGCTACCGGCGGGGCAGCGCGGCGGCGGGCGACAACGGCCGGTTGCCAGGCGGGGACTGTGACGCCGCGGGCCTGACGAAAGTGCGGAACCAAGGGAGGGGGAGGAGCGGCCGGGTGCGCGGCGGGGCGGCTCCTCCGAGGCGCTCGGCGTGCCGGAGCGGGGCTGCTCCGGTCCTGCCGCGACCCTGGGGCGGGTCGCCTTTGTGGCACATCTCAGCTGAAATGCCTACGCGGAGTTTAAAAAGAGAACGAGGGAGGCCGCGGAGGCTCGGCGGGGGGCAGGGAGCCGTGTCTCCCGGTCTCTGTCACGCTGCTGAGGAGCCCCACGGGGGACCGGCGGCGGGGAGCCGTCGGGGAGACGGGCAGCGATAGAGCCAAAGGATAACGGGGAGGCTGAGCGTTACGGGGCTCGGCAGGGACGCGTGTCGGGGCGGGCGGCTGCCGAGGGGGGCTGTGGGAAGGTGTGGCAGAAAGCGGGGCTTCACCTCGGGCTGCGCGTGGCGAGTTCAAGGGGAAAGCGGGCCTGGGAGCCCAAGCGGGAAGGGGAAAGGCTGTGGCGCTGAGGAAGATCTTTCAAATAAATTGACAAATCTGACTGTTTTTTGCTAAAGTTGTGTCATCTGGGCTGAAATTTTCAATATTTTTTACCTCAGGAATCTTATTTTCGTCGCTCTTCAAGAAGTATGAAGAAACACATTTTGTGTATGTTGCAATAAAATTTTGTAATGAAGCACGTAGTGTTTCGCAATTCACAGTGGAAGTTAATTCATAGCCTTCGTTATGAGAGGTCCGGGATGCCCATGAATATAGGCAGAACTGCTGGGGTTTTCCTGTGTGAACAACTTTCCTGTGTGAACAACTAACTGGCGGCGTTGTGCAGAAGGGAATGAAATATGTAAAATAGTGTGAGAAAAGCACTGCGTGAGCACTGGAAAAGGGATGGATAGCTCGTGTCAGCATTTAGAAATACCTGCTACCATGTAAACTTAGTGAAGGAGGAATCTAGAAACTTCCTTGGAGGCTTCTGTATTCATCTGGAGTCATGCAATTGAAAACAATAATGCACAGGGTTTCCACAGTATCTTTCAAAGTGAACTACAAAATCTGAGTAAACTTTGTAATGCTGCTTTTAGGTAAAATTGTGATGCATATACAGTTCCACCTGCCAGTCCATGTCCTAGAAAAGATGGTTAAAAATCTACTAAAGTTAACACCTGTATCCTCCGCGATGAGTATGTGGAAGTTAGCAGTAATTATCTGATACTTCAAAGCTATCGGTGAACAAATCTGCTAAAGGTAGATGCTTCAGACGTATCTTACTGTTTTATAAAAATAATGACTGAGTTGTTTTAATGAAGAGAGAAGTTCTAAGTGTAACACTCGCCTTCGAGAAACAAAATACAGACCTGAACACCAAGGAGACAGGTGGGAACACGCTTGAACATTGTGCAACAATTTTATACCAGCTGGGAAACATTTGGAGTAAATAAAAGAGCAGGAGAAAACACTAGAAAGAACTCCAAGAAAAAAATAAACAGTTTTTGATGGGGAGTATAAGAAAGCAGTTGCACATTGATATGTGGCAAGGATTTTGTGACTTCCATAAGTTCTCTGGTAATGCAAATGATTCAGCAAAAAGATGGCACAAAAAATGGCTCTGTGCAGTTGAAGTGGCAGTGTAGTAACGTAACTTCAGACCATTTTACTGGGATATCGGCATTTGAGACAAGGTCGTGAGCTGTGCATGAGTCAGATAAAGGACAAAAATGGAAATCTTGGTTACAAAGAATGCAATTACAGAAAGATGGAGTATTTTAATGATCTCTTTAATGGTGAAGTGGATAAAGGCGAACAAACAACAATTTTCCAGCCAGCTGAGCCGTTTGTAGAAGAACCAAGAGGTGACCAGAACACCCAGGAGCAATGAAGCACCAGGTGTTGATAAAGTTTTCCATTGAATTATTAAGAACAGGAGGGGATGAGACTGTAAAAACTAATTTGTGTTAGTTTGGTGGTTTGAAAATAATGTAAAGAAATGGAAAAGGGGAACCACATGTCTATTTTTGAGAAAGGGGACAAAATGAAACCTGCGGCCTGGGGCAGCATCTTGCTGTTTATTACAGCATGTGATGTTCTAGGCTCTCTGTTCACATGTAATTAGCCTGTAAACGGAAGAGAGATTAAGAGAGGTTTCTTGAAGAACAGGACTACAGCACAACAGTTATTTTCAGATTGTTGAGTACCTGAGGAAAAGAAGTAGGAACATGAGCAGAGTACATACAGGGATCTTTAATGTATTTAAGAAAGCATGTCATAGCGAATTACAAATTTGCATTATAATAAAAAAGCATCTATCCCTCCCTTTGGATAGTTAATATCCTTTTTTTCCCAGTAAGTGTAAAAAAGTAAACTTTTTTCCATTTTCTTGTGTTCTTTAGTGTAAATCATCATCGGGAAGGAAACTTGGTGCTAATCATAATACAGGGGATGCTTTTTACCACATTTAAAGACACATCTTTAGTATCAATAAGAAAAAATACTCTGAAATTACTATAGGCTTCTGTTTTAAAGTCTTTATATGGTAGGATGTCCATGTTATTTCATTCAGACCTTTGATTAGTCCCAGCTGTCCTGGCTGTGATGAAGAGTGACTAGCTGTAACAGGAAAAGTTTACAAAATTAATCTCTCTCCCTCTCACTTTTTCTATTTGCATTTTGCTATAGGTAGAAAAGCAAGAATAGAGCAAGTAAAACAAGCCTTTATTTCCTAGGCCGATACCAGTCTTTTTTTCTCTGTCTGAATGGAAGTGTAGCCATCTAGTATAGTTTTGCAGTTTATCTTTAGCTAAGAGTGTAGAATAACACATTATTTTTCAGTTCTAAAATAGGTTTGAAAGAAACGTGTGTTGTGCTGATTCTAAAGAAAAATACAATTTATATCACGTTTCAGCGATCTAAAGGAATTTTCAGCATAGCAAAAGAACGCATCAGATGCTACTCCAAGCACATGGGAGATACGAAATCTGAAGCTCTGGAGTTAGAGACCCTGCAGAAAACAAAGCACAGGCTGGGTAAGCAGTTGGGTACAGAAACACATGCAATTTTTCAGTAATTAAGAAGCTATAATTTGGGAGTGGGATTTGGTATAAATTCAAAGAACAGGCTTGTAGTCTTCTGTATTGGTTATAAGGGGACAAAACTATGTATGAGAGCGCTACCATAAAGGATTTTGTTGATCAACACAAGCGCAATGTGTTTTATAGTAAAAATAGAAAGCTTGCATATCACTATGTTAATCTTGACATTAGCACTCTCAAACTATTGAATTAGGTTTGTTATTTTTGTAGAAAATGCTCTGCTTAGTCAGGCTGGAGCCAAGAGCTAAGTTTTTTTTTTTCTCGGTCATCATTTGTTCATTATGGAACTTGGCATGAACCCGCACTGCCGTCAGACTTCTTCATTCTATCTCAGTGGTGTCTTGTAACAAAAGAGCTGTCGTGTTCTTTAGGGAAGGATGCATAGAACCTGCAAGGTTTCCTTGAACACTGAAATTGTACGTAATTATTCTCTTAAATAAGATATTCTCTGAATTACCGTGACTTTTTGAGCAGATTTTATTGTTACTTCTGCCATTACTGTAGCATCCATATATAAAACATACGGTAATTCCAATCCAATTGAATTGGAATCGCATTTTAAATACAGAATTGCTGTATAACAGTAGCTAGGTAAACAATTTATGGGTATGTTAATGACTGCAGTATGTAACTGGCTGCATTAATGACTGGGTGCAGAGTAGTGGTTAAGGATTTCCAGCTCTTTTTAATTATAAGCTTGCTGTAATTCATAGCTTAGTTGCTCACTTTATATCCAGAGAGTTACTTACCTCTTGTATGAATTATATAAAGATTCTATTTACCCCTCTCTTTTATAAAAATGAGGTAAAACACCCCCCCTCTTCTTTCTAGCACAGTGTTTTTATCCATTGACTACCTTTCTTATTCTGGCAAGTTACACAGATACGCCGTGTGTCCTTTGGAAGGGTTTTTTCCTTTTGTTTTGTTTTGGGTTTGTGTGTGTGTGTGTATTTCACAGCCTGCCAACTTCTATGACTAATTTATTTGGTTACTGTCTTTAGGCCAGAGGACTCCTTTCTTGAGGGTGGTTGTAAGAAGCAAAGATGGACTTAAATATAAACAGAAAACAATACACAAAGCTTGTCCCTTTTCCCTTCCCTTTGCTTTTTCTTTTCTTATTCAAAACCATCTTCACTGTTGTATTTTATAAGACGTTTTATTACTGTGTGCTTGAAAAGGGTAAATTAAAGCTTATGAGTAGCACTAACAGTCAACGTTGGGTTTGCTCTTGAATTCTCTTATAGCAGTAGCTTTGTTTTCTTACAGTTTTTCCCAAAAAAAGTGCTTGTGTATGAGACATTTTCAGTTAAAGTGTGCAACAAGCAATTTCTGTTGCTGTACAAAAGATTTGTAGAGAAAATGAAATAGCCTTAAAACACAATCAGTTTATAATTAACCAAATTCTTTACGTTCAGCTTGCATCATAGATTTGCTTTTGTTGTTACTGTGGAAACCCATGACACGAGTTCCATAAGGAATGTGTTGTGGTTTTGTTTGCAAAGCATAGTGTCACTGGATGTGTTTTGGTTTTGTTTTTTAAGTAAAATGTTCTGTCTTGCAGATAAAGCAATCAAAATGAACTGCTACTTTGTAGACAGCACTGATGTGTTTAAGAGCAACCTTCAAAGTTCATAGTGTATCTATCTGTCTTAGGGCAGGGAGGTTTTACACCAAATTCTTCGTGCAACAAAGCAGCCAACCCTGTGTTATAGTCTGACCAATTGTATTTAATGCCCTCTTAGCTATTAAGAAGAATCCTCTCTGCAAAAGAAGAGAAGGTCATAGCTGAGCAGGTTTACTGCATACAGAAAATAAATTTATTTATTTTTCCTTTAGACCTATATTTTCCTTTAGATGTTAGACCATTTGTCTAACGGTCTGATAGCATTCCTAACTAAACCTTGACGATCATTGATCTGCTGCTTGAAGAGAACCCCACTTGATACACAAAGAAATAAATGCTTTCTGCCTTTTTTTTTTTTTTGGGTACGTTACATCATTGGGAATATACAGATATCAAAAGGTCAAAGTCTGCCCTTGTGTAACCCTGTATTAAAGCCACTGTTATTTATTTCTAATAGTAGCATGCTTTAAGAACCCAAGACAGATTCATTAGCTTTGGTGGATTGTGAGGCCATATTTATTACTAATAACAACAAGGAAATATAGACTATTAATGGCTGTCATTTTAGATGATAAAATGAATGTAGAAGCTAGGGAAAGGCTTACTTGCAAACTTCATGGTTCTGGCAATTAATTTTTTTTGCAAATGAAGTAAATGGTTTTTTTCAGCAGCCACTGCTTTTTTGAGGCTTCTCTCTCAAATGATGCTAAAGCACTCCTGGCCCTCTGTGTGCTTTAGAGAAATCAATACTGCACTCCTGTGTGGAAGTAATTACTAAAGATTTGGGCTGGGTAGACTGCTGCTCATTCCTAGAGGAAAAAGGTGGAGCAGCAGCAGTTTGTATTGTTTATTAGCTTCTTTAACGTTCTGTGATTTTTCTGTTCTGCAGAGTATTTTTTGAAGATTTTGATTTTATTTGCACGTAATTGTTAAATGTTTTACCAAAGATTAGTCACTCAAGATAACATGTTGAAAAGTTTCATAGGTAGGAGACATTAGAGGAGCTCTTAAGCCTCCCATGGTGGGGGCTGTACTGGGTGGTGATCTTGTCTTGTTTTTAATGCTGGTAGTTGAATGTCAATAAACTTAGTTCTTTGGTTCCTTTAATCCATAAGAAAAGACACAGGAATGTCTAAAAAAATAAAATAAACCACCAAAAATCCCCCCCCCCGCTTTGTTGGCATACTGTTTGTGAACAGATTGGAGTATGCTTTACTATCTTTTAGTTTTGATTTTTTAGTTGTTGTTTGCCTCACAATTACTTTCTAATTCCTGTGAACGTTCACAAATAGCAATTTCTTAAGTCTATTAATCCATCTGTGCAGCGAGTCGCCTGCTTGCTAGACCGCCATTCATGTCACTGGGGGTTTTGTTGATCCATAATGGAAAGCAGAGCGTTCAGTCCCGTATTGTCGGATGTGAGCCGTGAATACAATTGTGGTTTGCTTAGGTTTGATGGAAAATAAACTTAAAGTTTGACTAGGTTGAGCTGTAACGTCGATTGTTGTCAAACAGAAATCAACATCTCTGCACCTTTGTGCGTGGGTGAAGAGGAGAGAAATTGTCGTCGGAAACGTTCACGTTCAGAATTGCTGATGGAGTCTGCCTGGACTGCAAGCACAACCAGTACATGGACAATTTGCCGAACAAGCCTGTAGGCAGAAATGTTGCTATCAAGCCCTTGATAGTGATACACGAAATGATGTAATCATATGGACTTAGGAGTAAATGTTTGTTTGTGTGAGGTCCTTAATAAGCAACTGCTGTAACTGTGATATTTCATACATGCTTTTTTATTAGATCTTACTGCAGCAAAATTTGTAAGTCTAAAACATTTGAAAAATGCTTCTTGAAATAAACGTTTCTTTGAGTCAGAATGGTAACTTTTGGGTAGACAGCTTACAAATCAAAGCAGACTACAACTGACCTGTCAGTTACGTAGCTGAATAATAGCTTGTCAGGAGTGTGAAAGCAGTCACTGATAGACACATCAACCCAGTGCTAGGTGGCACGGTGGGACAATATACTGCATGCTGCTGCTTATGGCTCTCTGCGTCTTGAAGTTGACGATTGTGCAAAGACCTTCAGCACCACTGTCTTTTGTAAGGCTGCATGATTCACAGAGATGCCAAATGATAAGGCTGAAGTGCCGCCTTATTGATATTGCCAGTCTCAGTAATCAAATCCAGTTAATTCTTCCCTCTAAGGCTTCAAATTTTCTTGGATGAAAAACCCGTAAGTTTCTCTTTCAGCGGTCGATGTTTGGCTTCCAAATGTTTCAGCAGTGTCAAATGTTTTCTACTCAACAGCTGGCGCTTTTGGAGCGTGCTACACACTGTGCCTTCGAATCAGTCGGTGTAAAGCCATCTGTAATTTGCCGCTTCCTTCATGTGTTTCTTTCTCTAGTGCAACTTGCCATCATCCCTTGCAAAACTCTTGCCTTTCCCATTCACACATCGGCTGGGATCAAGTGAGGGATGGTTAGTAAAGACACACAGACAAGGCGTATTTGCCATCTCGGTACTGTGTGCGGTTTTGACAGAAAAGGAAAGCACACGTAGTAAGGAGACAATATTGATCAACATGATAAGCTGAAGTCTCAGCACACAAGCAATCCAAGCCTTGTGATGTTTTTCCTATTTTTGTAGGCCTTATAACTTGAAAGGCAAAGATCTCAGCCTAGTATCTGCCTCCACGCAGCCAAAATGGTCTGTGTATCAGTACACCTGCTCAGGCATGTCTGTGTGCCTGTGTTGATCCAGTTGTAGGATGAGACTTTTAGTAATGTTTTCTCCTGACTTGCTACTGTTTGCAATCGTAAATCTTTATTAATTCACATTTTGTATGGGAGTACACTCGTGCTGAAGACATTAAATCGTATCTCAGAATAACTCGATTGTACTGGCATTGTGGTTCTTGAATAATCTGATGGGTCAAAGGAAAACTTTACAAGCGATATGTGTGTTAAAGATCACTTTGTGTTAACTTCTTCAGTAATCCCAAGGGTTTCTACTGCTATGGACCTGAGGCAGAAAGACTTGATAATTATCGGTTGCATTGCTTCTGTTCTGATCTGCACGATCTTGGTCATATCTTATCATGCTAAATAGGTGTCAGACTAAAGGGGAGCACACCTACATGTGTTAACATGGAAAGGAAATAAATGCTGCTCAGCAGTCAGTTGTTTCTGAAGTTCCGTCCAGTAGAAGTAATTTACGTTCGATACCTTGGTGGCTTCTGTTTAAGAACTTAGGGATTTGAAATATTGGATCAGACAGCTGGTTCGTGTTTCAAAGGAAAATAAAGCAATAACACCATCGAGGTGTTTGATATGTCTTGGGAAATAGAATTAATGTCTTAGAGATCTAATTTATGGCATAAGCAGCAATATTTTGGTGACGGGAGCTCACGTTAGGATGGACAACAATAACATGCAAACTGAAATGAGAATGTTAATTACACATATAACATACTATATTGTGAAACTACTTTATATCTTTGTCTTAATGATAGAAGCAAGAAAAAATAGAATCAGCCACACACAATGATCCCTAAAATCTGGAGTAATGAACCCTGAGGCTCAGGGTTGATATTTCATAGCAAACTTCTTATTTTCCAGGGCACTTTACAGACAAGTTGATTTCTTCAAGCTTCACTTCATGCAGTTTCCATAAATTCAGTTTCTGGAAGGGGAAGTATCTTCAGAAAATTATAACAGATAAAAAAATCTGAAAGGCATAGAATACCCAGCCCAAGGATTTGGCTTAAGCCTTGAGTAACCTGGTCTGACTTCATAGCAACCCTGCTTCGAACAGGAGGTTGGACTGATGACCTCCTGATGTCCCTTCTAATCTGAATGATCCTGTGAATCCATACATCTCTTCCACTGGCACGTACTCAGTGTGAGGAACACACGATCCTGATAGTTTCAAGAGGGTCTGTCTCTCCTTTAGGGATGCAAGCAGTGATGGGTAGATAGTGGGGACTATGCTGCTGTAAAGGCAAAATGTGGATTTTGTTAATTTTTAAGTTTTCCTCTGCAGCCACTGTTCCACTTGTTCTCCAGCATTTTGGCTTGGGTTGCATTGCTCTTTATTATCAAGGCTTCTTAAATTACATGTCATGCAGGAAGCTGCCACTGCTGAAGGGTCCTCATTTTTTTCCATCTTTTCAGTGCAATTTGTTACTCTTTCCCTGTTGCATTTCCTGGGAACTCACGCTTGCCAGCAGATGAGATGACAATCTTCAAAAGATTAGTGGTATTTCATTGAGCAAGATGGACAATAATACAGCTGTGTGAATCACATTTGTACTCTTCTGCCAAAAAGTGGATCAATGAAAAGATTTTAATTTTAAATTGCATGTATGGGTGTGTACCTGCGTGTACATGAGGGTGTGACTGCCTTGCTAGCAGCAGGAGAATGAAGAGCACCTACTTTCTTGAATTTCTGCTCTCATAATCTGAGAGCAGATTTTAATTAGCAGATTGACAAGGAGTGCTAGAGGAAGGCTGTCAGGGATTACACTGTATTAATAATGGCCTGTGTTTGACTTGTGAAAATTGATCACTGAACTGCTGTTTAAATATGGAGACTAGGGAACAGACTGAGTTTGACCTAAATGAACATCAGACGGTCTTGATCATTGAACTGAGGGTTAGAGGCACGAACCAGGCACAGCACAGAACTAGATGTAGATGCAAACTTTAAGCAAGCTGCAAACATTAAGCTGAAGACTTAGAAAATATTTTCTTTTAAAACACAGAGGCTGACTAAAAAGCTTTGAAAGCCTTTGTGGGAGAATTTTGACAGCACAGCAGATGTCTCAAATGTAAGTTTATATCAATTTGTGTAAGCAGGACATTGGGATTAGAGAAATCCTAGAACTCCTTCAAAGGCAAAATCTGCATTTTGAGCTCAGACACCAGCGAACCCACACTGGAAAAAGACCTTAATGCTGTCAGACCTAGCATCTTCTTAGCAAAGCTGAAGGAACGCAAATTTACTGTGCTTGAAAAAGCTACATGATTTAACAGAGACGAAATGGGATCATCTTTGTACTGCGGCAGGGCACAGACACTTCCTGCTTTTTCAGTTGTTTCTTATCTGGGTGACTCCTGGCAACCTGCTGTCTTCATAAAATCTGTTTCTGGATCATGCTACATTAATTAATTATTGGCCTAATTGTATCTGCAAAATGTCAGTGTGGTTTTGGAACGTGTTCTAGGAATGGAGTGCTTTGTTTGCGGTGTTAGTCCTCACAACTACAGAAAATCTATAGGTGACTCTCTTGTTCCTACCTAGTTACTGCTGGTTTGTTTGGAAGAAGAAACAGTGCTTATTAAAAGAAACTCAGACTTTCAACCGTGTCAGAAATACTCATTTGGAACACTTCAGTGTTGTTTTCCCTGTTGTTTTCCGTGGGCACTCTTACTGCAATAAGAAGCTTGAGAAGGTCTAACATAGTGTTTCAGAACTGCAAGAAGCAAATACCGTTGTGTTCTCAAATGGGTAGTTGTCTGCAGGAATACTTTATCTAAGAAACCACTGCACAGAGTTTTGCCATTAGACAGGATCTGACCACACAAACCTTTCCCAAGTGCGTACTCTGAGCAGGATTATTTAAGGCTGACTTTCTCCTGGGATGCTTCTGTCATGGCAGGCTAGTGAAGAAGCACTTTCCTTTCTCCCCACAGCAACCTGTTCTTGCTGTAACTTCCCCAAAGTTCACTTCTTTGGTGTTTTTATTGCTAATTTTATTAGTGTTTTTCAAAGGTTTATGCTCAGCAAAAAAAATAGGTTTTGTTATCCCAAAGGAAGACTTTTTTCTATTACGAGTCTTAAAATTCAGGCTGCCAGAAATGTAATGCCAGAAATTGCTCCACTCTGTGCCTTTCTCGTGTGTGATAATCTGCTTTAACCACTTTTTTGAAGTCTGGTAAGTTTATTCTTTCTCTGAGACCTGATCATTTCACAAGAGACAGAAAATTATAATATTTTCATCCCCCTTCCAACATCAGTTCCACGTTGCATCTGACCTTAGTCTTTCTTTATAAGCAGTTTATTGACAAAAAAAAAAAAAAAGAAAAAAAAAAGTCTTAAAATACATCTTTCCTGTGCTGGTCTTTGTGTTGTTCTACTATAAACCCAGTACAACCCACTTGCTCCCATTAGAGCATATCGTACTCAGATGTAATGAAGCCCACTCACAATAAATAAAAATAAAATTCCCAAATGATAGTGTATTGAACCAGCAAAGTGTGACTACTTAGTGTGAGACTGCACTGTGGGGTTTAATTATTTTCTATGCAATTATTCTGGCATTTTTACCTGGTTCCTTCCTTAGGCAAAAATTTCTGATGTTATTGAGGTATTGCTGAGAGAAGCCTGGGTACAAGATGAGTATAAATAACTTCAGATCTGGCTAAAATTCCAAAACAATAAAAAAGTGTTAAATGGGCCTTGTAGCTCTTCTTTTAAGGCTGCCTAAAAATTTCTCCTGAAAAATAATTTTCAGCTTCAAAAACTGTAACACTATCAAGCTTCAAGTGTTGTGCCTGAAATTTTCCCCTCCTGCATAAATTTACAGCCTGAATCTTTGTTACCAGAAAAGTGGTTTAGATTGGGGCATGGGGCATGTTTTGGCAACTTTTTTTTATATTACAATTTTTTGGGGGTAGTAATACCCCTAGGTTTTGGAAGAAGCACGACTCAGAATTTGGCAGTGGTGTTTGAAAATGGTAAAATGCTTTGCTGTGAGTGTCATCCATTCTTGCTCTGAGAAGCTTTTCAACAGCACCCGTTGGCAAAATTGCCTGAACATCCTGTGAGCCTCTACCATGTGCCAATGCCCCGCTCCAGGTTAAAGGGAAAATAAACCCCATGATACTCCTTTCGGCTGACTTTAAGAAAAGGGCAGTGGAGCTCAGTGATTTCAGAAGGACTGAACAGCTCAGCGAAGTCCTGTAATTGGAGTATATTGCACATTTAGATCTGTTACAGAATAATTTGATGGTGGACAATATTCAGGGCTAACAGCACAAGCTAATGAGAAGATCAATGGCACTGATGCTTTCATGTTCGGTGCGGTGATAGTAGAAGGAAAAATCGGTATTCTAAGACTACGGAAAAGGGATTATCCTCTATCATAGTTTCCTGTGTGTTCAAAAGTATAATTTAGTTCTCCTATGCTATTTTTCACATGCTATGTGCCCAGAAAGTTCTGCTGGTCTGGGCAGCAGGCTGCAATATTCCTGAGACTTTGTGACTTCTCGGCAAATGGCCTCTTGGTTTGAATCTTTAAGATGCTTCTCAAAATTTCACTGTATTTAGCGCAATGCAATGCCTTGTCCTTTATAAAGTTCACTGGGAAACTCAGTAATTAGCTAAACAAAAAAAAAAGTTTAAACTTTCGTATTTATTATCTACATTCCCCATGTGAAACAAATACTCGGTTTTAGTAAATGTTCTGCATTTAGCATAGAAATCCTAAGAATGTTTGTTTCTTCCTAAGTGTTTGGTAATACATGCTTCCTAGCAGCATGGCTTTAATCCCCTGCATGGGGAGGAGGAAAACTTGGCTGGATTTCCAGAAAAATGGGAAGCCATGTACAGTAGCTGCCAACTGTTAACAGATTTTTTTTTCCATCAAACCATTATGTTAGAAAAATGCTGCTGTAATTTAGTAGAACTTTACGTGGGATTATTTACCGAAGAAGTCAGTGTTTCTTCATTTTAGCCTTGGTCAAAAAGGCCATTGAAAAGATATGCTTTACTATCAATTTAACAGCAGAAAGCCAAAAAAAAGCCCAAATTTGTTTACTAAACTCTACCATTTAAAAAGAATATTCAACCTATTGTCCTTTTTTGATAACTTTCCACTCTGATTGCCTAAGTCGTTCTCCTCAGCTGCCTTTGCCAAAAGCCTAGGTCTGAAAAGTATTTTGTCAGCTTCAATACGAGAAGACTCCAGATGTATTATTTTCTCAAATAATGTCAGAAGAAAGGCAGAAGCCCTAGACAAAATTAAAGAAAGATTAGGGTTCCCCCCCCGCCTTTCTTTCTTTGTTTCCCAGGTGAAAGTTATTCAACTTTTATAAGAGCCATTTTCTGTGTAACAAAGGGTATCGTTATTGTAGTCTTCAGTATAAAGAAAATACTGCTAGCAGAGTGTTTTCTCTGTATCAAGGAATCAGTTACTACTTAGATTTCTTTTCAACTGTTTAAAAAAATAAAGCTCTTAAGTAGCACCCATTCACCTTTCTAGAATGTGATCGTAACTTTTACTGCAGAAGGAGGAAAGCTATTAAAGAAACATTTTCTCTGTGTCACAAGGTTAAGTATGTAAGAGCTTGCCATTGTTTTTCTCTCTTGGTGGAGGTTTGAGCAGCCTGCTTGATTTCTGGGCTATGTAGGCTCTTTATATCCTCTTCTCCAGCCCTTAGATATCTAGAAACGTCCGAAACCTTTTTCTTCTGAAATCACCAGCTCCTTTTTCAGATGTGGAGAAAGCTGCTAACTTAGATGGTTAAATTAGTCTGCCTTGCCTATTGGCTAATCATTGATGCTTAAGAGGGCAGAAGAAGCACTAGTTTGATCCAACTTCCCTGTCCCTGCAGCATGCAGCCGTTTTTTAAAACCTTTTGTGCCATCAGCTCTGTAAGATCATGGACAGCATTGGTTAGGATTGCACCAAAAGTTAAAAAAACCCCAAACACAAAAAAACCAAACCAGAAAAAAACCAAACCAAAACCAAAAACCAACCCAAGAAATGCACAGAAAATACCAGGAAAGTAACTTAATTTACAGCATTTTGCTGTTCAATTAAAGGATCCTGTGTTTCTCTGCCCAGATCTGTTAGCTATTTGGGTATGTCCCAAACAAACACATGTCCCTGTAATTAGTTACTTCAGTCTTTGATGTGTTTTCCATTAAATGTAAATTTAAGGACAGAACCAACTGTGTTGTCAAACAAATTAACATTTGTATAGCAAATATTTTCATGATTATACTTTAATGTATGCATATTGTAGAGTCAATTTTCTGCTTAAAAAATCTTAGAACACCAGGTAAAAGTTCCCAACTAGGAAGAAGTAGTAGTTTATTAGCCAGTCGTGGCCTCTTCTGATTTTGGATTAATAGAACTGAATTTCATCTAAGTTTCTCCTTAACGTGTTATTTTAGAGCTGTACTGTAATTAAATGCTTGTTCATGTTTGAGCAATATAAAAGCCTTAACTGAGAAGGCAGAACCTCTCCCTTGACAATGTGATGTAAAAAGCTTCTGTTGTTGAGAAATACTCCCTTTTAAATGCAATATGTGAAAATTATTCTTCCTTGTCTTTCTAAAAGCCTCCTTTTTAATGTCAGCCTGCTATGGAAGCACGGGCCGTTGCACAGAGATTCAGCATAAGCCCACGATACAAAGCTTTGAGAAGTAAGTGGGTTTCCATGCCCCACCACTGGCAGCTGCTGCTTACGACTTCAGACCTGACCTCACATGGGCTTGTGTTCAGCACCCACCAGATTGATGAGAGTGGCCCTGTCTGGCGGGTGGTCTGTAGGGTTCTGCCCCTTTCGCTATATGGGAGTTTGGAGGACAAAATATCTCTCTTCAGAACACATTTAATGTGCTCTTACTCACCCCAGATGTTTGTCAATGAAAAAGGGTGGACTAATCAGTAGTTATTTTGAAACCACGCTGTCTTTGTCTCTGGGCAGCTTTAAACATACAAAAAGAATGTAAGGTTTCCCTGAAATTTCCACCAGTGTCTGCCAGAGGGGTAAATGCTGCCAAGCAGCACCATCCCTGTCATGACCTCTAAAGGTAACTATTGGCTCTAGGCAGGATCTGGTCAATCAGACACTCCCCAGTTAGTTAGTGCCCTTTTATCTCCAGTCACGAGACTAACTGTTGGAAGGTTGCAGTGAATGATTCCGACCACCATTTGAAACCTTGTTGTTTGGGGAAATTAAAGCAAAACAAAAAGTATTTGTATAATCCCAGTTTGGGGCAGGAGGATGATTTGGAAATGTGCATAGGCAAGATTGCAAGTGTAACTGGAAATGGGCTGAGCTTTTCAATTCTTAGTGTACGTAGTTATTAAAGAGATTGAGAGAGGTTTCAATTACAATGAAGTAGTATTTTCATGGGAAAAGAAGTGTTGGGTCCTAATAGTGTTTTTGTAAGAATCAGCAGATGGAAACTGAAGCCAGACATATGCCAATTAAAAAAGATTGCACATACATCACAACTGCTGCAATAAATCCCTAATTCTCTGCCCTGAAATGCCTTTGAACTAAGCTTAAGTATCTTTTTGGAAGATTAACTTTAGCAAAATATGCGTTAAGCTTTAGTCAAATGTAAATAATTGCACTAGGTCTAAGAGTGATACTTCTCCATGAAGCCATTTGATTAGACCTTCTGGGTAGCTGGCTCAGGATGGAGTGCGACTGCCTCCAAGGGGGCTGGGAGCGGAGTTAAGGAGTTGTGGCATTAGGCAGATGCGCGATTCTGAATAAAGAGCATGTTTCATATTAGATTTGAGTAAAATGTGAATGGAAAATTGTGATGGGCCCCAGGATGGTATTATGTATGTGGAAATAGCTAATCGAAGAGCATTTTGGGGAGGCTGAGCAACGTACGTATTGCACACCATGCAGAAACAGTGTTAGTATAGCTACCAGGCTAATAACCTACTGTGAAAACATCTTGAACGTGACGGGAGATGGGAACATTGCAGCTTCACACTTGTGTAAGCTAATGCAGTCTCCAAAACAGGATGTTTCCCCATCAGCCCTTAATGATGAAGAGGGATCGTACTGTTCTAGAGACTCCTTTTCCCTTTACGAGTGGTGGTAATTGAACGGCAGGCATTCGGAAGACACATAAGGAATTTTTGCAGATTTATCTGTGAACCAGAGCATTTGCTCAGCTCTTAACTTCCGCTGGTTATGTGTTCAGGCTGATTCAGAGTATGCGTACGACTCACCTCCATAATAGGGCGTAACCTCTGCTACCTCTTCACAGCCTTTGATTTGACGTACGTGTCCATAGATCCAAATGTGTCAAATATATCGCTGAACACTATTCACTGACAATTTATTGGTCTTCATTCTCAAAGCTGTGCTCAAGAAACCAACAGCATAAATGTAATAAAGGATCTTAGGGTGTCCACTGGGGCAATTCAAATGCTTCTATGCTCACATACAGCAGATAAGGTGCTGAGCCAACACCCATTGTTTTGTTTTTATAAAAATGTATTCTTGTGCTCTGAGCTACTTGTTATTGTCTTCAGATAACACAGGGAAAGAATGGCACATTTACTATAAATCAGCACATGGTGCTGGCTTTCTGTTGAGAGAAATATTGTTTATTAGAGCAGCAGTTGGCAGCACTTACTGGCAACTTTTCTCATCTATTTAAGTGATAGATAGTAGCAGCCTTACTGCATGGCCAGATGCATCTTTGGTCGCATGCTGTTTTGTTCTTCATATAGGAATAATGTATGGTTTGAGCCACTTATGAATGTGTTGTAGTCTTCTACAAAAAACAAATTTCCCAATAGCTGAACCATACAATTTCTTTTAAGGTTTGTTTCATTGATACTGCACAACTTGTGGGGATTAAGCCCTTGTAAAAAATGTACTGATGCTTTGTACAGAGAAATCTGATTGTACCATGAAAATATAAAAAGGCAAATATATTAAGTTTATAATAAGTAAGTCAGGGATAGGTCTTGTGGGATAGTTTTCTGCCTTAGAGGCTTCCTGTTCCTTGGGCAGTATGTACTGCAGTACTGAGGAATAGCATCTCTGCAGGTCTTCAGGTCAAAAGATCTAGATGCTGTACAACTTCCAGCCTAACAGCACTGAGGTCCAGGCCTATTCTCACGTATGTCAGCAGTAACTAATAAATGCAGGACAGATGTATCAAATTATCTCCTATTTACTGTATTGCCTTAGTGTCTTTAGCTAAAACAATAAACCAAAACCAGCTCTTGACTGCATCAAGTAGTAGCGTCATAAGAAAAAAAGCACAAAAATATGGACCAAACAAGCCTAGGATTTTGCTCAAATGAGGAAAAAAAAAAGAAGGAAGCTTGTTATTCTTCCACCGAGCAGCTGCTGTGATTGGTAATTAGGGAAAGAAATGAAAAGCCGTCAGTTCATTTCTGCACTTTGCTTTTAACACATCAGTAAAGAAGCAGACACACCAGAACCTGTGAGAGATTTTTTCGCTTGATCTTCAAAGAGCAGGGGAGTTCTCTGCTGAGCAAGGTAATGCTGCTTCTAATAACAGGTGTGAACCTTGCAAATCTATTGAGAACCTACTTATTTTCTCTTTAAATGATCTAGTTTTGGGATACCCCCAAAACAAATAAATCTAAAAGCTAGTCTACTTTCCTTACTCTCCTTCATCCTGCAACATACATGTGTGAGCATCAGGCATGCGTGACACTATTGTGAGTTTACTTAAAATGAGGCACACATTGAACTCAGTGATTTGTAGGACTGAGTTTACAAGGCTCTTCTGAGGGACAGAATAATACATAATCTCTCTAGCCATGAACACAGGCACAAATACCCACTTCCATTAGTCTGTACTGCTAAGGAACTGTATAGATGCTTGCATGTCGCAGCTAAAAGGATAGCATAATCTGTGACTAAATCACAGGACTGGAGGTCGGAAGTCTGATGACTTCACCTACTTGTGCCATCACTGCTATTTGTAACCGTGTCTTGCTTTACATCTACCGCTTAGTGCAAAACAGTGGCTTCTGGAGGTATATATGTGGCTGAATGAGACTGGCTTTATAGGCTCTCGAGGAATACCTCTGGCTTTGCAGGGTTTCAGCAGAGGCTTTTTTTGCAGTGCACTCACATCTGTATTTTTATTTATCTATCATCTGAAACATTTTCCAAACAGTTTGGGAGTTTCAGCACATCACTAGCGACGTCCTTTTTTTCCCCTCCCTCCTCTTCTTTCAGTTCAGTTCTAATATCTAAACAACCTGAGTTCATATGCAGGTTTTGAGACTTCCCCCAGTGATAGTTTGGAATTCTATTCTATTCTGCTAAATAGACTAGAGTGGAAAATATGCCATTGATTTTCTGTGATTGTACTGCTTTAATTGCCAGTAGGTGTGTGAAGGGGCAGAGAAGAAAGAAAGAAAACACTGTCCCAGAGACCTTACATGCCAAGAAGAGACCTGTCAGGGGAAGCTGGGAAACACAGGGGGGAAAAAAAGGAGATAACTATTGCTGATGACAATTTTGACATTGATCATCTGTTCAAACTACTTAAAGAACTCATGGTACAGTTGGTTTCGTTTCAATAACAGCACACTGGGACCACTGTCCTCATTATACAGCTATTATTATAAGGTGCCAGTTACAGACATACTGGGCATCTGACAGAATAAACTTTTTTGTTGTCACTGATGTGTGTTGTTTTCCTCTCCCACTCCCCAGCCGCGGTGGGTGTAATTGCTAACTAGGCTTTGTAACTAGAGAGGAGACTGTGGGACGTGCCACTTGTCTGGCTTTGGCAGAGACAGGTTCTAATTGCTTGGATAACTGAGGAGGGAATTAAAAGGGATGGTTAGTTTTTCTAGACAAGGTGAAAAGTCATTAGCAGATTTTCTGTGGATGTTAACGATCATTAAAAGAGAGAATCTGTTGCACTCATTCACATCAAAGTAAGGACTGCTGGCTGTCAAAGACTTTGCATTGGTCTTCTGTTTGTCAGGTAGGAGGGCTGATCTTTGTGGTTGATTCAGAAGTTTTGCTTTTAGATGTACTAAAGGCTTGAACAGAAGCACTTATCGATGTCATTATTTATATCCTGATGACTCTATGGCATAAGTAACTGACTTCTGAACTGTGCATTTTTTTTTTTTAAAAAAAGCATCTATGCTAACTGGAGATTGCAGATTGTGCAGATTACAGGATAAGTAAAACAGTGGAAGTTATTGAGCGCTGCTTGTAGCATGCAAAGCGCTCTGGCTAAATTCATGTCTGCACTGACCCACCCGGTCTGTGCAAAGCAGAGGGCCCTTAGCTCCCTGGAAGTGCTTGTAGTTCCTTGATACTCAGGTGCACTCTGACAGATTGTAACTCCCTCCCACCATTGCTATGGCTTTCTTTATAAGTGATGTGATCCTTATCTCTCCCACTTCTCTTGTATGACAGAATTGGCTGGTGTTGGAGACAACTTCGATGGCCCTCTGCCACGTAACAGCAGCCCTTTTCTAGGAAGTGGAGAGAATTGCAAACAGCATGAACAGAAGTTCGGAAAGGGTCATTGTAGAAACCAGTATCTTTCCATTTTTGGATCTCTAAAAAGGAAGCCCTTTGAAGCCTGAGTTTTGCATCCTTTATCACCTCTTCTCCTCAGTAAACATTGGATGGAAAATAAAATGCAAGCCTTCAAGCCAACAGTGCTAGAAGAGACTGGAAGCAGTTGCTTATTTAGAATTAGCAGCAGCTGGACAGTAAAAAAACACATTAATGTTAGGATAGAGTCTCCTTAACAATGCAAAGTCCTACTTTCACTAGACACTTGTATAAAGAAATTTTCACAGTGACACTATTAAATTTTCAGAGGATTGAGTCCAGTCCCATTTACAGGTGCGATGTATGTGGGTGGAAATTACTGCGCATGGACTGCAGTGTGCTTTCCTGCTTAGGCCAACAACATCTATTATGTTTGCTTGCATAAATGCTTGTTTGGTCAATATTCCATGCCTGTAAGGGGATGAGCTGAAGGAGATTAGCTAGCAAATAATCACCATTGAAATGCTTGAGTTATGTGAAACAGAATTAACTGAAAAAGTTAGTTTGAGTCTGCATCAACCACACACAACTCCTTGGAAACCGGAGTGTGAGATTCTCTGCTGGCTGGTGGGAGTCCTTTGGGAGTAAGCAGCTATTAATGAACATTGTATTGCTTACTAGCTATGGATTTTTTGTTGTCACGATGCTTTATTTGTGCCTCTTTTACAATCTCCCAGTCAGCCAAATTATGATCACGTCGAACTCTCAGTCATAAGCATTACAGAAACGGAGGACTAGTAGAAATTAGCATAATTGTTTTATGCAGTGGATCAGGAAAAGATTTCGTTATTTCAAGTACCAGTCGAGATACAGATTTTATGTTATCTTAAAGAAAAACCTTTGCGATAGGTGTAATCTGTTTCTTTGTATGCATTATACATTCATATAACAGTGACATTTCTTATGTATGAATTGCCTGAAAATATGCTGATTATAGCAGCATGTTTATCTGCAACAAAATATTATTCTACGCCTTCGGGTTACATATTAAATGACTTAAATTAGAGAAGACGGATTAATCCGCAAACTCATGCAGATTAACACCATAACATGGATGACACAGTATTTATATGGTGCTACTGTAACCCTCTTTCACAATTGTAGTCGCTCTCTGTTGCTGCTTTTACACCTCCAGCCTGATTATTGTGTTAGCAATTCTACAACAGGGGCAGAAGTCGGCGATAATCCGTGCCAGTATTTTGGAGTAGTTTGAAGCTATCTGAGTTATATATAGTAAGAACCAAATCCTGATTTCATTAAAGTTGATGGCAAAATTCCCATTGACTTAAGTGGGACCTGAATTCTGATTCCAAATAGGAAATGAGTTGTCCTAAGTGGGTGTACTATAAATATGCAAAGCACCTCTGAATAACTCAAATGGCATAGGATTGCAAATAAAATACCTCTTTAATATCTCACAAAAATTACTTGAGTAATATACTTTCTGAATAACATCAATTGATGACCTGTCTTTCAGAAGTGCTTGGAGTTCTTTTTTTTTCATACTGTATATTAGGTTAAACGACCTTGATGTGATGACAATCCAATCACAATTCCTTCCAAATAGATGGCTTGTAAATACAAAGTATATTTAATCTCATTAAGGGTGACCACATGGAAAAAAAATTAGCATCCTATGTAATGAAGCTGTCAGTGATGTCATATGGAGGGTGAACACTGCAAATCAATGCAAGTTGTTCTGCTTGTCAGCATTCAGGAAACCAGTATGTTAAAACCTGGCCACGAAGTCTTAAAATATAGACAGAAATTAATTGAATTTTAAAACTATTCTTTTCCCTGTCTTATAGTAACTTGATTTAGCTAGATTTGTACCAAGCCTATTGCTAGCTGCAGAGGGAAGAGCTATTGAACGGGCACGCAGAGTGTCACAGATTAACACAAATATGAACAAACCTGAAATTTCATTAAGGCACTTAAATGTCACAGCTTCCCCAGAGTCAGTGGTAGACCTGCTCTCCTTTTAGGAGCCTGTATTATGTACAGAGTAATGATCAGCTGAGCTGTTCACATTTATATATAGTACTCAAATGAAGAAGACCCAGAAAAGTGGCATCAAAAAAATTCATGTAAGTTTTGTAGCATTAACTTTTGTAGCTTTGTTTCTGTAAAGTGAATTTCCTATCTTGCTACCCTTTGGCTTCATAGCTTGTTCTTGGGCAAAGTACGGAGTGATTTTGAACAGCAAAAGGAAGGACATCATATTTGAGTGCAGCATAAATAAATTTATCTGAGTCGAAAAAAACAAAAAACACTTGAATGACATCCTTGGAATAACTGTTCTTGGAATAACTGAACAGAAGTAGCAAAATGAGATCAACAAGTAAATATTATGATCCCTATAGCTGGAGTCCTTTTTCCCCAAAAACCCCTGTTTGTTTCTTGCATCTTGTACATATGAAAGAGGTCAGTTGGATTTATACCTTCATCTGCTGTTAATTAGGTGATATCTCTACTCTCCTTCTCACTTGCCTGTTTTTTGCTGAATACCAGCAATATGATAATGAAGTGCTCATATTGATATGCTGTAAGTCTGCAGTGTTAACTTACCTTCTGCACCCTCCTAGGACTTTAAAAGCCAGCGGCTGAGAAAACAGGAGAGCTGGTTGATATTCCGGAGTGCCTTGTAATAAAAGCAGCAGAATCAGGACCGTGCCTGTCCCCTCAGACGCTCATTATGTATTTCTAGATGACAAATTGCAGACCCACAATAACATTTTGCCCTTTAGTTTGAGGTGCAAACAGAAGGCTATTTTACAAATGTTTTGTCTGAGCTCAGATAAAGATGTTAATAAGTAGTCCTTTATTTGCAGGAGTGATTAATGCTTTCAGCTTTGGAGTAGTGTTTGTGTTGTAATCACTATGGTTCAGTTTTGATGGCTAAGACTTTGTGCCCTATGCCAGGGTGATGCTTCTAAAAGTTAAAAAAAATTTAATGGGCATGTGAAAACGTGGAAAGGAGAATATAGCAGCCAAAACATTCCATTATTTCTTTGCCACGGCAGGGGAAATAGATGAGGTCCACTAAAAAGGTAATTGTGATACTCTAACAGTTATGTATTCAAAGGACTTTATAAGCTTTACCTGATCCTATTCACAGGGGAGAAGCTATTGGGAAGGAGGCTAAGAGATGAATTGGAGTATCAACACTGTCCTGCCCTACTGCACTGGAATGCTTTTCTACTGGATGGCATCTAGAAGCATAGCCTGCTTCTACAACTGATCTGGACAAAGAGTGTGTAGGATCACCTGAGCCATCTGAATAGTCCTTTCCTTATCCATATCTTGTCTTGAGACCTGTATTAAATCCACATAGCTCTGCGGGCTTTCTCTGTAGAAAGACTACAGAAATAAGGCTGCTTCTTCAAGTTTAAAAAAAAAAAAAGGGCGAGAAAGCAGAAAGCCGAAGGCAGGGAGGTAACGGAAAGACTCCCTCGGCTCATTTTTGCAGGGCCACTTTGGAAGGGACAAGACTTGAAAATCAGCAGGGGCAGGCTTCGCTTCAAATTCTGATATTCAGTAATGCTTCTGAAGAGATGGGCCAGCATACAACTAGCGGTTGAACTTTGAGGCTTTTAGGATGTAGCTGGTAGATAGGTCTGGGCTTGAAGGCCAGCCTGATTAGTTGGTATAAGCACGGCCAAGGCCAAGGTTACATGCTGCAATGCAGCATTGGTAGAAATCACTGAAGTAACTCCAGACAGGCAGGGGTGGTGCAGTGCTGTACAGCTCAGGTCCCCAAAATAGCAGAAGCAAATGTTGTGCTGTGGCCGAAGACAAGTAACCGTGCTCCAGTTAATTTAGAAGCAGCCGGTTTATCCAGCAAGGCTGAGGGATCTCGGCGCCACGCTGCATTATGCACAGCAGGATAAACTGCCCACGTGGTAACCAAGATGCAGGTGTGCTGCGAGGGCTGCAGCACTTCTCTGCCTCGTAAGACCTTTAGTTTTAGCTACACACAGTTTGTGCTGGTTTAACCACTTCTTTGCTGCAGTGGTTGTAACCGAATTAATGTGAAAATGGTATGTAGATGTGGTGGGTTGACCCTGGGTGGATGCCAGGTGCCCACCAAAGCCGCTCTATCACTCCCCTTCCTCAGCTGGACGGGGGAGAGAAAAATATAGTGAAAAGCTTGTGGGTCGAGATAAGGATAATTCACCAATTACCATAACAGGCAAAACAGACTCGACTTGGGGAAAAAAAAAATTATTACCAATCAAACCAGAGTAGGATAATGAGAAATAAAACCAAATCTTAAAACACCTTCCCGCCACCCCTCCCTTCTTCCCGGGCTCAACTTCACTCCCGATTTTCTCTACCTCCCCCCCCAGTGTCGCAGAGGATGGGGAATGGGGGTTGCGGTCAGTCCATCACACGTTGTCTCTGCCGCTCCTTCCTCCTCAGGGGGAGGACTCCTCACACTCTTCCCCTGCTCCAGCGTGGGGTCCCTCCCACGGGAGACAGTCCTCCATGAACTTCTCCAACAGGAGTCCTTCCCACGGGCTGCAGTTCTTCACGAACTGCTCCAGCGTGGGTCCCTTCCACGGGGTGCAGACTGCTCCAGCGTGGGTCCCCTGCGGGGTCAGAAGTCCTGCCAGCGAACCTGCTCTGGCGCGGGCTCCTCTCTCCACGGCTCCACAGGTCCTGCCAGGAGCCTGCTCCAGCGTGGGCTTCCCATGGGGTCACAGCCTCCTTCGGGCATCCACCTGCTCTGGCGTGGGGTCCTCCACGGGCTGCAGGTGGGTATCTGCTCCACCATTAACCTCCACGGGCTGCAGGGGGACAGCCTGCCTCACCATGGTCTTCACATCGGGCTGCAGGGGAATCTCTGCAGTGGCGGGTCCGTCTTGGAGCCGGCTGGCATTGGCTCTGTCAGACATAGGGGAAGCTTCTAGCAGCTTCTCACAGAATCCACCCCTGTAGCCCCCCTGCTACCAAACCCTTGCCACACAAACCCAATACAGTAGACAAATTCCAGTTGTTACAGCATTAATGTCCAAGAGGAGAGATTGCATTGCGCTGGGACTCTGTTTGCGGACACCTACACACACTCACAAACAGGGGCAGAACAGACTCAAAAAAAGCACCCCCTCCATCACTAGTTAAGTGAGTTAATCATTCACAGATTTTGTGGTCTATACCAGCCTGCTTTCTTCTTAAGGATTCTCAAAACACCTTCTGCACTTTAAGAATACAGCGGTGATGACTTTGCTACCAAACTGCTATCACTTGTCAAGCAAAGCTTGACAGCTACTTAGCTGCCATTAGCAGTACTAGAAAAGTGCCATATAGCAGCTAGCACAGCTGCTTACACACAAAATAAAAGTGGACAGATAAGTAGCAGGTTAAATTTCTTAGAAATTTAAGATTGTGCTAGAAGGAAGTTGTACATTATGATGAACTTAAATGTCACTGTATGAGCTGTTGCATACTTCTATACAAATCTCTTCATGGAGTACTTGGCTTGACGGATCTACTATTGGTAAAAGTAATCTGAGATCCTTAATGAGCATCACAAATATCCCATTCAATGGGGAGCAGCATCATTAGCACAACATACAGAATAACCAGACTTACATGTCAAGTAATTTTACCAGCTATCATGCGTTACCAGTTCCAGAAAGTGTTTTAGGCATATTCTAGGAGTCTCCTACCAATACAGTGGTATCGCCTAACTTTGCTTAGTGGGGAGGTCTGACTGATTTGTTGCCCTCAATAGTAGGCTGCATGGTTTAGACAAAGTTGTCTCTGATTTTTAGAGATGAGTACTTTTTTTCTCCCTGGTTGTCAGTTTATATACCTTTTTAAATGGACACATTTGTAGCCAGGCAATTATCCTTTTGTCATTGTGGTTAAATTGAAAAGAGCATTGTATACAAGTGACGGCACTACGTATGTTTCAGCATTGCTGAACCTAAACAATATGCTTTTCATCTGATAACCATATCCATCTGTAACCTTCCTTTCCCTCCCCTGTTTCTAGAACAACAGCAGCAGAGCAGCTGCTTGCTCACATGTAGAGAGCATATTGTAAGGCATCTAACGTAGTCAAATCATGAGATGACTTGCTACTTACACAGCAAAGGATTCCTTGGGCTGAAGGTATGCTGCAGTCTCTTGTGTAACTGGAGACAGCACAGCATCAGTAGTAGGTTTAGGTTGGATTCTTTTTTTTTCTTTTTGAGTAGTTATTTTACCCTTGTGCCCTATTTATTCTTGGATGGCAGCATATCTGAACAAAAACATGCATCAGCTAATCATAATCCCTTACAAAACTAGGAGGCTTGCAAGCATGCACTTAATACCTAAAGGACTTTCATCAAATGGAATAACAGCCAAACTAGAAATGTTTATGCCCTATTTTGATCTGAATTGTCACGGCTCTGACCTTACAGAGCACTGATCAAACTGCAGCAACACGTGTAACGTACCTGGTCTAAGTAGAATTTAGCTAGTTTAGGCAATGTAAAGTGAAGATATTGTAGGAATAACTCCAGGCACTAGCTTGCACTGATGTGTGTGCTGTCTGCATCTGCTGTGATGTTTACCTGGAATATCTGGACAGCAATCACACCCTCCACGATGGTATCTGAGCAAGTTGATGACTGTTCCTTCTCTGGGAAGGTCCAGGGATGCTTCCGCCCCGTAACACTCCTTACTCAGTCTTACCTCCTAGCCTAGTGCTTGCATGTCTGAAGGATGCGTGGTCTGGTACGGAGATGCTGAAGGACATACCTCAGAGCAGTAAGCACAACAGCTGCTGCTTCTGGGCATATCCCTCCTGCTGCGGGCCCCCTACTCTCACCTGCTAACACACTGCGATGCTTTCGGGTGCCAGGCTGGTATTTCTGCATGCTGCTGTTCTGGGCTGCACAGGCTGGTTTCTGAGAGCTACCTTAGCGGTCGTTACAGAACCAGACCTTACAGAACCACAGGTGTGGGCCTCAGAGGAACAGAGCTTTTTACTAAATCTCTGAGTGGCAAGTGAATTTTAAGTTTAGCAGAACAATTCTCACTTACCCTTATTCTTAGGAGCAGTTGGAGTGATATGGGCAGTGAGGTGTTAGCCTTCCTTTTGACGCTTTGGCTTTTATCAAGTTCTCTTGGGAACTAACAACTACAGTGAGGCAGAATTTATTAAAGCCAATGACAGTTATAAATCAGTTCCCAAAGCTGTGAGGTATGCGTAAATTAGTTCCCTGCTGTGTGTATCTCTTTCCTAATTGTTTTGAATCAGAGAAATGCAGGAACTCTAAGGAATTATATATATTTTCATGGTCATCAAGAAGGTTAGAGAGAAATTACTTCTCTTCCCGTTA
The DNA here is from genome assembly GCF_965638725.1 of Aptenodytes patagonicus. Classification (NCBI taxonomy): domain Eukaryota; kingdom Metazoa; phylum Chordata; class Aves; order Sphenisciformes; family Spheniscidae; genus Aptenodytes; species Aptenodytes patagonicus. Next base: position 3,192,155 of record NC_134963.1, read on the forward strand.
TGAGTAATCTTTTCAAATGAGAAACCAAGTCATTTCAACGCTGGCCCCTTAAACCATGCAGTGTCGAGCAGAGGCTGGAAATACGCTGTTTTGTGGACATGAGAAAAGAGGGTGGGTGTTCCTGACAGAGCCTGCATTAAATTAGAGCCAGGACTCTGAACTGCACCTTCACCTGCGTGGAAAGCGCACAGATTACTGTGTAGTATTCTTTCTATCCATACATCCCATTGATAGATTTAGCCCATAAAGAAACAAGGGTGTTGGAACTGTCATATTGTTTAGACATCTAGATGAATATCGTGTTTGATAGCAGACGGTATGGAAGAAAGGTACAAGAAATTGAGTATAACAGCTCAGCATGGAATAACCTGGATCAAGACGTATACAACCCTTCAGCCTATATCAGTTATGATTTGTTTTTTTTCGCTCTGAGACATATGAACTAATTCTCCCTCCAAAACTCCTTTGAGAAGGAGATGGGTTTAGTTTTGTTATGTTTTGTAATGCGTGATGTTATCTGAGCATATATTTAGTTACAAGAACATCCAGAGCAGCATTTTACAATCCTGTTGAGCTTTTCCTCCATTCCTTTTTTTTTTTTTACCTTTCTAATTAGTAGAGCTATTTATAACATGTGGGAGAGGAGTGTAAAAAAAACCAGAACAAACATCCCCCCCCTGCAAAAACAACAAAAAGGCATTGTGTACTAGAGAAAAATATGTTCTTGCACGTTTTGTTTTTTAAATGAAATGTTCAAACAAGCTCCCATAACATTTGGAAAAATGTATAATCAGTTATGCTAAATTTCCCAAAGCTTTGGGATTCCTGCTCCTTTTATATTTGTGAATAACACTCTCCCGTCATGCTGGAACAGTGTAGGTGAAGAACCACAGACCCTTTATCCTCACGGCTCCCTCCCCGCCTTTGGTAGATGCCAGGTATCTTTGTTTCAGCTACCTTGGAGAGGACATCTCAGTCAAGCATATGGTCTAGTTGTAACACCACCAAGGCTCAGTCCCTGTCCTCTGAAGGTTACAGTCTTTACTCCTTTCCTGTCTTTCCCACCCAAGGACATCGAGGGAAATCACTTCCCTGTGCTTCTGTCGTGTCCCAGGCAGTTGGCAGAGCTGGGAATGGACCCCGATTTCCTAACTCCAAGTGCAGTGTTCTCCCTGCTGCGCTACATTTTGCATAGTATGTGATGCGAAGGGGCCTTTGGTTTACTTTGCACAGTTGTTAACTCTGCCATCAACTTAGTGAGTGGAACGTGCTTGCTGAATTTGTGTATTTGCTTATTTCAGTCTTCTGTAGATATGTCTGTGTAATGAAAACTCAATAAAATTTTAATGGTTTAAAAAAAAACCAAACCAGACAACAAACCAACCCTTTCATCAGCAGATCATTATCTCATTGCAGGCAGGTCATGCCAGAGTGTCACTGGCCCAGAATCTAAACAGCATCTAACCAGGAGAAGTCATTCTTCAAACACGAATCCCAGAATGAGCCATTGCATTACATAAGAGCTATGAATTATTCATCAGCTCTGATTTAACATTCATCCTGCCACTGAGGCTAAAGCCAGCCATATATTTCCTGGTAAAAATAACAATTTGCATTACAGTGGATAATAATGCAAATTGTTATTTTATCCTTAACTGACAATATCATTCCATGATAACTTTACGTACAGACAGAAATTGTATCACTTCATACTTTGAAGTCCTCTGAGACCCAATAGTCATCCTTGAAAAGCTGTTTTATGTATGTATATATGTATGTGCGTGTGTGTTTTTATATGTATCTACACAGTCATACGCAGCTGAAACTCTACCTTTGGATTTTGAATAATACCAGAGAGGCAAAATAAAAGGACTGTGCAAATAACAATATATTCAAGGAGTTAGTATTGCATTATACTTTTGGCTATATGCTAAGCAATCCTTCACGTCTGCTTTTCTTTCTTTCTCCATTTTTCAGCATGACTTTTCCTTATGCAGTGCACGCTGTGCGTTCAGTATCTCCTTTTTTTCAGCCGCAAATGTTACAAATTATATTCTTTGACTTTTTACCTTTGTTTTTGCATAGCGGTTGAATACATTGACTCCTGAGGATAATAACCTACAGTGGCCAGCTCTGCCTGGAATACTGAATGTATAAATCAATATCATTGACTGGTGGTATTAATTATTTCAGCAAATTTTCCCGCCCTAGTGTTGCAACTTTCATTCAATTACATGTTATTTAGTCCCCTGTAGTTATGTAGGACAGTGGCAACGCAGGTTATGTAACCTAAAGGACAAGCTCCTTCTGCTCTCAAAGTAATTAGTGCTTTCTTCCTACAGTATAAAGGGTCAAATCCTCACCCCCAGGCCCATTAGGCTGACTACAGAAGGCACAAAAGGTGTTTCAGTTGCATTGCAGCACTCTGAATGTTGGTCCATTGACTTGAACGGAGCTTTTCCAGTTTTGTTCTGTTTCATCATCTTGTGGGACCAAAGGGCAATAAAATTAATTCTCTGCACTTTGCCCATCTGGCCTGCGTAGCCTACGTCCTTTTCCTCAGCACCTCCAGAAAACTTGTAAAAGTCCTTGAAACAGAGGTCTGAAATAGAGCAAAAGAGCACGCCCTCACTAGAGCCAGGTGGAGATGAGGAAAAGTGTAATGTTAACCTTAAGAGGCAATATATTTAATTTTAAAGCCAGATGGAGTTTATCCAAGATCCCTAAACACATATGATATGACTTAAAAAAGAAAATGATTGGCAAATACGGTTGACCAAGGTCTCCATTTCGTTGTGTTGGTGAATAATGATGGTGAGGGAGACTATCGCAGCCATTCATTACGCTTTTCCCTTGTGTTCAAAGCAAAATTCTGCTTTTTGTAGCATTCACTGAGATTTTGTTTTCTTTGACTTTGTGTGGAAAGCTTTGTATGCAGGGTGTGCTGCAAAACAAAAAACCACCAGCACTCCAATGCAAAACCGGTGTGAACTATTGTCTGCCTGCTCACAGTCCCGCTGGGCTCTGGACATGCGAGCCAAAACAGCTTGCACAGACATCGTTTTTCTTGGCACCGTTAATGTTCTGAGCCGAATCTGGTTTGCTCTTATTAGCCTTCAGTCATCAGAGATACAAACATCGCTGTTTATGCACTGTCAGAAGCAGATGTTTCTCCTTGTGCATAATGGAGGGACTTTCCTATGGAGAAATAGAAATGTTTCTAAGGAGAGCCACTTGTCATGAGGGCAGGAAGAATTACATTTACTGGTCCATGCTGCTTATCTTGATCTATTTTGTACGTTTGAAGTAGAAAATAATTTTTTATCACTGTGGGTAGGAGAAAACAGATTTACGTCCCCTTTGTCACAGGTGCAAGCTGCTTCAATCAGCAGAGGCCTTGTGCTGTAAAGTAAAATCCAGCGTGTCCAGCCTTTATCATTTGCATGTACAGGCTTGCTTACATGGACAGACCATTTCTGTCACTGAATATTTTTGCAGGTCTGGACATGAGACCGGAGAGTAGTTTGCTGGCTATTTCTTGCAGGTGTATCAAATGCTGCCCTGTATACAACAGGGCCTCCTGAGTCTGTTATAGAGCAAGTCAGCTCCGCCCTGGAGCTTTCGCAGTCTGCCCATCCAAATGCAACCGCTCCTGCTTCCCTTTACTCACCCCTCCTCCTACTTACCATACTGGACTATTGAGCAGATGTGAACCCTAGAGGACAGGCTAAAAGTGTGAGGACAAGAAGAGGAACAGGCAGGTAGAGGAAGCCCTACGGGACTTAATAGTTGCCAGAACCCAAAGGAATGACCCCTGTAATGATACCCATTTCAGGAGCCAGGTTTGGGTCCCATACAAGCAGTGTACTTGTAGTTTACAGCTCTGCAGGATCGGCTCCCCTAGACTCTGGGACTGGATATCCCCAGTGCCTATGCAGACTATCCAAATCCACATTTAGGATTTCAGAAGAGGGCTAGAAAATGGTGAAGATCAGTCTGTCTCATGCATGCATGAGACCTAAAATTTAACATTAATGGGCCTTGGTGTATGAAACAGTGGGAGCAGCCTTACATGAAAATTCAGCTTCTCTCTGCTGTTCATTTTGAAGTACCTGCCACTGCTGCTTACATACTCTGCATATCCACTAACGCAATGTTTCGTAACCACTGATTAGATCGCTTTTGTTCTCTCCACAATTTCTTATACCTTTCTCTTTTTTTTTTTGATCCTTTACCATTGTGCTAAGCCTAATGTTAACATGGGAAAACTTTAGAGAAGCCACAGATATATTATTATTAATTTAGCCCTATACTTTCCACTCCAGATCAAAGCTGTGTCACGAAAGGCGTTGCCGACACAATTCCCGTCCCAGAGGACTTAGTGTTACTGTAGAGGCTATAAGCGAGGGGGTTACGACGGGACATTTGGACATTACATGCTGTAATATGTTGTCACATTCCTGGGCTCAGTGCGCAGCTCTTGAAGAAGCCAGATATCTTCAGTGGTTTCAACAAAGTGGTAAAAATCTTCCTCAAATTTCCCACATTGTTATTCTATGCTATGGCTCGTTATGGTAGAAATATAACTCCTGCTAATTAAAATGGTTACTAGCAATTAAATTAAACAATGCCTTAAATTAATGCTTCACGTAATATTCAATAATGGCTGTTTCTGCAGGGGATACTTTCTCGTATGTGTATATTTTTCTAAGATGATTATGACATGATTTCCTTTGTTTCAGAGCACTGAATTCTTCAAGGGCTTGACCAGAACCTCAGCCTCCAATGAGATAGGGAGTAGCAGAAGGGGAGGAGGGAAGGAAAGAGAAAATAGCAAGCTGAACTTGGAAAATAAAATTCAGAGGATCACGTCCTCAGATTATTGGATAACCAGCTAATTTCAGTTTTTATTAAGGCCCATTTGATCTATGAGTCAAGGATATATAGAACATTTTTCTTGATCTCGGTACTTTATTATTCATAAAATAGCCAAAGTCTTTCTCCATTATTTCTCAACTATTATGGTGAGGTATAAAGCAGCAGAACATTAGATAATGTATGTACCAATATATTTAGAAGTGTTGTAGTAATTTTTATGTTATTTCAGATTACAATCCGGATGGGTACCTGCTGCTGAAACATATTTTAACTGGCAAAACTGAAGCCTATGCAAGTGCTCACTGCAGAGGAGAGTACATATTCAAGCAGTTCTTGGTGTCCCCCTCTCAGCTGTTTCAGAAGTTGCCCATCAAAATATGTTCTTCCAGCACTGAATAAAATGAGATTCCTCTCATCTCTTCAACACACAAAAGGAAGCACAGAGTTAGATATAAAATACGGTTTCACTTGAAAGATGAGCTTACAAATGAACCACCTATAACTACAATTTTTTTTTTCTGACTGCCTGTCTTTCAACATTGACCTTAGGACTGGACAGTCACTGTGGGTTACCTGTTTCAGGTGCCTAACAGTGACAGACAGTTCACTGGCCAAATTCTGCTCTGTAATCTCCTTGAATTTCTCACTAACTGTTGATGGTGTAAATTTAGCATGACTTTTATGTTTTAATTTCAAGAACTCCACTAACATTAGGAAACAAAACTGCTGTTCAAGCCAAGTTCTCATCTGACTTTGTATGACTGTCACATAGTTTACAGGTCAGAAGACACTTTGCCAAATTTGAACTGAATTTGTGGAAGAAAATCAAATGGAAACCAAGGAGTGTACATTTTTTTCAGTGCGACTTTCTAGCCTAGACCACCATTCTAAGATGGGGTGAAGTTAATTATTGCTGGACCTTTTCCTGATGGACCAGATGATCTATGTTCTGGGGTTTATGCCAGTATTTTTTATGAACCAAACTGGAATTCTGAGTATAGAGAAGTCAGATTCACATCTGCATTTGACTTCTTCAGTTTGTACTGTTTCCCCCTCCCTTTCCAATTGTATTATTTATCCTATAATATGCTGTGGTGTGCCTTACAGTTGACTGCCATGTGGAACTGAATCCTAGTTAACTTTTTCATATTGCTTTGGAAACAGAGCCAGCTGCTGCGGCATGCACCGTGAACAACTTGGCAGTTAGAAAGCCCAGCTAGAACAAGCAGTTATAATGGGTTTCTGTGGACCCCGTTTTAAGTATTTTGTTTTATTTCTGTTCTAAATGGTATCACAAGTAGGCACAGAGTAGAGACGATTATACTAATACTTCCAGTTATAACCTCCTGGGACTACTAGTATTGCTCTCTTTGGAGACCTGTCCTGAGGGACGAACTGCCCAGCTGGAGTCTCCACTCTCCTGTTCAAAGCAGGTTTCAGCTCCTGCTCTGAATGCTATTTATTTCGGGAAGGAAAGGACCAAGTTTTTTTTTTTTTTTACTAGATTCATCTGACAGAGAGCCCTCTCTTGATTTAGACCCCACAGATGAATTCACAGACATAGCGGCATTTTGCAGAGCTGCACAGCAGAAAGCAACTGTCATCTGAGGAAACTGTTGGAAAGCAAAACTCATCCTTCTGAAGTGTCTTTGCTTTTTGTAAACCAAGATTTTTCTGACTGCTTTCTTACGCCTTCACTTGCCCAAGTCTTCCTTCTCTGTGCTCACTCTTGCACTACGCTAATCAAGAGCACAACTTTCATCGACTTCACCAAATGGGAAGATCAGGCCCACGAAACTCCTGTCGTTACAGGGTACAGTGCGCTTGCACACAGTAAATGATCTGTGTGGAAGAAACTGTTGAACCAAGCAATGGGCTCAGTCCTTTTAATCCCAGTCATATGGTGTTGGTAGAGAAAGAGACAGAAGCATAAGACACACCAGCCTGGGATTTCATTTCGTTTGCAACTCCAGGGTGGGGAATGCCAAATGGATTGTGACGAGGGCAGGTTTCTAGCAGCAGCAATCAGCATGTGACTGGTTTTGTGGCTGGCATCTTCCTGGCTGCTCTGTAGGTTCCACTTTCTGTACAGCTGGTAGGGAGCTGTGAAGCTATCTATAAGTGAGAGAATGTGCATTTACTGCTGCACCATTACCATTTTTTTTTTGGATGTGTCTTTCTTTAATTTTCTATGCCAAAAACACTTGCATCACCCTATCTAGGAATGCTTTATGGTAAAAACAGCCAATTCTTCCTCTGCTTACAGTTATATTTTCTAGAAAAGTGCATTTAGTATGCCATAAACACCTCTAAGCTGATGAAAACAGTATCTCTCATTGCCTGGCAGGTCTGGTACACATTCCCTGACAGACTGCACAGGAAAAGCTCAGCACAGTTTGCATCACAAGGTCAATGTCACCCCATTATTCCCCTACAATCTCACTACTTCAATGCTGATGAGATGAGTAGCACAGAGTCTACAACTGTAGGTCACTACAGGCAGGGTCTCGTAGAAAGGGATGGAAGGCGTGGGGGGAACTGCTGGCTGTCATAAAGAGGGCAGGAGTAAGACATGGTGATGACCGTCTCGAGGCCAAGGCGGACTGAAGGGAAGGAGATAATGGTGAGTACCAGTTTTTCAAGTGAGGGTTGGCTGCAGGAAATTTGGGAATAGCAGTGCTGACAGAGATGGCATAGCCTTATGTTTATTTGAAAGCTGTGCTGTGCTCAACAGCTGCTTTCCCCAAACTAGTTTCTTTCACCTCCGCCGAGCTGCAGTGTATTTGGTTGGCTTTTGGAAAGGACTGGGACATGGTTTCTCTTTTGAGACAGGTCCATTTGATTCTTGGCTAAGTGATGCCAAACCTTTATGCTAGTGTCCTGTCAGATGAGCACCAGAGCATCCTTCGGAAAGCGTGCTGGCATTTCTGGAAGTGAAAACTGTGCTGGATCCAAGCGCCTCTTCTGGCAGTAATAGAAGAGGGCGACATTCAGCTGGCAGCACAGCACAGCCCTGCAGTGAGCGATCATTACAGAGACGTGCTCATTACTGCGTATCTCAGAGATTATTTCACTCTCTTTTGCTTCTCTGTTTTGTATCACCAGACGAGAACATAGCCTCTCAAAGGGGAATGTGGATATTAGCTCCATACGTTTGTGCCCTGAGTCCCCTAGCAAGCAGCTAGTTGAAAGCTGTGTGTGCTGAGCAGGGGTTCTGTCACTGCCTGGCAGGACAGGGACCGGGGAGAGGTGTAACCTTTCTCTCAATGCAGGCTGTAATTTGGGTCTTACTCCCTGTTAGCTGCCAGTTTTTATTAGGCCTAGAGGCATTCAGTTAGAGACCTTTTCCTCTGCCAATTTTGTTTGAAACCGGCCAACACGTTCAGAAATGAGGTGGAAGGAGTATTAACAGCACATGAATAGGCAGATGGCACAACTGTATATGTTTCGTTTCCTGTGGGAAACCAGACAGTTTTCCATCAGAAACTTGCAGTTTGGAAACATTTAATGGGAAGTCATTCAAAGCAAACTTCTGTAAACTGCAGAAACTTCAATGCAATGCCTTAGTCTTTGTGCATAGTTAAATGGTGTGCGAATAATAGATGTACTAAAAAAAGCCTGTATCTTAAGTGACTCACATTTTGCTAAATTTAGCATTGCCTCTGTGCTGGCATTCCCCGTCTGTGAAATGGGAATAGCACTACCTCTTACCTCCTGTCAGCACTGTAGATTTAACTTCACAAAAACCCTGTAAGAAGTGCTACTGAAAAGCTGACAAGGAAACAGAATTTTGTTTTCAAACTAGGATTTACCTATGATGCAGGAAGAAGGGTCAAATGCTAGGCAATAAAACAAAGATTGCACATCAGTCAAACTGAATGCTGCTGCCCATTCTGTGCACTGAATGAGGCTGGAGTCCTGTGGAAAACCAGTACATGGTCACATAACTAAATGCACTGACACAACGCATTTGTACAAGATGGTTTAACTAAGGCTGCATAAATAACATTGGTTCTGGCATTTCCCAACGCCTGAATGCTTGGCTTTTTTACTTTAATAACACTCTTGCAAGCTCCTTTGCATGTCTGTCTGTATAACAGCTAAATTCTTCCTCCCCTACCGAAGTGCCTCCCTGCACAAGAAATACAGGGACATGCCCCGGGTGATGCAGAAGGTCAGCAGAAACAATCTGATTTTGGTTAGCGTTTCCATCTCTCTCTTTCGTTTCCCCTGTATGATTTTTTCCCTTGTGCCTGAGGTTAACACATGCTCTGTGATAGAATTTTTTTCCCTTTTCCAGGAAGTGGCATTTTCCACTGTCAATTTAAAAGGATATATTTAGCCTGTGTTGGCATCACACCGAGAGCTCTAGCTTTAGATATAGCCCATCACATGATCTAATCAGGCAAAACCTTTTAAATCCAGGTGATCAATGGGAGAGAAAAATGGAATTCATTTAACCCATCTGTGAAATATCTACCTGACCATAAAGCAGTTCCAAATCCAAAATTTCACTGGAACAGTCATGCAAAAATCTCTGCAAAAGTACGAGGAACACCACCTGTCTTCTGCTTCCTTATACCCAACACACTGGAAGCAAAAGCTGCGAGCAGTTCTTTTGCATTTCATAGTTGGAAGTGGTTTGACACTGCATTGATACGATAAAAATACCTGAGAAACTGCATGCCACAGATATACAGCTGCTCTGTATAATTTTTGTTTTAACTACACAGATCATAGATTTCATGAATGAATAACTCTGTATCCCACCTGGCTTCTTCTATGTCAACACTTTGCTCACATCACGAGACAACATTTCCAAAATGCAGTGGAAGAATCAGTCTTTGGTAACATTCTCCTAACTGACTTTGACAAATGGCGTGTCATCCTGCAAACATATACTTGACAATTCCTCGGTGTATGTGGAGTGCTACCAAATGTGTCTGCTCTTCCATGAGAGCTTAGATCTCCCTGGGGCTAGCAAGCCTCATCAACTTTTTAAACCTGAGTTTTGGAGATCAGCTTGCCGTGAGAGGAACGATAAATAACGTACAGGTCTGACACAGGAAGGAGTTCTTGTGCTCTCGTTCTCATTTGGCCGTCGACATGTGATGAGGATTTGTTTGGAACATAGGGTTTCTTGCGAATCAATTAACCTACCTGTGGCTGAGGCCTGGATGGATTACGGAGGAGAAAATTCATGTCATTATATGTCTGTGAAAACCTGTAAGAAAGTTTTCTACAGAGATTAGCTAGAACATGCCAGGTAAAACCTTTCTTATTGATGCAATTGTTATCTCTTCTGCAGTGTTAACTGCCAGCGTAGAAGTGATCTTTGTTTACAGTCTTCATACTTTATATCCTATGGTACAAAACCTGACGTTGGATTGCTGACACCTTCTGGAAACAAGAACACTTAATGACTTCTAGGCTGTCTTGGAAACTCTATTTTGGTTTGTCAGGAGCTTTACAGTATGTGCCTTTCGTGTCAGTGGTCAATTCTGAAACACTGGAGAATAACTGTTACCTGCCAAAAGGACACAACTCTTTTATTAAGGACTTCTCATTCCTTAACCATGTGCTCAGAAAATAACCTTGCAATCATTACCCTACACTGCTGAGTTACAGTAAAACAGACACAAATTTTGAGATTTTATCCTTTTAGTGCTCACTGCTCTCTCTTATTTGGCTTCATCTTCTGAAGGGCACAAGGAGGAAGAAAAAGGTTAAAACCTGCAATGGTTTTCTGTGTTCATTTCTTTGACTGAGCAAGAAGGCTAATATTTGAGCCGTGATGTCAGCTCTATGGGGTAGGTAGGAGGAGTAGGTGGTAGGAATCTCATGTGAAAAAAACCTATTCCAAGTAAAGATTCAGTACAGCTGCTCTCTTCCGTTCCAAGGAACGCATCTGTCTCATGGGGACAGTTGTTTATTAGGGCTGTGCTGAAACAGGCCTCTTCTGCTGCTTTGCTTTCTCCTTTGCTTAATTTCATGCGCAAGTTTCTGTATTCCACTTTGAACGATTATGTGCCCTGAGATGCTGGAGTATTCCAAGCTGCGGATATTTCAACATCTTGTCATGCACAGGGTCATCCATAGAGAAGTAAATTATGACCTAAAGAGACAAAACAGTAGGGAATGAGGTACTTCAGACAAGACTTTCAAGTGTGACTGCTGTCTCTGTGGTACTTCAGTTCAGGTACTTTGAAAGCATACACCATCTAATCTCCAAAAATTGTCTTTCTGTGCTGTCTCTGTGTTGGTATCTAGAAATGGACAGACACTCTGAAAGTCACTGTGCTCTCCTGTTTTCTAGCAAAGGCTTTTATCTTAAAAAGAGAGACTAGAAAGGATACTGGGAAAATCTAAAAAGGAGAATATGGCAAAGGCTGAAAAAGTTTGTTCATAGCAACTTTCCAAAATTCATCACCGTCTACACATACTTGAAAATATGACTGCTGTTTTGCCCTTGAAACAACAGATAGGCTAAAGTTATTAACTAAAGCTTTTATTAATGGGGAAAGAGGGAATGTAGGCACCTTAAAAGCCTTCTGTTCTCATTACTGAAGTAGTATGTCCTTTGTTTTCTTAATCTTTGTTAGAGTAAATGGTGCAGCTCCTTGATAGAAGCAATATCTAGTTAAAGAGGTACCATCACTTCTGCCTTTCCAGGGAATTGTTTCAAATGAAGAGACAGTGTCTATCAGCTCTTCATGAAGAAAGGTCAGGCCATCAGCCACCTTGCATGTCTTATGCCAGCTAAATGAATCGTGAACAGATTGCTGCTGCCTCACAAGTTCCTCGAACATTTTGCAGCTTCTGTTGCCAATTAGGAGCCCACATAGGTCCCCCAAACTGCTGATTCCTCTTCACATTGGGCTGTATGTTACAATAGCTATGTTTTCCTCTCTGGTGATTCTCTGTCCATATGTCTGATGTACTTCCTTCTTACATGCACAGAAGAAATACTTTGGGGAATGAAATTATCCTGCAGAATCCTGGGATGTGCCATTGACCAATGTTTTGATTAAACTGTCTTTCTGCTTCCTTGGCAGTCAGGCTACTAGATGTATGTTGAATCAACTAAGACAGCAGTTTGCACAGTCACGTGAAACTGTGAAGCCTATGGGCTCTCGGGCAATGTGCATGTTATGCCAGTTTTGTTTCCAGCCCTACGTGCATCATACTACCTGCCTTGTGGGTTCGTTCTGGTCGTTGTGATGAACTGCTAGATGCTCACCACAAAGACTTCTTATCCGGGAGTCTGGATTAATCAGTTGTCCTGTGGGAGTGAGACTGTAACATAAAATAATGGTTGCTTATTTTAAAATTGAAGCATGCTTTCCAGAATGGTGTGTTTAAGTTCACTGTGAATTAAGAATGACAGAACACCAAAGATGAAGATAACATTTTGAGGCAAGAAATCAAAACTGACAGCCTCCAAAAATGGATTAAAGGGGTGGGTGACTCGTCGCAGCGCCAAGGAGCAATGACAGGTGATCATGTTTACTGATGGAAGTTGAGTAATGAGAACCAGTCAACAGAGGAAGAGATAGAAGGCAATAACTGAGGTGAATAGCAAAGTGTTTCTAACTCACCTTGGCTTTTTTCCTTATTGACAAGCAAACAGCCGAAAAAAGCCCACCCATTCCTAAACAGCAATAGCTATGAGTCTGTATTTCTAAAGAAACCTAGCAGTATATTAGAAGCTTTCGCTATATTTTGGAAAGGTTCATTTGCACGGTGTTCCTATGAACTGGAATGAATTTATCTCCGTGTTACATTTGGGAACTAAGGCACAGAGGGGTGAGAGCATGAGGTGATTTGTTTAAGGTCACACAGAGTATGACTCTCCCTAGCTTGGGCATGGTCCCTAGTTAATGTGTCTAAATGACTTGTTAGTGCTGATTTCTGCTCTACCGCCTCCCAGGCAGGAGAGCGAGCTCTGACTGTATGGCACCGCAGCAAGCAGAGCTGATTGTCAGTGTCATAAACACACACCCAAGGTGCTTTCTTTCACTACTAGTGATCATGATGGGTTGTTGCTCGCATTATAGCAAAGACTAGGGATTTAAATATCAGTTTAAATTACACTGTGGAAAATTTTGTGTGAACACAGTAAAAGTTGGCTGCTTGTCCTAAAGGTCTCATACATGTGATCTGAAAAGAGAAGCAATGTCTTCATCCTGCCATTAACGGGCATCTTTGCTTGGATGTGGATTTTCACACTGACTGCGGAGCAGTTTGGATTCGCCCATTCAATTAGTAGTGTAACTATATGTGATAGACAGAACTCCCTTCAAATACAGTGAAGTGAGGTCTGTATGCCCTGTCGGTGTAATTGCTACATGGGAACAGCACCTGGAACTAATGGCATCCTCTGAGCAGTTTTCCTAGGGATACCAACAACTAGAGGAATACCAATCAATGCATGGGGTGACAGAGGCATTAATCAGTTGTTGCTGCTTCTGTATTGTCTAAGGACTCGTCTGTTTGAGATAAATTATGCACAGAGGGGAGACTGTTAGTGTCATTCATGATATAAGAAGTAGAAAAAGACTCCAGTCAACTCCCAAAGTTTGAAAACTATTTTGTATTTAAGTAATTCCCCTATTAAAAACTAATAGAACCTAAATAATGGAGAATCTTCATTTCAATGAATTTCCATTTGAAATTCAGTGGATGATGGACACCAGTTCCCTTAGGCTTCTTTGAAAATCCCATTTACTCTGTCTTGTGACAATTACCTAATGTCTGCCTTTCAGCTAATAAATAAAGCTGGGCAACAAACAGCCTGTGTCTTTCTTTGACACAAAGGAAATGGCAGCTTTCCATGCAACTGTGGGAAAATTGTGCGGGCAGAACTGATAGTAAACAATTAGAAAGGCCAAAATATGGATATCTTTTGATATTCCTTGTCCCACCTTTCCTACATACACGAGAGATGTTTGCATATGCAATGCAATGTTTCCGTGTAAATTTAACAGTAACAGCGTGCGGAAGGGCCAATGTCTCTAATACAGTGGAGTGTACAGTGTTTGGCAAAATATCTGTGGACCTGGATTTACACCTAGGTGTAAGAAATTCAGGTCATAGTCATAATTTGTCAAAGAGAAGGAGGATTTGGTGGCCGCATCTAGGAAAGGCCAGAAAACAGGAAAGAATCATGAAAATGCAAGCCTTGAATGATTTGACATTACTTTGGACATTAGGTGGCAATGATATGTGGTTCCTTCCTTCTGTCCCCAAAAGTCTATGTTCTGGTAGAATGCAGATGGTTATTGAAAGTCACAGCAGAGCATAGGTCAGAGCATGTCAAGGAGAGATAATGATTTATGGGAGAGCAGCAAATCTTCTTTCACACAAAAATGAGGGAGATGGGAAAGAGCTGTAAAAAGAATAAGGAATGTTTTGTATAGGTGCTTAATAGATTCTGCCTTATCTTCGCCAAGAAGGTCAAATGAGAAACATACTTCTCCACCTCTTCACCTTACCATTTTCGCCTTTTCTTCCTGTGTACTCTCTTAAAGTGACTGATCCATGTTAGATAAAAAAAGATACTGAGATGTAACGGACTTGGAAATAAGTTTTTAAAAGGGAGATTAAGAAACAAATGGTGTAATTTATGCACTTAGATTCCTAGTTTCTTTTTCTCAGTTGCAGATATAAAAAGTATATAATACGTGTTAGCAAAAAACGGTTCCACTCTTAATTTGCCTATAACCCCTTCAGATGGACTCATTTATTTGGATAAGTAGAGGTTATAAGAGTGTAAGTTTTTTCTCTCTACGTCTACTCATCTCCTCTGTGAGTGGTCAAGGCTTGGTAAGAGGAACAGGTATGACTGCAGAGGATCAGTTCAATGGTTTTATGCTGAAGACAACCAAGCAAAAAATTTCCAGTTTTTGATGTTGTCTCTGCCTCTTTCAGTCCTGCATTCAGCAGCTTCCCAGTAAAATCTTGTTGGGCAACTTCCCGGGTTTTGTGTTTTCTCAATGTTTATATACTAGTAACGCGTAGAGGTCCCAGAAATCATGAACACACACAAGAGAACTCTTTTACCTCAATTATTGTATTTAAATCATATTGATAATGTTATCAGCTCGATATATGTGCTCATAACTCATGAATTAGGATGAGATCTAGTCCCATGTGACTTCTTGCAGTTCGGGTCCTGAAGTCCCTCATTCATGCATAAAACAAATTTGCTTTTGATATAGAGGTAGCGATCTTTTTAACAGAGAAGTAGTGATAGTAGAAGAGGGGAAGTAAGCTTTTCATTCTTCAGTAATTCATCTAATAAGTTTGGAAAAATTAAAGGAAAAGTGGCCCTGATACACATGTTACTTGTGAGGTACGTATTTAGAAAAAAGTGCTCCAGCCTAAATCCTGCTTCTCCTACACTGTATCTGTACCTCAGCCCTTCAGTCTTTTGTCTTAAGGGCATGGTTTTGCTTGTGCAATAGAGGATTAATTAATAATCATTGACATAGTTGATGACTGTAGGGTGCAATGGGCCACCATATAACTATTTCAGTTTATGTATTTATAACTACTCTGTGCCTCCTGTCTGTAATGTAGTAAACATACCTACCATACCGTCAGATGCTCAAACGTGAGGGGAGATGAACAGTCTAAGGTCTCAGATCGCTAGGTTTGTTTCTGCAGTTTCTCTATGTATTTTTTTTAATAGGCAAAAGGATTTTTTTTTCTTCATGAAGTGGCCTTCCCAACTAGCCGTAAGATGGGACTGTCTTTCAAATGGACTCATTCTTTCTCACGAAGGAGGATGTGTGTTTTTAACAAATGTAAGCAAGAGGTCACAGAAGAGGATCATCAATAACAAGGAGTTTCAGCTATTAGTTTTTACGGTTCAGACTAATGTCAGAACCAAAGACCACCATTAACTTTCACTCTGTAATGGAGCATAATACTAGCCAGGGATGGGATGCTTGGTTAGCATATGTCAGAGTAATTACAGAATTCATATGAAAAGTACAGCCCTTAATTAGCTGTACAGTCTAAAGGAAATGAATGACAAGCTATCTGTATAATTCATGACCTGTCTCTGTTAATTTGATGCTGCCATGCATGAAGTTCAACTCCCCTGTTTCCTACCAGTCATTGGAAAAGTGTTTATACTGATGCATCTCTGAAAGGACAGAGATACGAAGGAGAGGATGTTGTACACTGTGACAAAGATTGAGATGAGCAAAATGTTCTTAAACTATTGTGCAACGTCTCCTGTGTTTTAAATCAAGAGCAAAAGAGATACTGCTTGTATAAGCAATTGCCCTAAAGATGTTATCAGAGTCTTGATTAAAATGGAGTTGGTCCTTAAGTCAGTCTTCCTGTGAAAGTGCAATCTCGTGTAACAAGTATTCGCATCAAACATCCAATGCTGCTGAAGGAGACAGATGTCTTTGCAGAAGACTAAGAGCATTGTCCTTCTGAACTAAGGTAAACCACTTTTTAACCTACTTGGCTTTAAAAAGACCACAGAATTTTGCTGGAATCTTCTCAGTGACATGAACGAACATTGCATCCCACTCTGAAATAATGAACAATCTAGCTATGTTCATGTTATCCTTTCAACCAAGACAGAAAAGTAATAATTTTGGGTTGAAGTTACTTCATTGCTGATGAGATGCTTTTTATACAACTTTGGTAAGTGTAAAAAGGAAAACTTGTCACTTCTTATGACTGCAAATGAGAAGGTTGTGAGAAAGTATTAATGGGAGAGAGCTTTATGTGGAATGCTTTTTTCCCTGTTTTATTTCAAGGCTCCTCAGACTTTTAGACTAGTGCCTTGTGAAACCCCTCCAGCCCACCCATCTCCTGACATAACACTGTTTCCATCCTTATCCCAACATGAGCTCCCATATAGATTGAGAAACAATTTAAGTTTCTAGGAGTGCTAATTGTTCCATTTTTATAGGGAAAATTTTAAATAAAAAAAGCCACATCATTTTGCCGTGAGATAACGAGGTAAAACTTATTATCCATCTGCTGTACACACATTTTAGGTAGCAGATTTTTATTATGGTAACACTACAGACGCCCTTGAAAACCGCAGGATTGGCTTGGTTTAATGTAGCTCCCCATGATCCTCCTGCAGCCTTTTGCTTCAGGTTTCCTATTGTGATCTTCCAGAGGCAGTGAGAGTAATTGCATCCATCTCTTGGCACATTGTGAAGCCCTAGTAAATGCTCTCACTGCTTTGGTCTGGCATGTTTCTCCAAGGTATACAGCACACATGCATATGTGGACATGGAGGAAGAAGGGCTCTGAAGGGCACAGATGCTGACTGCTCGTGGAAACGTAGCTGTACCTTCATGCTGCCGTTTCTCTTCCACCACCCCAGCCCCCCTCCAGCTCCACCTCTGCCTTCGACAGCAGTTTGAAATGCAAATACATTTCTGTTACCCTTTGATCTAATTTCATCTCGGTAATTTCTCATCATGTTATAAACCACTCAGAGTGAATAAACCAGTAATTAGACATTATGACTGGAGTTAGGTGTAATTAGCTATTTAAAAGAGAGCTAATAATGCTGTTAATGGAATTTCTTATTTTGGGGAGGGAAGGGGGATAGTGTTAAAATACATCTATAAGAAACTCCAGTTAATGCATAGAATTAGCACTCTACTGATTTTATGTGTTTTGTTCTGTAATTCTTCAGGTAAAAGATGCTCCATTTTACTGACAGATTAGCTCTAACTTTAGTTTATGGGAAACCGTTTCTTGTTAAGTTAATGATAATATAAATTTTCTGAGCTATGCTTCTCGCACTGCAA
Organism: Aptenodytes patagonicus; assembly: GCF_965638725.1. Taxonomy (NCBI): domain Eukaryota; kingdom Metazoa; phylum Chordata; class Aves; order Sphenisciformes; family Spheniscidae; genus Aptenodytes; species Aptenodytes patagonicus. The sequence goes on from NC_134963.1 coordinate 3,209,830, forward strand.
CTACTGCTTGCTTCTAGAGTGGATTTTTTTTGACTAATCATTTTATGTTGGTTAGGAAAATGTCTGATTATGTAGCCTGGGTCCCATGGGAGGAGACATTTGTCTATTATATATGAAACCTGCCTTAGAGAATGTTTTTACATCATGTATCTTGAGCCAGCCTGGAACATACTGAACAAACAGAGGGCAACCAACTTAGCTGAAAACCCATTCTGCATAATATGAGTCTCTCTGGCTATCTTCCTCACTCTCCCTGAAGCAAATTAATTGAAAGTGTTGCCTAGTGATGGGTACTGCTTCTTCTAGCTGTATCTGAAAAAGCCTGGACTATTACTGGTTTTTCATTTTCTGTTTTGCTTCCCACTATGCTCTTAAATTGCATTTGGCAGTAAGTGATCCTCCCCATTTTAAAAATTCTGTCTATAATTTAGTCCATTTATGTATCAAATGGCTGTGAGTAGATATATTTAACTCCCAAAGTGCCATAATTTAATGCAGGAAAAGATTAGCCTTTGAGGGTCACTTTTTCCATGTATGAATGTTAACAAAAAATAAAAACCCCTGCCTTCCAAATAATTATAAAAGAAGTTATTTCAGTTTGTTTTGAAATGCTTTCAGTAACTATTTGAAAAGGTCTTGGAACCTCTTAGTCAAAATGCTGAAAACATGTTTAGGATCTAATGCATGTGGAGGTGAGAAGGTTAGACAAAAACTTCAGTTAAATATGAGCGTGGAGAATGAGGTATAGAATCATAGGATAATTCAGGTTAGGAGGGACCTCGGGAGGTCTCCAGTCCAACCTCCTGCTCAAAGCATTGTCAGCTGTGAGATCAGACCAGGTTACTCAGGGTTTTATGTAGTCTGATCTTAAAAACCTCCAAGGATGGAGACCACACCTCCTCTCTGAGCAACTTGTTCTGTTGCTTGAATGTCCTGGTCATGAAAAGGCTTTTCTTTCTATCCTGTTTGAACCTGTCTTGTTTCAATTTATGTCCATTATTTCTTGTCCTCCTACCATGCAATACCGTGAAGAGCCTGGCTCCGTCTTCCTCATGACCTCCTTGTAGGTATTGGATGACTGATATTGGATCCCTTTAAGCACAAGATGCTGGTGACCAGGACTGTGATTACTACTCACGCTGGCTCCTCCAAACAAGAAAAAGATTTAAAAAAAAAGAAAAAAAAGAAGAAAAAAAAAGGAAGACCTTTCTTAAGAGAGGGTTAAGAGAGAATTGTGCCCATGCAGGCTCATGACTGTTCTTGGATAGTGCCCAAAGATTTATCAAACTGTAAGTTTTGTGCAAAATAATGGCTTAAAAATAGCAGCATTGGAGGAAAGGAAAGTGTTGGTAGCAAGCTTGAAAAGATCAATTTTCTGTGAGAGTGTTTCCTACGATAAAGAGCTAACAAGCTTCAAGGGCTTGATGATAGAAACAAATGGTTCAACTGTAGGATCTTAGGGGCTGGGACCATATTTTATTTGGTTTAATGGGAGTGAGGGCTTGAACTACTGTGATACAAATTGTAGTATTAGCAAAATTATTACTTCTTAAAGTAAATTCTACTGTGAGTTTGACAAGGACACTGTGAATAACTCCCTGAAAATAAAGCAACGATCAGTTCAAGCTACGAATCTTCACTGACATGGTTTTTGGCTTTTTGACATGCAATCTCTGCCATTAATCTTCTCAAGTTCTTTCAAACACAGTTTGCAAGATCCAGTTGCAGGCCTCATTGCAGGCTTGCACCATCCAGCTTCTTGAATATAGGGATGCGGGCAAAGGGGAAGAAAAACGAAATTTCCTTCAGCCAAAACTGAAGGGGTAGGTCTGTGCAATTCAGTGTTGGGAAGGTTGTGCTTTTGCTTGACTGGCAAGTCTCTCTGTCTCTCCCTTTTATTGCCTGCTGTGGGTGGAGGAATCTCTGCTGACCACAACAGTGGATAAAAAGTGGGAGACTGAACGGGAGGGCAAAGTCCATCCTACCCCCTGGGCACCAAGTGTGCACAGATGATCCAGACTGTCGTGGTCTAAACGGGGTACAGCAGGGCTTCTGTATGGCGAATTGTCCACCTTCCACTGACCACCTGGTCAGTTTTGAGGACTCCATGTGGGTGTGCAAGTGGGACACAGCTAGCTGGGGAGTATAAGGTGGATGTCAGTTTATCAAAAGATTATTATCACATGTTGCAATATGAATCACCAGCTCTTGTTCTGTTTTTACTGTGAATGTTATGTCAAAATAACGTAAAGCACCCCAAGGAGAGAGAAGGAGCTTTTGGACGACTGCATATGCATGAGAACTCACATCCATCCTCAGCCTGACACAGGCAGCTGTGCACACCTCAGACATTTGATTCACTTTGACTGTGGACCCTGGAATGAAAGCCAGTGTAGCCGCTTTCATGTCTCTGGAGGCTTTTTCTGCATTCAGCTGCTTCTGATCTTCCAAAAAAACTGTGTCAGCAGTAGAGTGATAGAAGGGATGTTGTGCTGCTCACCATGAACACAAACGCTGATTATTTCTACATGAAGTAGAAGGACATGGTGAGTCTGTTTAAAATCAATCACCAAAGGCAAGGATGTGTTTTCAAGATTAGGGTCAGCTGGATTGGTTGTAGAAGGTTGAGAGGTTTTGTTTTCTTCCAGAAAATACCATTGGGCTTTTAATTGGGGTTAATTGGGGAATAATTATTTTTCTTTCCATTACATTAATCATTTATTCCACATAGCAGCCCATTTAGTTTCACAGTGAAGAAAGCTCTTTTGTGGCTCTTGGTAGTCTAGTCCCAGAAGAAAGGATAAAAGGGTGGCTTGTTTCTGTCCCACGTTAAAGATACGTGCTCGTTACAGGTATTGCTTAGCCTGTGAAGTCTTACCTGTAATCCAGCTACTTCAGGCTCCATCAGTGAGTGTTGTCTTTTCCTGGAGCCCACTGGGAAGGAGGTTTCTCTCCTTCTTATCCTCTGTGCTCTGAAAACAACAGCTGTTCTGTCTTTGTGGGTCTTCTTTTTCTCTGCTAGTTCTTCCTTGAGGATTCAGGGATGGAGAGGTACACCACAAAACAGCTAGCAAAAGGCAGGAGAGACGAATTTGTCCTGAAGCTTCTTCAAGAGAATCCCTGCTCCTTATCTGGGGTATTTGAATGACAGCTATTGCTAGTCAGAAGTCTCTGGCATAAAAAAGAATTAACCAAAATCACATGCTTCATCATGGTAGATGACTCTGAAGTGGGAGCTGACAAGACTTGGCTGCTGGGAAATTACTACAGCGTCAGATTCACCAGCTCATTGAAGCTAGGTTTTTGGGCAGGGATTCCAAAGATATCACAGAGGGACACAGACTTTTTAAGATTAAAGAGATGACACACAACACACATTTTTTTTGGCATTAAAACTAAATTCAATTTTTAATGAAAATGTGAGCACAATAGATGGCAGGGCAGGAAGTTGACCCAATTTTTGTAAAAAAGCGTAGAGTTGGGAGTATTTTAGAACAAAGCAAAGATAGCTGGGTCCTATGCAAAAGTTATTAAATAACTTAATCATACATAGAGATGGGATTTAGTTTCAAGTGAAAGCTACATTGAACCTAAACTCATAATCACTTTAAAACATAAACACTGAACATTAACCAGAAAATGACTGAGCCTCTTCTATTTATGTTTTTAAAAAATCAATTTAAATACCATCTGTCTGATTTTGTGGAGCAGTGAAGAGGAACCAGTACGAAAACACCAGTCAGTGCTTTGTACACCTTCCAAATAGCCTATAGCTCCAGATAATAGATAATGCCATATTCGCCTCTATATGAGGTGGTATCTTTTTCCAGGAGAGTTGCCCAACAGCTCTTTTGCCCTCTGTCCAGGGTCACATTGTCGCTGGGTGTCACAGACCGCTGAATGAGGCACGCCTGCAGCCCCCCTCCTGTACCACTGAGGGAACAGTGAAGATCTGTGGGTGGCCCACCCTGTTGGGAAAGGCAAGTGGCACTGTGCTTACAGGGGACACGGGGCAGCCCCTGCTCACAGGGTCACTTAAATGCTTCCCCGGCTGGTTGTTTCTCTAGCAGAACGAATCGCTCCTTCCACCACCTCTGCTGTCTGGGGGAGAGCAGCAGCTGGATAATAAGCAGTGATGCACATGAGGGCAAGCCCAATACCTGCTCTTCAGGTATCCCAAATAATAGAGTCTCTACAAATTCTTGAGGGGAATAGACACAGCAAAGGTGGTGGAGGTGTTCCGTTTTATTCACCCTAGACTTTCCATACATTAATTTGTCCATATTGCTTTGTGGTTCATAGTAAATAATTATATGTTCTCTTTCGTGTTTTCTTTCAATTAGATAAAGCCTTTTATCCCCACCAACACTACTTTATTGCTCATAAATAAAATTCCTTAAGTCCCTGGTAATTTTTTTTTCTGTTTCCTGAACTGCTTACAGTCTTTCAGCACCTCTGTGGTAATGAATGATAATAATAATGATGATGGTAATGAAACCGAGTGCTTACAGCAGGCTGGAGAGAGGGAAATGATGTGATTGAAACCTCACTCTGTAGCCCTAAATTCTTCCAATATTTTCTGTTGTTGTGTAACTGAATGTTGTATGTAATTTGCTGTCCTTTTATGCTCTTGTATTTCTTTCACTGGTACAGCTTTCCCTGCATCTCCTCCATTGAGTTTCACATTTGACGTGGTTTCCCTGGATGATGAACTGTGGTTTTTTTCAACTTTACTTAACCTCATTCCTGTGTTTCAAACCATATCAACCATGCTGCTTTAGTGTACTCTTGTCATTGGCTTTTATTTCAGTTTCCATGTTAGGATAGTCTGCCAACTAGTAAAACAATTCATACAAACAATTTTTTCTACTGCAATAACACTTTTCATGCACCATGGTGAGGCATTTTGTTTCTAGGGCATGGTGCTGCCACCAATCTCGCCAAGGTTCCCCGCTGAATCCATCCAAAGTGAGACTGGGAAGATGAAGTCCTTCTCCCTACAAGTTGGTCAAACTATCTACGTCTACAATTTTCTCATAGTAAGATCAACAGCAATGCCAACAGACTAAATATGAGTCTCTGCAAAGCTTTAACACCTCTTTTGTCTCCCAGGTTTTCCAATTTTTGTCTCCTTGCCTCTATGCTACCCTTTCCTTCAGCCTCAGCTTCTTTGCTGTCATTTCATCAGGTTGGGAAAGAGAGAAACAGTTATTAAAACTGGAATGATGTAGTTAAACATGTTTCGAGACATTACGCTATAACTGCAACAGCCATTCAAGCTTTTCTTTCTAATTAGCATAAGTAATTAATAGCTACCCAGGAGCAAGTTTCAGATTAATTAATTCCCACCAAAGTTGTCGTCCAAAATACTCCTTTGACCAAATGTTCAAGGTAACTCGTTATAGTTTGAAAGTAAGGTAGGAAAGTGTTATTGGCTACAGTACAAATAGCAATAAGGTTAGTAACTTTCCTAAACTTTCTTCTGCCGTTTTCATGTGCTTTTTGGTGTTGTCCAGGAAAAGGAGAAAAAAAAAAAACTTTCGCACTGAGTAAGGCTGTATTGGTTTCTATTTCTTACATTATCCTGCTGAATAATTCAAAATGGTATAGTCTTGTCTTCATTAAAATCTTAACACAGGAAGGAAAAATAACTGAGTTCCCTTACTTTGGCCATTCAAATGGACAAGCCCGAGGTTATTAGCCATCTATAAAATTATTTACACAAACGTGGGCAGTGAAGAAATGAAAGTAGACCTAAGAGGTCTCTGCCATTGCCCTCATTGGGACACCACTGATTTTATCAGAAGTATGATTTATTCTGCAGTCCATACTGTGTCATGTAGAGTACTGATATGCTGCATTGGCAGTGCTAGCTAATATTGCTGCTTAAGGCATCAAAGAAATTTAGTGATAAAGCCCTAAATTTACTATTCCCAAATAGAGCTGTTCTTCCAATTCTCTCTCTCGCCAGAACATGAGCCCAGGTTCTTTTCCTACCTTGCAATACAAGGATTTTCTGTGTATTTTATTCTAAGGATACCAGTTTTTGTTCTTTGAGTCTTGAAACATAAATTAACTGCAGATAATCTTAAACAAGAGGCCTGCGTAGTGATACTAGCTATTGAATATTTGCTTAGGAATAGCTAGATCAACATGGCAGTCTTTGAACTTACCATGTCTTTAAAGCTGCACTGGCGATAAACGCTTGAAAACATTTTCCCAATGTTTTAGGTGTTCAACGTTCACCCTTCTATCAGACAAGATAGATGAGTACAGTTCCAAATCCTCTGCGAGGATTACATCACCGCAAATGATGAGGCTTTGGGGAGACTGTGTCTGCCCTTATCCCCTAAAATTTATCTTGGGAGGATTTTCGTAAGCTCTCTGAAATCCTGGATTTCCAGAACTCTTCACAGAACTCTGTAAAACCTCTCCTTGTCAAGAGCTGTGCAGGGAGGCAGTCACATTGCTCCACTGCAATCTGGCTTGAGGCTGTTAATAGTTTCTCTACAATTCCTTACATCATCATGCATTTTTTAGAAGTCTTTTTAAAGAAAGAGTGATCACATGAAGTAAATATATAGGCAATCTACTTTGAAGAGTCTGGAGTCTAGTTTTCAGGTTATGCTTTTATTTGGAGATGGTGCTAGACATTTTGTTTGTTTAAGAATACAGGAAGAAAAAAGGTTGTAGGCAGAGGTAAAATCTTTTAATAGATCAGGTGCTGAAGCAGAAAAAATGAGTCTTATGTACCCAGGAGCTTGTCTGGAGAAGGTATGTTAAGAAGAACTTGTATAACTAGACACTTTTCTAATTTGTCCAACCGAATCAGCTGGTCTAATATAGCTACTTGCAAACTCTGCCTTTTATTTAAAGGAGAATTTAATAGCTTATATTCAGCTGAATATCTGCAGTTCTTTTGGGATGATCAAGGTTTTATGTAAAAATCTAATTATCATGTTAATCACTATTCAGATGGCGCTGTAAACTACAGAGCTCCAATTGCAAGGTAACAATAGGAAGATATCAATTGTTAGATTTGGTTCTGAAATACATGAATTTTCATGGTTTGTTGAAAGCAAACCATCTCTCTGGGGGAAAAATTGCCTTGAAAATCAATGAAGTCATTGCAGTTGCAATTTAGTGTTTTGATAAAACTGAAAATTAGCCAGCTAAAATTCTTGTTGATAATAAATAAGAAACGTGGATGATATTGATTGCATGTGCAGTTTTCTGCATGATTGTTGATATATATATGTATATATATAATTTTCTTTTGCTCTAGTCACAGAGAAATAGGAAACATTATTAGCAATGGAGAAGACAGCTCAGAATTAAAAGATGATTAAAAATGCTTCTTTTCTTGATAGTGCCATTGTGTTAGGGTAGGAATTGAAGAGAGCAAGCCTTCAGAGACTGCATCGTCACAACACTGCAGCAGACAGGCAGTAACAAGTCTAAAAATAACAACGTATGGGTGAAGTCAAAGAACGCGAAGCTGTGTCTCTGCAAGGCGTTCAGCAGCACCTGCGTGTTCGGTACCTGGCAGGGCTGAACTCCTGAACATTGACACCGGGGTTCTGTTCCTCCACCTCACTTTGATTTTATCTTTGCCTTTCACAAGCATTGAAGATGAAACAGAGAAGCAAGCTGAGCTGAACAAGAAAGTTTGAAATGTGTAAAGTTATGTAGCAAATTGAAAGTGAAGGTGTCATTGTGATCTTGAATTGCTGAAGGAATTTACCTGCAAACGTGAGGCTTAGAGAGAATAGCCCAAAGCTTAGAGCACAAGAATACAACTTGGGAGAAAGAGTCTCAAGTCTCCAGCAGATTTCTCATAACTTTGGAATAGCAACTGGGTTTCATGGGGATCAGTCCCATATTTCTAACACTGACGTGGAAAAAAACTCTTTTCACATTTTTCTGTGAAAGAATAAACACTTTCCAAACCTGTGAGATGTGCAGAGACTATGGTGTGGCAAGTTGCATGGTGTAATACAGTCTAAGCATTTAGGAAGTTGGTCAGATTTGGTGTCTAAATCACAGCCATGTCTTCCAGTTTCCATAGTGCGTGGCTGGGATGAATAATTTTTCAGTGACATTCATTCATGTGAACAATAATTCAAGTGCCTTTCGCTTGTCTAGAACTGCTTGCCACAGTGCAGCTGCTGCTGTTTGGGTGCAGAATCAGCCACTGTGTGTGTGAAGAGGTACCAGGTATCACACTTCCACTGTGGCAGCTCCTTCTCTGATGGAGGACACGGCCAGTGACTTTTCTTGTGGCAGGATAGGAAAGGAGTCTGTTAGAAACGCACATTTACAAGAAACATGACACTGAACACGCAGGATATAGCTCACACCAGTCATTAAGTGGGCTGTCTTAAAGAGCAGCCTTATTACATCTGCTCCGCTTAGAAACCAGGTGACTTAGCGAGGTGATTGTGGATGGTTACCTGAAAATGTTTCTTGGTCCCCGTTTGGGGGAAGAGGCAGATTCTGTGTGTCAAATGGGACTGATTCCTCCTCCACTCCTCCAAATCATTCTGCAAATATTTCCTCCTTGAGGTCGGAACTCAGCCACCTCCTCAATAATATGTTACCGGACATTTGTTTCTGGGGCTGCTATTTTTCTGATGATAGACAGAATCTTGTTTTATGTCAGCACATACACGGAAAATCCCATGCACTTTACACAGAAAGGGTGCTGTTTCCTGTGTTCTGGCTCAATTCCATCCCACACAGTTATTTCATTTCATGTAATTTCAATTAATGCTTGCAGGCATGTGGTGACATAAATTGAGGAATTATTGAAAAGACTGCAAGTGTTCTAGAAAGCAGAGAAATATTCAGGGAAATTAGTAGACACTGTATTTGTGCCATATTATACACCTTGGTCCAAATACAGTCAGGAGACTTTGAGCCAAATTGAAGATGACAAATTCAAAAGCCAACGAAGAAAATGCTCTTAATACACAGCATATAAATAACTCCTGCTTCTTGGAAGAAGTGCTGAATTAGGTGACATAAGGACTTACCATTACATAAAAGAGGAAGCAAAAATATACCTCTGTAAAAGCTCCCTCTTTAATTTGACTCAGAGAGGTAGTAAAGCACAGACTTCTAACTCATGAAAGCCTTGATTTAGGAGACTGCTTGAGCATGCACCAGTATTTTAGGCTCTAAGTAATTCCATTGACTCCATTAACATTCCATGCTCACTTAAAGCAAAGCACATGTGAAGGGGTTTATTAGACGTTAGCCTAAGAAAACTGTTAATTATATGGCATAAGGAAGACTTTTTCCATGAGAGCTCTTTTGGAATTTGTCCCGGTGTATTGCTTTCTCTTGTTGTGCCCGTTAGGGATGAGGGGAGACCTGAATGCTTTTGTGGAGCTTGTAAGCCTTATTAGACTATACCTAACAAATGTCAAACAGCGGAGAAGTACAGTCAACCCCTTTCACTGGATTCATGACAGGCTCTGCCTGACAAACAAAGACTTAGTATTAGTCCTGGTGCAGGTAATGATGGTTCAAGTAAAAACTTAAATCAAGTTATTTAGTATTAGGCTAAAAATATTTAGCATCGCGTTCAGGTTTAGAAGTGAGGATGGGCTTTTGGTAGCTTTGCGGAGAGGATGCACTTTATTTAAAACGCACATTAGATCAATCCCAAAGTGCATGTTCATTTGTCTTTAAATCTCTGTGTGTTGCCGCTAGGCTTGCTTTCTTCGCTGAATTTCAGAAAGAAACCTGGGGTCATCAGCATAACTTTGTGCTGGGGGGAGTTCCTCTTCTCTGTAGCCTCCTGCCCCCATTATAGGTCTTCTAAAGAAAACTTCCGTTGCAGCCCAAGATGCTGGTACCTCAGTGGGGTGGGCAAAGGTAACTTGGGCCTACAAAGAACTTTTAGCACCTGCAGCTCTTCTTCAGTGCTGATGTCTATCTATCTTCTACGCACGTGTATGATACATCTTTGCATGGAGAAGGCCAATTTCATTGTCTTGTGTATTAGAGCAGAGGTATTTACTACTCACAGGTCTTCATCTGTTGGCACTGGTATAATGAGAATCACTGCAACTTCTCCCTTTCTTAGTCCTACCCCTCACCCTGAAAAAGGGACAGCAACCACAAAAGAAAGGGTTTTTTTTAGAGCAGGTGGGAAAATTCTGTGCTTGACTTCAGTGCTTAGCATTTGAGACTGGCTTGTTTTGGACAAATATGCACAACGACACAACAGGCCAGACTCAGAGCTGAATATTCTCAGCCAGCACATGCTTTAGAGAATGTGGTTTATATTGATAATTTCTGTGGGTGAACTTCTTGAGACTTGTGTAGTCTCTTGTGTGCTTGGGGCCACGTCTTCATTCTACCTACAACATCATGAAAGCAGGGTACTGATCAGCATTGGTGTAGAAAAATAACTAACCCTTAGCCTGTACAGGACATGTCTTTTTTCACCTTTACAAAGCCGTACAGTAAAGTATCATAAATGGCCAGTGTCTACAACACATAAAAAAGGTCACTGAGGAGGAATATACTATCCTATTACTTTTCTCTTATGCCAGTCATTAAAAAATCAGTCACATGTTACAACAGAGTCACAGCACAATTTATCAATTTCATTGTGTGTCAGTGATAAATTTAATGTATTCTGTACAAGAAATCCCATTATCGTGATTTTATATGTCATATATAAATATATGGATTCTATTAAAACCAAGAAACAGTAGCGCGGACTGAACTCCTTTAAAAAGGACTTACCTTAGAAAGTAACATGGTGTGATCCCTAGTAAATTCTTCCAACTTAATTTTCCCTTGCAGTGTTCATTTTTATAACGCGAGCCTTACTCTATTAAGCTGTCAGATAAAAAGAGAGCTAACAGCCTGGCCGCATTTTCATCTAACAAAGGATACATTTAGCTAGCTCAATTACTAGTGGAAGCTTTAGATAGAAATACAAAAAGAAGGACGACAGAGCAATTTATTTTTACAATAAAACTATTAATTCTTGCACCCTCCCCTCCTTACAATATTCTGATGCTTAACACTACATTAATGAGGCACTTTTAATATAATTATGGTTGCTTTTTTCCAGCTCTTCCTGATTTTTAGATATGGCCTTAGAATTAACTGTCCTTGGCCAGAGTTAAATGTTCCCCTTAATTGGGCTGAAACTGTCAGCTTTTTACAATTTCCTGCAACAACTTTTGCTATTTTTTACCATTTGGATTTAGGGCGAAGAAAGAGAAAACATCATTTCATGATGCTTCTCTCTTCAGATAATTTAACCAACCTAAAATTTGTAGCGTCGTTGCTGGGATTTGCACAGTCTAAAGCTCAACATATGGCCACCTAACTGTTTTTCTTTGCAATCTTCAGATGCAATATAATTTATTTTCTTTTACAGCAGGCTGAAGAATGCAGGATCTAACTCTTAATACAAGTAATTCATTAGCAACAGGCTATGTTGATCCTGAAACCAAATATAGCCATTACCCAAAAGGTCTTTAAACTGCCTCTTAAACAATTATTTGAAAGAGTGGGTTATTTATACAGCTGTATTTAACAAGCTGTGGAGCATTTAATCTTTTAGTTGCTGGTCTGCTCCTCAGTTAGGGTCGTGCTGACTCTTATTTGTTTGTGTCCTATGGCTAAGTGGGTTGGCGCCGCACACAGCCAGCTAGTTTGCAGTCTCAGAAGGATGGAGGAATAAATGCACCACAGCAGCTGAATTCCCTTTTAACTTTTAGCATGCCGCCTTCCACTCAGTGCAGGGAGTAGTGCTTTGTAATTCAGCTCACCACCGTTACTGTGGTGGTGTCTTCATCTTTATGCATGTTGCTAGCTGTAGCTGGTCTTTGATATGGTTATGAAATGGCAGTATGAATTACACCGCTCTCTGGATGTATGAAATTTATACCATTATCCCCTTACGCATATGAAAAGAAAACTAGTCTTTTGTTTTGGACATAAGGTGATCTTTCAAACATAAATGAGGAAATTCCTCTCATGGTCCAATTCACCTATGAACGTTATGAACTGGGCATCATCACCACACTCACAGCCCCAGCAGTTTCAGGTACTTTGTATGGGTGGTTGATCTTTCCCTTAAGCACGCAAGAGAAATTCTGCTGCTTTTGTTTTATATTGCAAACACAAACCCAGAAACTGGCTCTGGTCCCCCTGTTTACCTTAATGTATACATGAAGCGACAACGTGAATGTGTTGCAGGACAGGACATTTGTTCCCTGCTGCCCCCTCCCTAATGAGCAATTTGGCTTTACACCCCTGAATGTGGCTCTCCCAGAAGCAGGTATTAGTTTTTTGCCTTCTGAGGTTTGGCTCGAGGAAGAAGACTGGTTACAGACACAAACATCCCGCTGGAAATAGGGCCTACTACTCTTTTTCACAAAGGTGTAAGAACAAATCCTTCAGCACTCCTGGAAAAATTCAGGGTATTTGCTTTCTCAGGAGGAATATTTTAAAGCTGTTTCTGTTCTGGTGAACTTTCACGTGGTGACTGGTAAAACCAAGTTATGCAGCCCAGGGGTAGGATAGCGGTAATTTGGTAAAATATGGAGCACTGTGGTGGGAAAGCACTGATAGGAAGCTAGAAGTTGTGCCTTGGAAAAAAGAAAAATGCTAAAATAATAAAAAATAAATATTTGGCTTGTCTTGGTGGAATAAATGGCTTGTTCGGGTAATCTATTTGGGAACTGAAGGGATTCCTTTGGTTTAAAAGACTGATAAGAGAGTTATTAGAATTCCCTAGGCAGAAATATATGAGATGGATTGAGGCTGTGTGGATGGAAAGATGAAGGCTCTATCTGAGCTGCCTAGGCAGAATGCAAAAGCAAAATTTTAAAATTAAACTGAGGCAGGAAGAAGCAATTGCTCTTACAGAAGCATGGAGGGGTTCCCTGGTGCGCTGATTTTGGCTGGGGTAGAGTTAGTTTTCTTCCCAGTAGCTAGTGTGGGGCTGTGTTTTGGATTTGTGCTGGAAACAGTGTTGATAACACAGGGGTGTTTCAGTTATTGCTGAGCAGGGCTGGCACAGAGTCAAGGCCTGTTCTGCCTCTCACCCCACCCCACCAGCGAGCAGGCTGGGGGTGCACAAGAAGCTGGGGGGGGACACGGCCGGGACAGCTGACCCCAACTGACCCAAGGGATATCCCACACCGTATGGCGTCATGCTCAGCATATGAAGCTGGGGGAAGAAGGAGGAAGGGGGGATGTTCAGAGTGATGGCGTTTGTCTTCCCACGTCACTGTTAGGCGTGATGGCGCCCTGCTTTCCTGGAGATGGCTGAACGCCTGCCTGCCGACGGGGAGGAGTGAATGAATTCCTTGTTTTGCTTTGCTTGCGTGCGCGGCTTTTGCTTTGCCTGTTAAACTGTCTTTATCTCAACCCACGAGTTTTCTCACTTTTACCCTTCCGACTCTCTCCCCCATCCCACCGGGGGCAGTGAGCGAGCGGCTGGGTGGGGCTTGGTTGCTGGCTGGGCTTAAACCACGATACCTGGGAACAAAGGGTTTATAGGCTTTGCAGTCTAGCACTGATGTGCTGCACTTGCGCACTGCATCGCTCCTCTGAAAACTCCACAGCTGTGCATTGTGACAAAGACACCAGGGAGGTGTTTTTGTGTTGGACAAAATGGGGTTTTCATTACCAAGGCTGGCAAAAGAGGTTAATAGAGATTTTCCTTACTTTCCTATCAACACTTGGAGACTGCCCAGGTCTTGAAAAAAATCGCAAGGATCACTTCTTTTGCTTCAATGCCTAAGGCCATGCGCTCTGGTTCCTCTGGGGTAGAGATTAATATTTAATGACAAATCATTTTGAAACTGAAGAAAAAAATTAATGGTCATCTTTGGCCTGCTATGTTCAGGGTTTAGTAGAGTGTAATCCTTTATAAGAAGAAATCTTTGCCAGATATTTAAATCTGGCATTGTCCAATGAATCATTCAATGATGAAATATTCTGGAACCATTATAATTTTTAAAAATTAATCACGCATTAGACTTTTTGTGCCACTTAATGTAGCAAAGGAGGGTACTATTTAAATATTACAGTCTTCATTAACTGAAACTAAATTATTGTTCGAAATCAAGTGCATCAATCTCATCCTGAGATATGTCTGACCTGTATTTATTTCTGCTACTGGAATAATTATAAAGGAAATTGTACCGTCATTGTTAATTTTGGTCTTGTTATCAGGAAAAGTTGTAATGCTCACTATTCACTGTCTTGGCATATAGGAGGGGTTAGGAGCTGTGTTAGCACCGAGGGAGAGATTCGCTGACTATTCCCATTTTATTTGTATTTTCGTGGACAGCTTTTATAAATACACAACAACCCCCAAGAAACTCAGTTCTGCACAGTACCTAAAAGATATAGTCTAGATCCAGGAACAGGAGTAGGCATCTGTACTCACCCGACTTAATCCTGCATAGTGTGTAATCATTTTTATTGCTAAGGTGGGAATCTGGTTGATATAATAGGCCTTTTAAATCTATATACTCTTTGAATGTAAGATTTCCAACAAGAATAAGTTTAGGCTAGTATTCTTTCTTTTTGCTTTTGCAGATTGTCTGTCTTTATGCCGCTTTTCAGTAATTTAACTATAATGTGACAGAATTATACACTGCTCTACATAGTTGAAAATGCTGTATAAAAAGTTGCTAATTTTCTCTTACAGAAAAACAATGATGAGGTTCTGTTTTAAATGAGGTTATATGAATGCAATTGGTGACAGTTACCTCTTCAGATATGCCCATATTGTTATAAGATCAATAACTCATTGATTGAAGTGATAAGAGAACTACTATTAGATTTCATGAAGGCGTTAATTAGCAAACTACCAGTAGTGCTTACTGAATCACTAGGGTATTATTGCTTAATTATATGCCTAACTAAGCATACCCTCTGCTCTAATTAGTGGAAAAATGAGTTAAAAATATACAGGATATGGCCTACTTCTGTACCCACTCACAGCTTAACTAATTTTCTTTAATTTCCAGATATTATATCAACATTATAAAATATTCAACACATGTATTTCACAGATCTGCTACCATTAGTGTCAAATTTGTTGATGCAGCTTAACTGATCTAAAAGTAAGTTTAGAAATTAATTTTAATATATTGTTTACGAAGACTGCCAGTTGAAAAAGTACTTTAATCGTAAATAAGACATATTAATTTCAAGTGTCTGTGCTCAAATATGATTAAATGCCAATGGGAAATATATTCAAGAAGACCAGAGGTACGCTGCAGAACCCCTTTTTAGTATGAGAGTGTGATTCTTCAACTCTTCCTATAGTAGGCAACGTCCATCGAGGATCCAAAGGCCTCCCTCCCGCAAGGGTTGAGTCTGGTTTTGAATGACACCTGTGAGTTGAAAAACATGTTGAATAGATTCACTTTCATGAACGGGTTTGGTTGTGGTCCGCTGGTAACTTTAAGCAGTATCAAACACTCTGTCAGCCTCAGCACGTGCTTGGTGTGCGGGAGGCTGAAATCTGAATTCTGCCCACCTTGCTTGTGTTGATTATGGTTTGTTTTTTGTTGTTGGTTTGGTTTTTTGTTTTGTTTTGCATCTGTTTACAAACAGTAGGATTTTCAGGTGATCATAGTTCTGAAATCCAAGCTCCCTTTCTCGTTGTACCTCCATTTACTAACCTGTAGAATAAGAGAATAAGAGGACGCTTGGGAGGTTTATGCAATATTCTGGGTAACTCTGGCTACTGGCCAGAAGTTATCTAGGAAATGTAAAATGTAATCAATGAATGAGAAAAAATTATGGAAAAAAGAGTTCATCTGAGGCTGTTAAAACCAAAGATAACACCTCTGACCTTGGAAGTGCCTGAGCTGCAGATCACTGAAGGCTGAGATAAGTATCGTGAAGTATGTGCCTTGTTCTCATAGACTTCCTTAGGCATTCGCTGCTGGAGACAGAATCCTAGGCTAAGTGGGCCTTTGATCTGACCTGATCCAGACATCACAGTGTAATTAATGCTTGTCAGCGCCTGCAGCAGTCTGTAATCCACTGCATTTCTGTTGCTGGGTGTGGGCTAACGGGTGGTCTCTCGCTCTAGTCTCAAATAATGTAAATTAGTGTCTCCACTGAAATCATACTTAAGCACTGAAGTTAAAGGAGCTTCCTTTGCTTCCTTTGGCCCAGAAAGATGAGAGTGTACCAGAAGGACACTTTTTTTCATAAAAGATTTTTGTATGGGTGTATGAAGGCTGTGTCAGCTATAAAATTAGAGTGGATCATATAGATGTAAACCTACCTTGAATAGATTTTCTTTACTGAAATGAACATTTTAAGTATTCCTGTGCTTCAGCTATTTTCATTTTAAATATTTTGATTATCATTTTAGAGTTTTGTCTTGTGTGAATGTGTAGCAACTCGTTTTCGGTGTGAAGTCTTCTACCCCTTTAAAAGATATATCCTATAGCGGGTTTGTTATAAAGTTTAATTCTACGTAGACAAAAATCACTTTTAAAACTGCACATCCCAAACTGAAGGGTGCAATGAAGCTATTTACATAGAAATCCCTGGCAATTAAGACAAAACAAGCTTGACAGCATGGAATTAAGCATGACAATAAGAAACCAAATAAAATCTGTAAGTATCAGGACAGAGGGAAAGTGAGAGACATGCTAGAAATTTGTTCAGCGGGAATCGATGTAGTCAGCTTGAGTCAGGAATATAAAACCAATGATGTGTGGATACCCCTGCCTGAACAGCACATAATTCCTGTAGAAGGGGAAAAGGTTTTATGGAGTCATGGTTACCCCTCCGATGATCAGAGCAATAAAATCAGTTCTTCTAAGGTGATCCCACTGGGCATCTTCTAGTGCATATTGTCAGGACAGGCCACTGAAATGGCTCGCTTGTGAATGCTTTATTAGCCTCTCTCATTCTTCACCTCCATGTATATTCAGGGCTTTCTTCTCACTTATTCCCTATAGGGGACTGCAGCAGATGCATAACCCGGTGCTGGACCAGCACTGGGAAATTGCGAAGCTGTCTCACCATAAAGATTTCCAGGCAGAGATTCTGTATGGAGAAGCAGAACAATGAGCTAAACCTAAAATCAAAGGGCAAGTGATCCCTGCCAGAGGCTGGACAACGTCCTGAGCAAGCCACTCTGTTCAACTCTGCTTTGAGCAGGGGTTTTGCGGTAGATGATCTCCAGAGGTCCCTTCTGACTTCCGCTGTTCCGTGATTCTGTAAAATGAGGTCTATTAGTGTGTGTCAAAGTCAGTTTTCTTGGTAAGGCAGAACATCTCCTGACAGGAGTACAGAAAGAATTTAGGCTCCTGTAGAGAAGTCAGTTGCTCATAACAAACATTGTGATATATATGACAAATGTCTGTGGGGAGATAGGCAACTCTGTTATTGTCTGCTGGCAATAACACATTTCTGCAAGTAGTTTTATTGCCATCAGTCATATTTCCCTCAAGTGCGCTCAAGGGGCAAACAAGTCTTAAATATCCAGGGGATGACTAATATACTGGTGTAGAAGCAAACTTCTTCAATAGTGTCAACTTCTGACCCTTAAAAGTGATGCCATGAACATACATCTGTGCCGCCACCCTCACAAAAAGCATTCCAGGGAAGTGGAACAATCCCTTTCTGCATAAATCCTTCTTTCCCATTAGCTAGATTTCGAGTTTTGCAACAGTCCTGAGTCGTACTGATCTGAAACATAGGGGAAACTTATATACCACCGGAGTTTCCTAAATTATCAGTGCCTGACACGTTTTTATGCAAGTTTCCCATCACCTAGCTCAAAAGCCTCACTAGAATGTCTGATGCATGACCTGTATATAACAGGTGAAAGCCCCAAATCCTTTCCAGCGTGTACCTTTCACAAAAGTGCCCAACGTACCATTTTACAAATTCTCAGTGGTATGAACACCGCTCCCTCTGCGTAGGCCTGTCCTAAAACCCCACGCAGTTAAGCTCATAATCTTTGATCCAAATTCCATTATCCCCTTGTGATCATTTGACCTTGTAAACTTACTTGGAAATCGGGTCACTTAATTGTTATAAACAAGTAGAACACGAACGCCTTGAAATCTGGAGATCTTCTAGAGTTTTGTCCCAAGCTGTCTAACCTCAGGCGTCAAAGGAGTCACCTTTTAAGTCTGAACCTCAGGCAACCTTGTGTACATAGTCATGAATTTCAGGTGTATTGGAGAAGGTCACTGTTAGGAAATCCTGAAGGGATTCTCTGGGACCACATTCAGAATCCCCAGGTAATGCCAGCTTCAAGAACTTCTTAAATAAACAGTTCATAAAGGAATACATATCTCCTCAATATAGCAGGTTCCCCGCAGAAAGCATTTGCCTTTGCAAGCTGACTCCTAAATGCATTTGGACAAAACCTACAGTATACATAATAGCAGGGAAGCCATTGGCATGACTGACTTCCAAAGAAACAAGAATGGTAAATAAATGCATCACTTGTGTGCTGAGGTTTTGCAGCTTGACACGCTGAACAAACTCACAGAGCCTTACATGACTCTTCTGATGCAAGCAGAGAAAGGTGAAAAGTATTTACACTGAGCTGCTTGTGGCTCTTAGGTCTTTTTATTAGGCCAGAAATTCTTTGATAAAAGCTATTTAAAGCACTTCTAAAACCCATTTGAGTAACATGCTTTATAAAATCATGCCATAAATTAAAATGTCATTTCCGCTATTAAGAGGAGTTGAAAGGATATCTAAAACATATGGGCAGTGCTTTTGTAATTCATATGAGCAGCTGCCTGAAAATTTAAGGAAGGGACTGATCAGTCTGACCACTGGCTCTCTTTACCTTTGAATGGTGAGAAAGGGTATGCCACACAGCTACCAAGATTTCTGACACCAACATGCCTGCTGAAGTATTTCTAATGTAGACACCCCGTATTTGTCACTATTTTTCCCAGAGGTCCTTGGGAGAATTTCTCTTTCACATGGTTTTCTTAACAGGTTTGTGAGCTTTTCTTATCTGGTGAAGTCAGTTGTAAAAACTCAGCGTTGGTTTTGCTGGGTTTAAGTACACAGTAATGGTATTTGTTTTGGCATTAAGTTGCATGAATAAATGCACATTTGCAAGAGCTGGTGAGCAACCTTCAGCTGAAAATTGCCATTAACGCATCATGGAATAAACCAAAAAGGCTGGTGGATCTATTTGATTACACATATGGCAGTCCTATATGATGCCACTACATATAGACACAGCAAGATTACTAGTCCATCCATCACTTAGAAAGAATAAGTTTTCTTTCTCATCTTCCTCTGAGCTTTCTGTTCTTCGATTATGCTATCATTATCAGAAAGATGAATCTCACAGTGCCTCGGTGGTACAGTTTCTCCCATGTAAGTTTTATCCACATATATCCACTTGGAAGAGGGGAAGAGATGCAGATAATGTAATCTTTGAAAATAACAGAGAAGAATGATCATAATGAGGAGGGTAGACGTGTTATGGCAAAGGAGACACTGGCCAATGGAAAGCAGCGAGTCTGCAGGCTCTTCTGGTGGAAGAAGAGCCACCTACTCAAAGAAGTAGACCTTAGCATCCAATATTTTGATGCGCGGTGAACTGGGAATGCAACATTTTCCCTAACAGCTATCAGTAAGTTTTATGCTGACCTCTAAAAGAAGAGAACATTATGTAGTCTGTTTGGCTATAGAGGCAGGTAGGTTACACTGACAGATGGCTCTTCTAGAATGAGAAGTGCTCTCAAGACAGTGCCTAAAACGAGCTTGCAATATCAAAGGTGCTACTGGCCAACTGCAGTTGCTGTCTGGTTGGTAAGGGACAAGTTTCCTTCCTTGCCTTGGCACATAGTTGTAAGCCATTTGTGTTAGCAGAATATTGGAAAAGGCAATGGCTGTATACTTTACTAAGCACTAGAAACGTAATTTTTATTGTCTGAATTAAAAAAAAAATACCTAAATATGTTTGGTTTTGTTTGGTTTTATTTGGTTTTAGATGCATTTGATGATATAGTTTAATGATATAATTTGTAGCTGTTTGTTTACCATTCCTCTCTTGATAGTTCAGAGGAAAAAAATAGTTTATTTATCACAACAGGTAGGTCTTCAATTTCCACTCAATTCAAGTCTTTTTAGAAAACAAATAATTTCCTTCTTTTCCAATTCACAGGACAGCAAAGATAAATATAATCTTCCCTACCTGTAATTGCCCTGATAAACTGTATATATATGTGGCCACAGATAAAAGTATCACATCTGTTTTAGTGACTTCAGCATTATGAAGATTACCCTATTTATTTCTAACCATCTGAATTTGACAGTATCCCCTTTAGATTTCTATTCTACAGCACGTCAATAATCTGTGAAAAATGCATTTCTTTGCTCTGGGAGACAGGGCTGATAAGGTAAACTATTAGAATGGAGTTTAAG
Organism: Aptenodytes patagonicus; assembly: GCF_965638725.1. Classification (NCBI taxonomy): domain Eukaryota; kingdom Metazoa; phylum Chordata; class Aves; order Sphenisciformes; family Spheniscidae; genus Aptenodytes; species Aptenodytes patagonicus. Next base: position 3,230,260 of record NC_134963.1, read on the forward strand.
CATTTGAGGAAATTTCAAGGACTTCTGCTAGGGAGGAAGAGACTTCTTGGTTTTCTCTGTCTAGCTGATATTATTATATATAATATAATATATAATATATAACATATAATATATAATATTATAATTATGATATATAATATATATCAGGTGCATATATCTCATGGATTAGTAATATTTAAAACTATTTGCATTATCCTGTTGTCTTTAAAGAGTTGCTATGAATATGCATATATACCTAGAAACTTACAACTGGGCTTTATAAATTAAAGAAGTGCTTCCTCCCTTCCTTCCTTCCTTCCTTCCTTCCTTCCTTCCTTCCTTCCTTCCTTCCTTCCTTCCTTCCTTCCTTCCTTCCTTCCTTCCTTCCTTCCTTCCTTCCTTCCTTCCTTCCTTCCTTCCTTCCTTCCTTCCTTCCTTCCTTCCCTCCCTCCTTCCTTCCTTCCCTCCTTCCTTCCCTCCTTCCTTCCTTCCTTCCCTCCCTCCCTCCCTCCTTCCTTCCTTCCTTCCCTCCTTCCCTCCTTCCTTCCTTCCTCCCTTCCTTCCTTCCTCCCTCCCTTCCTTCCTTCCTTCCTTCCTTCCTTCCTTCCTTCCTTCCTTCCTTCCTTCCTTCCTTCCTCCCTTCCTCCCTTCCTCCCTTCCTCCCTTCCTCCCTTCCTCCCTTCCTTCCTTCCTTCCTTCCTTCCTTCCTTCCTTCCTTCCTTCCTTCCTTCCTTCCTTCCTTCCTTCCTTCCTTCCCTCCCTCCTTCCTTCCTTCCCTCCTTCCTTCCCTCCTTCCTTCCTTCCTTCCTTCCCTCCCTCCCTCCCTCCTTCCTTCCTTCCTTCCCTCCTTCCCTCCTTCCCTCCTTCCCTCCTTCCTTCCTTCCTTCCTTCCTTCCTTCCTTCCTTCCTTCCTTCCTTCCTTCCTTCCTTCCTTCCTTCCTTCCTTCCTTCCTTCCTCCCTCCCTCCCTCCCTCCCTCCCTTCCTTCCTTCCTTCCTTCCTTCCTTCCTTCCTTCCTTCCTTCCTTCCTTCCTTCCTTCCTTCCTTCCTTCCTTCCTTCCTTCCCTCCTTCCTTCCTTCCTTCCTTCCCTCCTTCCCTCCTTCCTTCCTTCCTTCCTTCCCTCCCTCCCCAGCCTGGGATTTGCAGGCAACCTCTTTCTTACTCACCAGAGCTCGCTCTCTGCTGCTGTTCTCTGCCCCGGGAAGCCAGTGCGGTGCTGCGGGCCAGGAGTGCCGTCCGCCCACAACTGCTTGCTCTGCATTGATGCCGGGCTGGCAACGAGCGGTTTTTCCCCCTCAGGCTTTGACAGAAGCAGCAGCACTTTGCCCACTTCTACCTTGATTGCTCCTGGAAACTTATAGTTAATTGGACAGAGCATTCCAGACGTGTCCCTCCTTCCAGGTAGCTACCTAACAGGCATCGTGAGAAATGCCGCAAAGCCAGGGCTACCAGCTCTGTCAAACATAGCAGAGCAGAGAGGGAAGAAGGAGTTGAATCAAATTATTTATTCCCTTCTGCATGAAGCATTATTCCTAGTGATTTTTTTTTCCTGTTGCTTTTTCTGTTAATTAAGTTTTGTTGGAGACTTCCCACTGTTTTCTCCTGGAGTCTGTTTCATAGTCATGTGGACCTTAGATAATTTTTCCTGGAATTCAGCCTAAAGATTTCTGTCTTTTTCTTGGTGACATGACATTACTCTTGGTTGCACGCTCACTGATCCCCTTCAGTGATCTCCAAACGCATGTTAATGTATCCCACAGAAGTGTTGGGTTATCTTGATGTGATGCTTACAGTTGGGCAGGGGGGCGCGGAAGCACAGGCTATCAATACCCCAGGCGAAGTTTTGCCCTCCATATACAGTGCAGTCAGCCACTGCATCATTTAACTTTTTTTTCATTTATGTGGGAATGTAAAAGGTGTGTACGCTTCATAACAGCTGTCTGCACGTAAATGAATTTCATCCCCAGCAAATTTCTAGAGGCTGGAACTGAGCCCAAGAGTCCTTGTATTCAATCTTAGACTGCACTACCTTCTAGTGGCATTTTACAATATCTCCTCCCTTTTAACATTTTAGCACTTGCTGACAGTGATCAGGAGAGTCTGAGGCACAGCTAAACTAAACAAAGGTAGCTTTTGAGTTTCTAATAAATTACAAAGCTTTTATTTTCTCAGGAGCAGTAAAAATAGCATGCCAAAAATCTCATTCTATTTCATGGACTTTGTTCCCACGAACCTGGAACTGAAATTTCAAAAAGTGTATTTGCTGTCATTTAATGCCAGTCTGCATATCACACAAAATCTGATTGACGTAAATGAATTCATGGTTCATAGTTAGACTTAATAATGGATAGGTTTGCTGGAATGTAAGCAGGCATTCTCCAAATATGAAACTGAAGTTAGAAGTGTTGAAGTGTTTAAGAGTCCATGAAGTGATGTTGGAATAGATGCTTACTTGTTAGTGGTTTTATTTTAGTTTGTGAGTTATTTTTCTGCAAACCAGAAACAACAATAAATTATAAAATCAATTGGTTTAGATTAAATTATAATGAGAGTATTTCAGGCTGCGTTCTGCATGGATGACAGTGCAGGAAGGCTGTAACTAACTGCAAATGTGCTTGTAAGGGATTGGATTCTGGCCCAGCTTTTAAGCTTGTGCACGTAAATTAACAGGTAGCCCAGGACTGAGCTGACGCACCAGTTCCAGCTGAGCGCACCCTCTCATTGAACGTGACGTGCTGGCTGGTCTCTTGATTACTAAGCCATCTTTTGACCCAGAAGATGCAAGAGGCATAAGAATAGCAGTTTCTTTCCAGGGCTAGCAGGGCAGTTTTGTCTATTAATATGGTGCAGCCTGCATGTGTAACCTGATTTTAGGACAGCAAGAACTGAGCTTACAATTTAAGTGAAGAGAAACCACTGATCTTTCTGTGAAAGAGCCACATAAAAGCTCATTGGATTATTTGGCCACAGGCTGGCAAGGAGGGGAGGGAGGAACAAGTTGTGCTATGGTGGGTTAGTCAAGGTCATACTTAATAGCAATGACAAAGGCGCAATGGCATAATCTGTTCTTTATGCCCATGAGCAAAAAAGTCTGTGAATTATGCCTTTTCCAGCTCTTCAAAGTAACAGGGTGTTATTGCCTTAGCATCTGATTCTTGAATGTATAAATGTCGCTGCTTTAATTTTCATCTTTTATGATGGAGACCTGTTAATGGTTTGGCAGCATTTTGATGAAGTAGCTAGGTGCTACAATGCAGTCAGGTGGACAAGGAAGTGAAATCTGTGTTCTACCTGTCATCTGGTGCATGTACATCTATTATATATATAATATAGATATATAATGAGCTCTGAAACCAGAGTGCACAACTCGGTAAACAAGGGAAAAAACTGAAACAAAACTGGCAGCAATATGTTGCTCTTCCTATGGACTCAGGATAGCCTTGTTCTGGTTTTTCATCAGGCTATAATGCTGAAACTTTGGTACACGAACAATAAGCCATGGAATCTTATTTATTGCGATCAGCTTTGCGGAGAAATGTCATCGTCTCCAAGTGAGACTAGCTGTATTGTTTTCTTTTTATTCCTGCCTAAGCTGTAAAATATTACGTACCTGTTCAGACAAATAGTGTAGGACAGCTATATCCCACTGTAAAACTTAAATGTTGCCTCTCTTGAAATTTGGTCTTATCCTTCAGGGAGTTATTGCCTGCACAGGACTTACCGTATTACTTTCCCAAGTATACACAATTGAGTGGTTTTTAAAAAATAAGATTAAGTTTAACAAAATCTGTGAAATATCGTAGTTTGACTTGAGAAGAAACCACAGTTAAATTGCATGTCTTTATGATCATTTAAGATCAGTCAGCAGAATTTTCTATCACTCAGTTCAGTGGAAGTAGAATTACACCCGTAAGATATTAGGGCAGGGGATGGGGATGTGGTACAAATGTAACAAAGCTGTAAAAATATTGTGGCTGTCTCTGATGTATTTACTTGCTTCGGTGGACAATAGGAAAGTCTACGAGAAAGGTGCCCAGATCAATATTATTATTTATATTAATATTATTTTAAAATATTCAGTATAGTAGCTGATATAAGGCCAGAGACCTGCTGCAGGCCATTTAAATGCTCATAAAAATTATAGTTGCAGCACACCTCTTTCCAGGACACTAGATGTTATACAGTCCTTCCATCTAAACCCAGTGGAGACTTTGTAGTTTATTTCATTAATTAGGGCTTTTTAGTGGATTTCCTTTAATTCAAGCTTTTTAGATGTTTATAGAGATATTTTCAAGAAGGAAAAGTTGCAGTTGCGGTTTGATTGACCAGCTTCGTAAGCATTTACTCATGAGAATTAAATGTGATCAATAAAACTTCATAGATTATCGTATTATTGATAGGTTATGTAACTAAGTACTAATTCTATGTGAGTTTTATGTCTGCTCTGCAAAATTCGGTACATCAAGCGCAGGATAGAATAGGAGAAAAGCCTCCTAATTTGCTAATAAGAACTTTTTTTGTCAAGACTGAAGGAATTTTTAATTCCCTAAGCACCTATGTCAAAGCCAAGCGGGTATAAAGCACTTCTGTAGCGGCGCAGAGTTTCACACTGAAGCTGGGTTTGCACTGAGCTCCTATGAAGCAGCTCCAGCTGCCCGTTGCTCTCTGTCATCCTGAGTTACGTGGGAACATTGCTTGTGGGACTGTTTGGCAACACAGATCAAGGGATGATCCCAGTTAAAATTAAGATGAGCCTCAAAACGCTGGAGCAGCACAAGCAAAAGGGAGACCGTTGCCAAGAGAAATGTTCCAGGCTGACTTTTTTATTGACTCTGCGTTGATGTGGCTGAATACGCAAGGGCAGAGCAGCAGGGACTCCTTTCCCTTCGTGCTGTTTGTGTGTTACGGTGGCAGCCGGAAGATCTGGTCACGAGCTAGGGGCAAGGTCGTTCTCGTCGCGGTACAGAGGGCGGGTGTGGGCCTCGTCGTGAGGAACTCGGATCTAGGCATATGTATGTAGAATCGGCCTTTTTTGTATTTTACAAATTAAATTAATTTGTAAAATTAATTTACAATTACAATTAATTTACAATCAATTAATCTTTCCTTTTCAGAACCCGCCATTCAGCTGGGACAACGCATGATAGGTTGTTTTACTACCCACTCCTGCCAGTTAATTTAATTCTTATGCACACATGCTGATGGACTTTTTCACAACACTGAAGGAATATGTTTGAGTCAAAAAGAAAAATCTCCTTTATTTCTATCTTAGTACCATGAACATTTGGTGAGTGGTTTTTTTTAATTTATTATTTTAGCGTAATTTGTTTTAAGAAAAACATTTCCTTGGCTGGAAAAGTAAAAGCCTCGAGGAAGTTCTTAAGTCATTAAACAACTTGAATGAATTTAACACTAGATAATCCCATTACCATCACAATCACTATTATGGTGCAACTGGGAGGGGAACAGATCCTGTAATTCAGATATTTGGAACAGAGAAGCAGATAGCACTTGGGGAAGAATTTAGCCTATTACCTCTTCATAATAGCTGAAAACAAGTAGAAGAAGACATAACCTAATCCTATGGTTCTGATGCCTGAAATTAACATTTACACCAAATCATCTGAATGAAATTCCTGTCAAAGAGTTTAACTTCTAAATATTCTTTTCCGACCTACATCTCAATTCAATTGCTAGTTATGGCTGAGAGATTCCTGTCGGTTTTATGATGAATGGTGATTCAGAACCCATCTCGATTTTTGTTAAACGTATTTGTGAATTGATGATCTAATAAAATAAGCAGATAGCCATGATTTTTTTAAAAAAAGATTTAAGTAATTGTTCTGATCACCTGCATGCTAAGGTTCATTCTCCTCTCCTTCCCCATACTTAATTAACAGTGTAATTCAGTTGTGAAGCTTGCAAAATAGAGATCTGAAGCAAGGGCAGCAAAAATAATCTTGGTGCAGTTCTAACTCATCACCTGGGCCTTAAGCAAAGAGTCAGGGAGGGAGGGAGGTTCAAGAGCCTTTCATTATGAACATTACACTTATACACGGGCTTTCCAAAGAAGTCTGGATAATCTGGGTCTGCGGTGCTGCTAAGAAGGGCGGAGTGAGCCTGCACCACAGTCTAATCCTCTTCCTCTCCCTGAACTAGTTTTTGTGCAGCCAAGCAATCAGCCAGTTCAGGAAACTGATCTGGCCCCAAAGCAAAACGTTATTAATATTCAGCTTAATCAACTTCCTGATTAAGCTGGCTGCAGGGCCCAATATGCCATGCCGGTGCCAGCACAAGAGGGAGAGCGTGCAAGCTTGCAGATGGGGAAGAAAAAGGCAAGATCAGCATTAAATCAATTTGACCATGAAACTGCAATTCAGGTCTGATAAACCACATAATGAATTGCTGTTCAAAGCTCTGGTATAAAAACCTTTAATGTCTGTCTAAAGCAGAGCTGTATTAAAAAATAATTGGCGGAGAATGGCTAGTAGGGGGATGGTGTGCCTGCATCAAGTTATGTTTTTTACCAGTCAGATTACTGGAGGCGCATCCATCCTGCACCTGCATTTCTCTGTCAACACCAGTGAAGGATGGCTGTCAGTCCAGCACAGCTCTGATGCAGTGTGAACGACGGGCTCCTCGCTGGACACGTGGATAAGCGGGAGCCCCTTTATTCGGTGAGTGCACCTGCAGTTATTTTCTGTTCAAATTTCTCTACTCTGTCTCTCGAGCATTCTCTGGGGGCCCTTCTACACTTCACTTCCAAGACTTTCCCAGATGGCTACTCTGCAACCCAGATGTTGTTTATTTATTCATTTGTCACTTTAAAAGGAACAATATCAAGAAAAGAATAGAATGAGACATGTTTGTTCTCCATCAAAGGAAGAAGGGGACTTGTCAGAGTTTCCAGCATGTGCGTTTTTTGAGGCCGAGAAGGTTGTCACAAACTGTTGCTCCTCTCTTAAAAGAATCTTTCCCATTCTTTTTCTACTAGAAGGCTTCTGCTTAGTGAGAAGCTGGGCTTTAGAAACTCCATTCCCAAAAAGATGTCAGCGCTGTAGGCACTCAACAGGAGCTATTTACATGTTGTATCTGGGATACTTCTCTTTGCTAATGATTAGGTTAATAACAACTCTGTTTCTGACAGCCTGTGGTAGAAATCCATGAATGTCTCTGGAATGCCTCTGTGAGGTATGACTCTGCTCCTGGTTGTTCTTCCATGGGATTAAAATACGTTTATTTTGTAGACATGCTAAGGTGGCTACATGTCACATTAAACGTATGTAGGAAGCTGAAGAGTGTTGCCATTTCATTTTCAGAAACCTATGTCAAAGGCACAGTTAGCAATCCCCTACTGACAGCCCTGTCAGATCATAGCATCTCTTATTAATATTGCAGAGAATTCAGTATTTATGAGATTAGCCTTTTGCAAGAGTTCAAGTAATAGTGAGTGAAGAAACCTTGGGTGCAAAAGTTCAAGCATCAACAGCCTTTCCTCTGGGGCATTCAAGACCATTCAGTTCTCTAGGGCATTCAAGACCTTTTCTACCACTCTGCTGTGCTGAATAATGGGACTTTCAGAATTGCATAGTTCTTTCAAAGTGTTGCTAAAGAGATTGAGGAGGACTTGGGCTGCAATCAGTCTCTTTAATGATATTACTATAAAGATTGTCTCTCTTGTGCGTTCATTTGTCAGAAAGAGTTTTTACAGCAGATACAGCTATAGAACATTTGTCATCCAAGACTAAATATAATAGAAAACCCGGTACTTCACATGCAACACACAGTTCTCTCTCTTCCTCTGAACGGGACATAGGTGTTCGAGCAGAGACTGTGGTCTGTGACATTTTCATCTATTGATGCTGTGGCTCATTTTCTAGAGAGGAAATAGATGTGTTACTATCTGAATGAACACATGTCAAAGAGACAGTCAGGTCTTCCATTTGGCTGGCTCCTGCAAGATCTATAATAGCATCACCTCTTGTTTTGCTTACAGATACAAGGAGCGGAGGGTTGATGTATCTGTATCCTCCATGCCAGTGATCACAGCAGCAGTTGGAGTACATTTCGATCTCATGTTTAGCAATGCTCAGAGCCTGAAGATAAGTTTTAATTGAGCTTGCAGGAGCTTTTCTTTTGTTGGAAATTGTTCGTATTCGTTTGTTGAAGCATATTCTAGGAAAGCTCACGGGCAATTTCAGGCTTTGACAGGATGGAGCTCATTAACTTCCACCCGAGCTAGATGTCAATTTACATAGTAACGTCAATTTCCTCTTACCTCTGTGTCCCCAGTCACATATTTTAGAAAACCAAATGCTTAAAGTAATTTTTAATCCATGAAATCACAACAGTTAAGAAATCGGCCCCAGATGTATTTCTCCAGTAGGAGCTATTATATAAGGCATTGCGAACTGTGGGCTTGTTCTCTAACTGCCTCGGAGGAGAAAGGGGCTCTTTAAGGAAGTTTAGTAAAAGTAAAAATTTTTAAATGTAGTAACAGAATTAAATATGTGAAAATTCTGGAGAACACTGAAGGTTTTTTTTTTTTCAACTTTATATCATCAGAACAAATCCATCTGTAGTTGGTAATTAAAAAGATTAATAGCAGTGGTGTAGGAGGCAATGAATAACAATGAAAGAGAAGAGACCGTATTTCTCCTTTTGCAGTGCATGCACATAGGAGGTAAATCCATAAGACAAAAAATAGGAAATCTTTTTGCATTCGTATAATAAACATGCCAAACTTGCTCGCAAGAGATACAGTTAACAGAAGTTGGTTCACATTAGCTTAAATGTCCCACTCCTTTGGGCAGAGATTTTTTTTGTTTTAAAAGGAAATTTAGTGGTCAAAGACTCATGCCATCAGCTAAGTAACAACCAAAAGAGAAATATAAGAAAGGATTTTAAAACCCTTTTCATAACACTGGGGTTTTTGTGTTTCTTGCATCTTTCTTTGAAGCAGCTTGTGATGCTTGGTCTTAAGGTGGGTTTTTATTCTAGGAAGACTTTGCTACATTTATGCTGCATTTTAGAAATAAATTTCCTCAAGCCATATTTGTGGTTTGTATTCCTTTTGAAAAGAATAATTTTGCTGTATTTCACTGGTTCTTGGAAAAGTCAAAGCAACATGTTGCCAGGATCAGGAAAAATATGTATGCAGGGCATCTGAGCCAGAGGAGATTTAGCACTCATCCAAACAGGAAACAAAAAATGTACCAATCCTTTGGCCACTAGCAGCAAGCCAATAAGGCTTGTAAAGCAAATCTTTCATATTCATAAAAATACTAGCAATTGATTTTTACTTTACACAGTGCGGCAAGGAGCCCTGTTTTGACCAAGTCTGCATCAGGAGGTGGCAATTTCTCTTTTTAATGAAAATTTAAAAAAAGGAAAATATTTCTTTAAGACTAGAATCACTATGGATGGGTATATTTCTGCTCCCATGTAAATCACAAGGCATTTACCATGATTATGAAATTTTTGGTCCTTGAAACCTTCCTCTCAAATATACAAGGTAGGATTTGTTGCTTGTTACTATTGCTCTCCTTCAATAGGACCCAAGAGCTGCTAGTATTTGCAGATTAGTGGGTGCTCCCAAAGAAGTAAATTAGTAAGCTCAGCCAAGTCATATTTGCACCGCTGCCATTTTTGGGCACTACTTCCTATAATCTTTGTACGCATGCCAAGAACCAAGAGGACGCTTTCTTGACCATGGAGCAGATTCTTACAGGTAAGGTGAGAGGGGAGGTAAAGTAGCATGACTAAGCTTTTCCATTTCTGCTGCTAATAGCTTCTGGTCTTGGTCCAGTACCCTGTGATCCAATTTCTAGGTTATGGTGTGTGTATGATATATATTTTTGTCACCTTAGAAACGTGAAAATACTTACTAACGGGCTGAAGGACTTCATGGTGACTGGAAAGTAATTTTTTGTATCTATGAGCACCCTGAAGTTTATAGACCTAAGCGTGGTAGAAGCTACAGAGGAAATAGCTGCATATGCAGATTAGCACATTTATATAATGTGCTGACAGCGCCAGCCAACTAGTCCGTCCTGCACAGAAAGAAATAACCTTGTATTCAAGTCATTGTAGGTGACATGACAAGGCTCGCCTTCTGTGTCTCTCTAAGCATCATGCAGGATTTCAAAACTAGTAAGTGTGCAGACTCATTTTCTGAATATCAAATCTGCAAGTGTTTGGTAAACTCTTAGTGTTGCGTTTACTGTAGGTACGTTTAAAAATCTTTGTTTTACTATGCATCTCTGTGAGCGTTCCAACATTAACGTATGAATATAGTTTGATGACAATGTTCTGCAAATAAAAATCACATATAGGAGAGACACAAAAATGAGCATCAGATAAAATGCAATCAGAAAAATGAACTGCAAACAAATAAGAGGATAGTGCAGAGATATAAAAAACATTTTATTTTCAGATATACCTGCAAAACTGTTGTTAGTCCCATCCAGTGATGGTAGGTGATAGGCTGAGATGCATCTCAGTTGCTTTATGTCAGGAACGAGAGCTACCATGTTCCCAGAAGACAATTCCAGGCTGATCTCCAGAACAGATAGGGTTTGGCCAAGCTCCAAATTAATATCTTTTTTAAAAATGCTTATTGCATATAATGTCAGAAAAAAGTTTAACAAATCTCCTTTCCCCTTTTAAGTTGTTCCATGATGAATATGGTAACTGAAGACACAGGGGAGAAGTCCACAGCCCTTTACAAAGATGAGTCCATTATACATACATTATTTATATTGCAGACCGAGGTGAAATTTTGGTCTGCTGAGCACTGAATTTTTACAGTAGAGCGCAGAGAAATTATTCAAACCAGGTGTTTCTATAATTGCAGTGCACTAGGGACAACGCTGAGAGCTGAACAGATCCCAAATTTACCCTTTCAGCTGAATGATACAGTGGTTTAGTGTTAGTACACAAGGCAATAAAATAAATTGCACTGGAAAACAAGGCAGGCTGGCTGGCTTTAAACTGCTGAGTTTTGATTGCACTTTGTGCCTTTATCCTTTGTTTGCTTTTGTTTAGGCCTTTATACCAGTAGAATGATATGGAGAGATGAACCTGTCCATTAAAACTGAGAGAAAACTACTTGTAATGGCTAAAATTCAGCACAACTACAACGTGCCCTCTACTCTGATCATTGGCCTAATGTGTGGTATTCAGCAAATAATATATTGATACCCCGTAGCAGGGTTATTTGCCTCCTTACTCTGCATAGGAAGAAAGGAAGGCAAGAAGAAAGGAAAAATTGAAAAATCAAGCGTTACTTCATAAATTTTGAAACATCGAGTAACATTCCACTTCCAGTGCGTTTTAATGCATTGCCACAAAGTACTTGCACATAGGCCGGGCTGCTTCACGCAAGCCTGATTTCCTCTAGAAATACAAAGCACAAACTTTCTACCATACCAATGTGAAACTGAACCTGGGTTATCTGGCTTGTACGTGTACCAATGTTTTTAAAGAAAGGACCTGTATATGACCTGCAGTATTGCTGTACCTATCGTGTCTTGGTCTTTTTAATAAGGTGTTTATGAATACTTTCAGTGAAAATACTATCTCTTGGTGGAGTTTTTCATTTGACAGCCACATCTGGATCTTTCTGACAGAATATGAAATCTCTGACTTTTGCCACCTGTTTGATACAGTCAGCCTGTGTTTATAATTTCCAAGTAATATTTGAAGGGGCATAAAAATATGAAGAAAGCAATCCATGCAGATAAGTCTCTGGAAGACAAGAAAAGATCATTAAAGCTTTTAAAGTTCAGCCAGCTATATCCCAGATCTTACAAGTTAGCCACCAAGATAGGTCACCAAGCTTAAAAGTAAACAAAAATGAAATCAAGTCTAATTTAGCTGCTGCTGCTAATATGGTTTTGGCTTATCTTTGAGATCCTTCTTGAATATCCTTTAATTAATTAAATGATATAATTTATTTTGAAATTGGATTACCATGAGATTTTTTTTCTGCCTATTTCAGAAAGATTTAATACAGTTGCTGTGACAAACTCTACAGCACTAAAACAAATTAAATCACTGTTAAAGAGCGGAGGAAGAGTGTATTTGCTCCTACTCGTGAGATCCAGCTCTACAGAGGATTTTATCCCTTTTTTTCCAGAGCCAGGACAAAAGCTATGCAGGTTTTGGTTCTATTTAGATATTTGGCACTTGCATATGATGTGATTTCAATGTGCTGGAGTAAAAGGCATTTTGAGAAAATAAAAGCACGGGGTTTACATGTATGCTTCTTACTTCGCTAAAAATTTCTTGAACTGGTGTCATGACTGAATCTGGCATGAGCTCTCTCTTAATATGCTGAGGTCTTCAGACAGAAGATTCATTTGTTAAACTGCATATGTGATCAAATCCTGAAAAGAATAATACCGCAATAGTGTCCCATGTGGAACTTAACATCTAGAAAGGAAGATGCACCAGACTCTATGTAGTCTGCTAAAAACTTGGTTATTAAGCCTTTTAAGTGGACAACACTAAGATACTATACAGACTGTCTAGGATAAGTGGATATTGACAGCTATGCCCTGCTTTAAATAGTATTTTTGTCACAGTAATAAATAAACATTGGAGGGAAAACAGACTGCTATCGGCTGTGGGGAAAAAAATGCAACCCTTGTTTCACCTATAAATGAATGTTCTCTCATAATTTTGAACACCTGTTCTTACAGTCCATAATGAAGTAAAAAACATTCTTTCAGCTGCAATATACTTACTAATAATTTCCAGATTCCTTTGTAGTTCCACTCTGGTAGTTTACCGTTACGCTAGATTTTATGTAATACATCATGGATCCTGCTACTTGCTTTTAAGCAATTTCTCTTGTATTACCTGAGTACTACAAATGAATTGAAATTAATGTATGTAAGACTCACCTCATAAACATGAATGATTTTAAGTAAACATGTCTGATTCCTGTAAAATGAAAGTTTGAGGTTTATATATTATCTCTTAGTTTAACCTGCCCTAAGCTAGTTTTTGAGTGTTAGTATGCAATTATGATAAATGTGGAAAACATACAGTCTGTATAAGGAGCTTTTTCTTTGAACCAATATGATAGATAATCCCGCACTGGAGCCAGGGTGAGCTTGATCAAGGATGGGTTTCGAGTGAAATTTCTGGATCTAAAAAACCCACATTATTCTAAAACAGAAAACAAGATTTTCATTTATTAACATTTAGTATTTACAAATTGAGCATCTCTGCCGTACTAACTTTGATAAGCTTTCCTTGTTTACAGGCTGAAGTAATTCAATTATCTGTGAGAACCCTTATAGTCCTTTCATGTATCATCATCTGCATTATATTGTTCATGAAGAGGACAGAAGCCTTCATGCTTATAAGTCAAGTTCTTTCACCTGAGCTCTACTCCACCATTTTCAACTGACTTTTTCCAGTAAAATGAAAACTTAGAAGTAAAGGAGGTGTCAGGAATTTCCTGGGCACGATGTATTCAGACAGCCTTGGAAATGAATCCTGCAAGGCTGTTTCAGCAAGGAGTAGGGGAGTAACTTTCAGTGCTTCATTTCATTGGCCTTTCAAGCTGTTGAAGAGTTTTAAAAGCTTTTTCTTCTACCTTGAGTTCTACATGTTTAAACAAAATGCAAATATACAGTATGATAAGGGGATTACAGGTGCACAGGAGATCATGCTATGGCTGAGATACTGAGGTAGTGACCACTCCTTGTAAGAACTTCAACAGTCTAAGAGTCTTAGTGCAGGCTGCATTCCAGCTTGTTGAAAGATCCTACTTTTGTTAAGGGAGGCTCCTGGTTAAATTTACTCACACTGACCGTCTGCATGATGGCATTTCAATTCTGTACTTGCTACACAGATACAGTACATGCCTATTTGCTTTGTTTTCATCCCTCTCACTCAATTCCTGACACATGGCTTAAAAACTGCCAAGTATAATCCCTTTCACATGCAGCTTTCCTTTTTCTGTTCAGCATTTAGTTGAGACCTGGAGCACAAAGGATGCAGGGAATTTAACGTTGTAATTTGAAGGCCATTGCAAATGCAAGAGCCACCACTTCTGTCCATTAACTGTCTGGGCAATATGTTGTAGGTGCCCAGGTGAGGTACCTGCAAGCGGTTGGTATGAACGCTCCCCTCTTTCCCAGTGAGAACTTCCAACCTGCGTACATCACAATTTGCAGTCCCGGTGTTGAACACCTCTGCTTTTCCTTGCTGGTGGGAAACTACAAGTTCAGCTGAATGCTGTATGCTTCAGCAGAGATATCCATTGTCCTCCAGAACCCTCGTAAAACATACTATGAAGAAGACAGTCTTGCACCCAGGCATTACCCTTGGCCTGCAGAGCCTAGGATGCTTGCTTTGGCTCATAGTTCCTGATACTAACAGGAGTAGGTCACTGATACCCTTCTTCAGTTCCCCAAACGCAGGAGGCTGTTGATGTTATCTCCGTGAAGGTTGTTGTTTAGATGCTAGAAGAAATGTTCAGATTCTAGGGAAATGGGACCTATTAGAAAAGAATATTAGCCTTTAATACTAGGGTGAAACCTGTGTTTAAGAAAGATCCACAGAACATGCAGAAAGTGCAAATGGGAGAAAACTGTTATAGCAGCCACAGCAATCCATATTGCAGAGTAGGGATGTATGCTCAAGAGGCTACTACATGGGCCATCCTCTATAATCTGTAACTGTCAGATATCCAGAATCAATAAAGGAAGGCAAATATAATGAGCCTGAGGCATTCAACAAACAACATTTATATCACAAAGCTTAGGAGCTGAGGGGCTGGCACAGTGCAAATTTTACATTGCCTTTTTCTCACCTTGTTCCCTGGAAGAGCAGGGTAGAATAGTAGGCAAAGAATACAGGGGAATTTATAAAGGAGAACAGGTAAGAAGCCAGGGGATGTGATTATTCCAAAAAAGAGAATAAAATAAAAGCAGGAATAAAGGCTGCAAGATATAAAAATACTTGGGGTGACAGCTGTATCTCAAAGGAAATGTAACAGTGAAAGCAAATAATACTTTCTACCCTGACAGCATATCTCTCTTCTACTCTAAATCCAATTATAATATTTTTTCCTTTGTCTCACTGATCCTTTTATGATAAAGAAATAGTTCATCTGTCTTAGCTGGTTCCAGGACACGGATTGGAGTAGTGCTTCCAGCAAAATATTTAAAAATGTGCTTAATTTGAAATCCAGCTGACTGTAATGGAGTTACTTATATGCTTAACATTAAGCATGCACTTAAGTGCTTTGCTAAATTAGGCCCAATATTTACATCTTCAGTGTTTCCATATCCTAATAAGAACTTAATCTTCTAACCACATAACACGTTGAGTTTGCATATTATATGAAATACTACTGCAGGGATTTGACAGGCTAAATTTCATTGTAAATAAGGAGGATTAATTCAAACCCCATTGGTGTCATTGAAGATTCCTACTGATTTCCATACTTCATGCATATAGAAGAGAAGAATTAGATAAATGTTCCCTAGGAGAAGAAGTGGGAGGTTCTTATAAGCTACAAAACAACAGATGTCTTTGTTCTATATCAGTCATTTCATTTGTGATTATTCTGCAGTAGGACTCTGCCCATGACGATTTAAATGATAGCATCTGCAGAGGCCTTAAAAAGAGTCCTCACTGCATTAACTTTATGTGGCAATGTTACACCTGAACTGAGCCTGCCTTCTGGAAAGCATTAGGTAAGATGTGAGCATAACACAAAGCACAACAAGAACATCAGTGGAGCTCCAGTCGTAAAATGCGAGGAATTATACTGAGATGTTTATAGTTCGTTCTTGCTGGTTTCGGTTATTAAAAAGATAAATCTTTATACTTAGTTCCTTCTGTACAGTACAGTGTTGCGTTGGCCGGGGGTTACTTTATTTCTGTATTAACCTTCAGCAAAATCTTGTAAGGAAGTTCTGGGGTGTTTTTTGATAGAATTATAATAAGGAGGTGGGCAAATATAAGCTACAGTTAACAGTGCATCTCTGTTGTAATTTTCAACATCTGAAGTTATTACAAGGATACCCTTAGTCCAGTGTTTGTAATGCAAGAGCCTCTTGTTTTCTTTATTTTTCTCTTGGGTTCTGTTTTCACATGCACCTGGTGCCTTTGGTGGGGATCTGAGCTTGTGTTATATTTTGAAAAGCAGATCACAATTCCAAAATCAGTTCGCTCCCCATAGCAGTTAAGATGGCATTGGGAACAACATGAAATGGGAGAACCATGGGAAGGAAAAAATTCTTTTCTGTATGTGGAAAAATCCTAAAAAAACCAAAAAGCTTTTGTAATTGATCTGAGAATCACTATGTTTTCTGAATTGGGCTAGCTTATCTCTAGAGAAGGGTTCACAACGTTATCGCTTCCTCTGCCTCACTCTTTCTTCCTTCCTTCATTTCTTTCTATTAAGAAATTTTTAACATCTCTTGTCCATCAATTTCTAGTTCTTGAGACCTGAATTTGTATTTTTGTCTGTACAATATCCAGAGTCTGGTTAATTCACAAAATGAGAGCCACTGAGTGTAGGTTACTCAGCTGGCAAGGCTGTAAAAACTGCAGGAAGAAGATGAGGGCTCTGGCAATTAGTTATTTATTTGAGGCATTTGGAATTCCTAATGGCCCCATTAAGAATATGAATACCGCTGATCTGTTTGCTGCACAGTGTCACAGGGAAGTGCCTTTACAAAGAATTTAAACGAAGATTAGGGTAGTAGCTGTGTCTTATCGGCTTGACTTTCAGAAACCTCAACGATATTGGTCAGAGAGGTTGGTGCGGCTGTGCCGGTTTAATTACAGCCGGGACTGGATCTATGGTTTATATGACGTCCTTCCTTTGCAAGAAGGCTGTGTGTGGGTGTATGTGCATTCACGCGTTCTCGCAGTCTGTTGAAACTCTTACTGAACAGAAAAACACCAGGTGCTGTACTGACCATATCTCCTTGCTCACTGGGAGCAACACTTCTTTCTGGGCTCGGTCCAGCAGCTGGCTGCTGTCAGCCCTCACAGATTTCGATGGGAGCTGCTGTTTCGGTACTGTTGGTGGGAGACAGCACCACTCCCCATGTGAAAAAGTGCTTTCCTTTGGCATTAAAGTTCTGTGCCCGAGTGCCAAATTCTCTGCTTGCTGAGATATACCTTGCATTTCTGGTGATTACAACATTAATATGCAAACCATGCAAGCTGTGATAAGTAGTTCCAGAGCTATTCACTAGCAGGAATATGTAACGTCAGAGGAGGCTTCTAACTATGAGTATTCTTTTAAAAATACTGCTGCAACCTTCTTGGTTTGCATCTGTAAAACTGACAGAGTCATATCGTTTGTTAGCTACAACTGCCCTGTTATGTATATTATTCTTACTCCCCTGAAAAATCACAACTGTTGTATATTCCAAAGAGACCCATTTTGGAAGAAACAATAACATTTAAATTGTACATTCATTTTAAGTGTTACATAGTGAACTATATTTTTTTCTAGTTTAATTGGGAAACTTTTGTAGCAGAAAGTTGTAAAGCACCAGGATTCCAAAACAACTATAAAACGCACAACAACGTCTGGAACCATGTTGCTGTAAATGAATCAAATTCGGTAATCAAACCTTTTTACACCCTTATGCAGTATCTAATTTTAAATTAGAAATAGCCAGGCAGCTAATTTTACCTCCTTCCTCATTTTTCTGTTCATCAGAGATCAACAAAGGGGAATAAACTCTTCTTTGCATCACTTATATTCCTTTGGTCACAGATGGGATGTTCACATACACGCCATGGACATCGTGGGTTGTCGTGTCTGAGGGCTGGCACACAACTTACGGAAACGAAGGTGAAACGAGCTGCGCGTTGCAGACTGGCCTGTTACTTCTACTTTTGTGTTTGTATCTGCACAGCTGTCTTCATTAGCCAACCAAGAAGTTTTTAGGCTTCAAATGTGGTAAAATCTGTAAGATGCTGTAGAAATGACTTCTCCAATTTTTTACTGAAATATATGTTGGAGTGTTTTAATAGGTTATTTGCAGCTGTTAGTTTTGCTGCACTTCTTTAAACAGCAGCTTTGTTTTCTGATCTTCATACAGGTATTGAAGCTTTGCTTCAGATGCCCATTTAAAATATTCCCGCTTTTAATTTTTTTGCAGAAAGTAGTGCCTTACAGATACGGAGTAACAAGCCAGAAAGAACACTTACAACTATCTAGTCTGATCTGTTGCAATGTAAGCTATAGATAATTTTTTTCCCTCATAACTCATTGATTCATGTATGTCTACAAAATAAGTGACCTGACATCACTCAAGTTCAGCTTAAGATGGCCTCAGTGTGTATTAGTTAGAAATGAAGAATTTCATTGTGAGGATTACAGTTAACATTTTCAAAGGGAGGAAGAGAGGCAGTTGGAAAGGAGGAAGCGAAGCAGCCTTCGTAGTATTCATTTATAATGTCAACAGTTCAAAGTATCTGTCTGTATCAAGTAGCCCAAGAAGCGCAGAGCAATTGATCTCAAAACACCTTTACAGGATGGAGCAGGAGGAAATTCCTTCTCTTTTTTTTTTCCCCTTCCAGATTTGAAGGTCCAAATCCCTGCCAGCAATGGGAAAAGCAGCGAGTGAAGATCTGTAAGGAATGATGAACACATTCCCTTCTCTGTATTGTCTTCCTGCTGGCAGGGATGCTGTTCCCTCCTCCAGAGACACTTTGTTCAGATTGTTGGATAAGAAAGACCTGACTTTTATGCCAGCAGGAATGATACAGTCTGAACGAGTACAGATAGCCCCGGATGACCCAGCCCATTAACATCCCACCATAAAACTATAGGAACCAGTGCTGTGTAAAACAAGAGCACTGAGTTTCTTTGCTGGGTAAATTGGAGTGTGAGAGGATGGACACTGTTGGAAAATGTGGCAAGAATGGAAGGAAAGAAACTGTTTTCCTCCAACAACCATTTGATTTTGAGATTTACATTGCATTTCATCCACAGCTAATTAAGGTTACTAGTGATAACCACTAGTTGCCGCATTAACAAGAAGAGAAAAGCAGTCATTAGGAATAAAATTATCCATATGGATCTATTAGGATTTGTAGCCCTAGCCCCTTTTGAGTCTGTTGGATAAAGAGTGTATAACCAATGCAATATGATATGTCTAATCCAATTAGATTTTGGACAAAAGTTATTCTCTGTTTGTTTGCACTTAATTAATGTGTTAAAATATCTGCACTTATAAACAGCAGAAGGCACTGTGATGACTCAACATCACCAGGTGTGGTCAGAAACCCCCATGTTGCTGGTATAAAAAGGTAGGCTGTAAGGTTGGCTATCAGGTAACCCTTGATCCTGAGAATCTTTTCTTTGCTACTTGCATGGTTCTTGGTAACAGAAGTCATACAAAGAAATTTGAGATCAGAAACCACAGTGCTGTATATATTAGAAGACAACTAAAATGCCAAACCCTAAACAAAACGTAACAGGCATCGAGGAGGATATAGGGATAATGTATCTGTGCAGAGCGGAATCGAAGATTTTCTGGTGTTTATTACTGTCCTAACTTGGTTTTCACTAGAGTAAATATGAACTTTTTCCGTAATTTGATTTCAATTAGAGCATTTTGGAAAAGCCTCCTTAATTTCACTGTGATCAGTTCTGTGTTTGTCGAAGGAGAGTGGTGTGAACCATTCCGCCCACGTAAAGACTCAAATTTTCTAAAGCATCCATTTTGTTTGGAAGTATGGTATCTTTTGAAAGCCAGTGCACCAGTACTACATAGCTGGCTTTCCCATCTTTAAATGAGCTTTTAATTAATAGAGAAAGTTCTGTTCAGGTGATCTTGGGACCTTCCATCTACACACTTACTCAAGTGTTCCTACTGTCTTTCTTATTAACGCTTACTGGAAGCTTTGCTTGCCTAAAGCAGATGTGATATGTCCATTTATTCCTCTGCAGGAGTATACATGAGGGAAAAAAAAATTTAAATGGAGAAACAGAATTGAGAAACATGCAATAGAGCTCAGTGGGAAACAAGGACATATGAGGATCCTTTCATAATGTAGAGAAAACTTTTAGAAGAAACAAGATTAACTAGGTTAAAAATCAATTTAATATAATCTAAGAAATGCAATCTAAGCTTAATTTTAACCAAAGATTTGTTAAGCATTTGGCAAGAAAATATGGATTTTTTTACAGGCATTCTGTTTCAATTTTATGTGCAAATGACATTTGGCAGCGGTAATTGAAATACAGCATGACTTTCTCAGTTATTTCTAATTTTGGTTGCTTGTCCCCAACTTTTGGTTCTCTCTTTGGCGTTGCTTGTGAACTTTCTTTTAGACATGTTACCTCTTCAGTTGTTTCCAATTGCTTCTCTTATTTTTTTGACTTATAGGAATGTAGATCTCATTGGACAGGCATTTATTAATAAAATGTGAAACCTTAAGAAAAAAACATGAGTGGTTTTGATCAGATTCCCGTTTGATGTCAATGAAAAAACTCATGTCAATTCATAGGAAGCCAATGCTAAGCACTTCTATTGGCATCAGGGGAATTTTTTTTTTTTTTCAGGAATGATGTCTAAAATAATATACAATATGAAGATTAGATAAATTTAGATGTGATTTACATACAGAGAGGGACCAAACAGAGCTGCAGAGAAATATTTTTGGAAGTGAGATCCAAGCAGTGCTAACGGCAAAGGAAAGAGCTGCGACCCTCTTAGACTCTGATTAAGTACACACCATGACACAGAGTTGCCAGGAGTGTGGCAGCTGAAATCGCAGTATTCCTAAAGGCAGTGAAATTCTTGCTGTTAACAATAGGCCCAGGATTTCATCCATTCTCTAAATTGGTTAAAATCACTAAAATTCCCTTCCAAACAAATATGTAGAGAAAAGAGAGAAAAGTGATTGCTTTGCTATGATTTCCTTTTTTCCTGGTTTAGCTTGTTCAAAAAGATGAGTGCTTGAAGATACAGGGTCTGGGCACAAACGGTGAAGTTAAATCATATAATAGTGGAGTTAGTACAAAGCTCTTTCACAGTGCACTGCCTGATTAATAAATGTGTCGTTTCTTGTGAGGGGTGGTGGTTGTTGTTTGACAGTCCAGAAAAAAACAAGCTGCTACCTCTGAAGGAGGGATAGTAGAAACTTTCAGAAATTTTTCTCATCAAATTGGATGAAACTTGGGAAGTTAAGTGACTTCTCTATTTTATACATGAATAAAACCAGGCATTCATAGATTAAGTTAATTGATTGGAGTTGTACAGTGAGCTAGTAACGGAACTAGATGTCTAATACATTGAAATATGACTATGACCATATTTTTCTATCTATCTACATTCCCATAAAAAAAGCAGGAGCACCCCACGATCTTTCTAATATCTTTCTAATATCTTTACTTAGAAAACCACTGAAAGATAGACTGCGTGATCCATTTCAGAGAGATCACAGAAAGCCAAGAAGACTGGCCCATGATCGCTTAAACCTGTAGTGTACAGAGGAAATGAATCAGGTGCTTACACATCCCAGACTAGCACACTAGTCTCTAGACCACCTTTTTTCTTCCCTGGGTGCTGTTCTGCCTCATACATAAGTCAGTGTGAAAACTCCAGTTGGCTGTTATCAGATCTGTGTTGAGTGTTTTTTAGAGTCTGAATTGCCCATGCTCTTGAATGAGGATTGCCTTTTTCTCTGATGGCACGATGTCAGTTGTAACAAGGCTCTAAATGTCTGCCTGCCCAAACCTTGGGCCCCTTCCCAACCAAAATAAATTTTAAAAAAATGCAATTTCTCAATGTGTATCACATTATTCTTTTAAAAACTTCCAATTTTGCTTCCACAGCCTAATTCGAGTA
Organism: Aptenodytes patagonicus; assembly: GCF_965638725.1. Classification (NCBI taxonomy): domain Eukaryota; kingdom Metazoa; phylum Chordata; class Aves; order Sphenisciformes; family Spheniscidae; genus Aptenodytes; species Aptenodytes patagonicus. Next base: position 3,252,090 of record NC_134963.1, read on the forward strand.
AAATGATGTTAATATTTACTTTTTTTCTTTCATCAGAGCCAATTAAGAACTATGGTTGAGTATCATGAAATGATAAATATTTCCTGGGTGAGGATTAGCAAGAGTAGCCCAGCCTGCTTCCATCTCAGAGAGCATGGAAATCCAGGGTTTTTTCTGCCATCAGTGACTTAGAAAAACAAGAGGAAATTGAAGTCAGAATCTTGGTCTGGCAGACAGAGTCTAGACAGGTCTCATGTATCAATAGAAAGATGAGATAAATATTAAAGAAATATTATTCAGCCCAAAACAGGATCCAGCTGCAGCTGTTAGAAGTGGTGATTTTATTCAGAGGCTTGTGGAAGAGTTGTGTAGTGAACAGCATGCAGCAGAAGATATATGATTCATTTCACAATGAACCCCAAGTGCCAGGTATTTTATTACATTACACTGGGAGTTACTTCCAGAGGTAGTAAATTTTTCATTTAAGCTTCCTTTGTTGGCTATAATCCCTTTGATTTCTTTCTTTAATTAAATCATACAAATTTTCTGGCTGTTTTTTTCTTTGTTCTATTTAACCACTCACAATCTTTTAACCGTGATGGGCAGAGGAAAAATAAATGCCTGACAAATATACCTTGGCAGCAAAACCAACGACAGTAAATCCTGTGACTGAAATACCAAGTTGTACTCTGAAGGATATTTATTGCATTTAGCCACCCCAGAAGACAGCTCTGAAAACTCTAATCTCTCCCAGAATCCCAGATTAGATACAGTAATATGATAGGGGAGAGATACAGTGTTCAGGAATGGATTTTCTTCCATATATTGAATCTCTGGTTAGTAACCTTTCTGGCAGTTTATACAATTTGAATGTGCTAGCAGTATTTCTGTAATTATAGTCTCTGGGTGTCAGTTCTACCTCAGGTTCTACCTAGTGTAGTTATCTATTAATAAGATAGCCTGCATTCATTATTATTATTGTTTCTCTTTCAGTAATACGATGTTTGTTTAATGCTGCTTCCGTTCTTACTCAAACCAAGTTTCTGTTGACTTTAGCAGGCACAAGGAAAAGGATGGTTAATGGTTAATCTCAGAGCAACAAAGAAAAGACACTGATAATCAGTTAACTATAATTTGAATATTTGATATTGATATTTCAATATTTGATATTGAACAAGACCGGCCCCAGTACTGAGCCCTGGGGAACACCTCTCGTGACCGGCCGCCAACTGGATTTAACTCCATTCACCACATCACATGTCTCGTTCCTGGAAGAAGGGAGATTGAACCACATTAGTGCCTCTTTCAATCATTTCCTTGTAACATGTTGCATTAAACTGTTTTTAAAATTATCCATTGACTCCAAACTGGTTTATATGATTGAAATTTGTTATAGCAAACAAAGTTATTTCTATTATTTGGTAGTTTAACTCATAATTATAACTAGACCATCCTCTTCATTTAATAGCAAGGTCACAGTGGCATTGCCTCCATTATAACAATAGTAATAATATGCTGTTGAGCAATGTGTACTGGTGAAAAAAGAAAAGCTGGTGGAAAGGATGACTTCAGTGACATAGCCTTGTGAAAACTGGTGATTCTACAAATGCAGCACACCACCAGCATTTTCTTGATTGAGTAAGTTACTACATAACTTTCAGATGAATAATGGCATGATATTGCTCTTTTCAAGTATTTAGGTTAACAAAGAGTAATTTCAGTCTTTATACGCCAGAGACAGAGCAGGGGGAAGCAGAGGGTTGGTTAGACAACTTCTCCTCGTCACATGATCCGCAGTTCTTACTACCCCAGCCAGTGCTCACAGTTGGTCTGTAGCTGCCTCAGGACCCCTTGTCTGTTCTCAGGATTGGGTCTTCTGTTCCCTGTGATTTAATCTGTCACAGCTACTGTTGGTTTGCTGCAAGAAATATGTTTTGGCAGTGGAGTGTGCTCTTTAGAAGACCGTAAGTAACTCGATGATTTGTAAGAACAATTTACTTGACAGTTTTGATATAGTGCTTTGTAATTAGATGTTGGTTCAATTTTCAATTCAGTTCAAGCAATACTCTGTCCTCCCCAAATCCTGTAGAAATGCATGAACTAAAGACTTTGTTAAATGAGAGAGCTCAGTTTACTGACGATAAGATGAAGTTCATGAGTTTAAGTTGGATCTGTATTGCTATAACTGGTAACTATTTAGTATTTGCTATCTTGTGATAGCGTGACCTACCCCATGGAAAATTATGGTGGCGGGAAGGGGACTGAGTGGTTGGCTCTTATGAAATACTAATTTCTTCATAAGTGACTGGATTAGGGGGAGTATGGAGATTAAATAAATGATATCGAGCTCAATCTCACAGTGAGAATATTTGGGTTGTCTTTTACCCCTTCCACAATATGAGGTATGTGATCTGTATTTTGTCCCTTTAGATGTTCCAGATATATCTGTTGGTATGTGTGAGATGCTCAGATGGAATGACAGTGATTATCCTGAGACACAGGTAAATAAGGTGATAAAATGAATTTCCACCTTAGCTCTACATTTAAAAGGATGCAACTTCAGTATTATCCAAATCACTTCGAGCTGAAGAGTTGTGAGATGCTGCTGCTCATCCATCTTCCTATAAGAAAAAGTGGTCCCTTCCATATATTTACCAGTAAAGCTATTGCCAATGAAACATCTTTGATCATATAAATACGGCTCTGTTGTAATTTCAATAGCTGTCTCCCTACTAAGTGGTCCCTGATATCCCAAGATGCCTGGATCATTGCCTCGGGAGAAGAGCAGAGCTTGTCTGTTGTTATTAAATTAAACTTCAAAGAGTTATTTTCTGACTGACTCTGGTTCTGACACTTCATTATTAACCTCACAGAAGATCTAAGCCATCATCTCTGGCACCTTGGAATGGAGCTGTATTTATTCACTTCACATATGTACCATGTTATTCTTCCACTTTATATATGCCAATTAAATACATATTAAGAATAGTTCTCCAAAAATAGTGAAAGAATGGCTTTTTTAGGTGCTTAATTGCTAGCCTAGTAATCCAAATAGTTCAGTTTTCAGTTTTACCAGTCTCAAGCACTGACCCTGGGCAAATAATTTAAGCTTGTAGTGATTGTTTTCCGGCTGTGAAATGAACATCTGCCTTCCATCCCCTGCCTTCTATCTGGTAATGTCTAAGTTTTGTTTCTTTGATATATACGGCATCAATTTTACAGTCTTTGATTCCTGAGGAGGATTCCAAGCACCACTCCAATGCAAGTGATGACCCTAGTGCCTGTTTCGTTTAAAATTATTTGAAAGGTTGGCAGACAGCACTTAGTGCAAGTCAGAAACAATCAGGGAGGGAGGCAGAGGTGGGTATAGGTGCCAGAAGTTTTTAGCAGGTGTCATATTCTATGCCAACCCTTTTCCCCTTTCCCCTCTCTTTACCAGGACTTGTTACAGTTGTAGTTACAGCCAAGCCATGACCTTTTACAACCATGCTCACAAGGGTGGTTATGAAGTCAAGATAGTGAGTTGAAATAGTTAACTTTCGTAGCTGAAATAGAGGGGCTAATTATAGTAGGAGACAGAAAAACATCCTGCTGAAATATCGCAAAATATGACACTTATTACTTGGCTAGAACTCAGTGTAACCTGTATCGTAGCTTAAGCCCAGCCGGCAACCAAACCCCACCCAGCCGCTCGCTCACTCCCCCCGGTGGGATGGGGGAGAGAGTCGGAAGAGTAACAGTGAGAAAACTCGTGGGTTGAGATAAAGACAGTGTAATAGGCAAAGCAAAAGCTGCGCACACAAGCAAAGCAAAACAAGGAATTCATTCACTCCTCCCCGTCGGCAGGCAGGTGGTTTTTTTCATGGAGAAACAGCTTTGCTATCAATTCTTTTTGAGAGAGTAAGTGAAATTAAAGGAAGTTGATGTCCTGGGCCTGTACTAAATTCATAAATGAAGAGGAGAAAACCTATTTTTTGTTATGCAAAGCATATGTGACATCTTTGCTGTCACTGCTGGTTGTGAAGCTGTTGAGGAAAAGCAATGTTCCTTGACAACATTGTATTGTAGAGTTAAAAGGATTGTGTGAGCTTAGATAAGTTTACCTTAAGAATTCTACAGAGGAATCTATCTAGGCAGGCAAAACCTGAAAGTATTACAGGTCTAAATTCCAGAAAAGCGAACCTACCCTGTCAGGTAAAAAAAAAAAAAAAAAAGGTGTTATGTTAACCTTATGTTAAAGGGTTATAAAATGCCTTAAAATGCAAGGAAACCTCGGTGCTCCCTGGGTCAACTCTCTAATGCGTGGATAGCACTTAATTGCTTTTGTAGATGCTCTATCACTGTGTGTCTGTGACTTTGCAGCTTTTGAATAACATCGTTGTAAATACTCGCTTCAGAATCAGTTATCAATTACCCCTAAAATGCTCTGGTAACTGTGTACACAGACATCTAAATAAATGTAAGTCAGTGAGAAAGTAGCAGTGAGAGGCAGTTTAGGTCTATGTATATATCATATATAGGTTTCTAGTAAGAGGCTGAGCTGGAGGTAGACCTTTAGTTTAGCTCTTAAGATATTTATACTATTTTGTAATTTCCATTTTCATTCTGTTACATTCTAGTTTTTGGGCCATTTTGTCTGCACCCCTATAATGCAAAGGGCCTTGATTTCAGCTTTTCATTGAAAACACTGGAAAAATTGTGACTTTTTTTTTTCCTGATAAAAATGTCAAAGCAGAACTTTTAAGAAGCTTCTGGGGTTTTTACTCTATGCCTTAATTGCCTCATCTGTAACACAAGGATCAAAATAATACTTGGTGAGATGCTTTGAGAACTTTGAGTGAAAAGGTATTTAAATTCTGATTGCTAGCAGTGTTTGGGGAACGATGCTCTCATTCAACTCTTTCACAATGAATTTCCTTTCGTTATTGGTTTAAATCTTATTATGTAACAATCCTAATTAGTCTTAAATTAATTCTCTCCTCTGGTTATGAGAGGGAGCAAAAGCCTGAGGATTATACATTTTAGATTTCTATCTTTATTTGCATCTGAAATTGTAATGAAGTAAAGGATTCAGAGATGCTTACTTGTCATGTTTGATAAAACTACAAGAGGATTTGTTTCCCCTTCCAAGACAGCCCACTGCTTTTATTATGTATATTAAGATGAATGCCCTCAAAACAAACAGTTTTCAAGATTAATCTCTGAGATTAAATAATTCCCAATGGCATCCCTTCACTAATGAGAATAAAAGGTGGTGCTCTAGAGACAATACAATGGAGACCAGGTAGCTTCCATAATAGTTTTATGCAAATAAATGTGCTTTGTATTGCAGTGAGTGAGAAATGAAGCACCCAGCTACTGCTTCTCAGATAGGAGCAGACAACGTTTTAGAACTGCTTTACTAGAAATGCAAAACACTTGTGTATTCGTCCCCTTGTTCTTTTCTACATCAGTCAAAAAAAGTCGAGAAGGGATGAAATGGATAGTAATTTCCATACATTTGATTGTGTGAACTCCTTAGGCTCACCTCTAGGGATAACCAGGTGGAATATTGTCGTGGTTTAACCTCAGCCGGCAGCTGAGCACCACCCAGCTGCTCGCTCACTCCCCCGCCACGGTGGGATGGGGGAGAGAATCGGAAGGGCAAAAGTGAGAAAACTCGTGGGTTGAGATAAAAACAGTTTAATAATTGAAATAATAATAATAATAATAATAATAATAATAATAATAATAATAATAATAATAATAAACAGAGCAAGTGAAGCCCAATGCAATTGCTCACCACCCGCCGACCGATGTCCAGCCAGTCCCCGAGCAGTGGCCCCCCCGGCCAGCTTTCCCCAGTTTCTGTACTGAGCATGACGTCCCATGGTATGGAACGTCCCTTTGGCCAGTTGGGGTCAGCTGTCCTGGCTGTGCCCCCTCCCAGCTTCTCATTGGCAGGGCATGGGAAGCTGAAAAGTCCTTGACCAGTGCAAGCACTGCTCAGCAACAACTAAAACATCTGTATGTTTTCAACATTATTCTCATGCTAAATCCAAAACACAGCACTGTACCAGCTGCTAGGACGAAAATTAACTCTGTCCCAGCCGAAACCAGGACAAATATTCACAAAATAAAATAACTAATGTAAAGGTCCTTCTGGCGTTAAGCAGTATGAAGTCATCCTTGGTGGATAAACACTTTCTGCAAAAGGATCCTCCACTCTCCTGCAGAGTGCATGCAGCTTTTTCAGTAGGGGCTTTAAAATCTTGAAAGAGCAACATGATTAGCAGAACACAGGAAAACTTATTTGTTAAAACTACATCTTTAAATAATGATACAACCCGTACAATTACAATCAAAGAAAGGTTGTGCAGAGAAAATCGAGGCAATTTATTTATGATTCTGTTTAATGATGGAACTGCTGCTTTGTGCAGTTTCTAAAAAGAGAACATCATTATACTGCTGAGCAAGCACTGGCTGATTTTAAGGCAAGTTACTGGAAACAAAATTTGTTCTAAATTAGTGAGTCGTTTGAAATATCTTTAAATACTGTTTAAGATAAAAAATACATTAAGTCTGTTTATCACTGAAGCACTGTGGTGCTTCTTATGCAGACTCGTTGAGTTTACTTTAGTAGTCCCAACCTTACCTTTTCTAGTATGGGCAATACATTCCTCATCCACACTCCGTTACTGTACTTCCCAGTACACTGTTCTACTTTCATGATGGGTCTGAAAGGAATTTGGAAAAATTCTAATTTGTAAAATGTATATTCAGAAAACACAAAGGATACTCCTGCATCTCAAGCATTTCAGTTATTTTTCAATGAAGATTTATGCAAACTGTAAAGATTTTTACATCTAAGAAAGTATTTGTAGAATAAACCACTTCTAATGAGTGAACGAATCCTCAAGTCTCATATTTGATCCAATAACTCAGTGTGGCTATTTTGTAATTTGTCTTTCTGTACTACATAAGGTTTGTTGCAAAAATACCGGTGTTTTAGTTTAATTATTTGTATAATTTCCATCAATTATATAGAACATCTACTAAATACAATTAACTAGGATTTTTTTAAATGGGTTATAATTTTCAAATAACATGAGCTATTTATTTTTATTATCTCCTTTACTTTTAATATCTTCTGCTGCTGCTGAGCTCTCCCCAGCCTATAATCCCAGCAGCACTTTTGATTTTTCTCTCTGCTGGTTCCTAGTCTACTGAATTTTCTCTGAATAAATCCCGGTCAGATTAGTGGGAGAAATTTGTACTGGTTAGGTCATAGCAGAGGACAACAGGAGTAAAGGAAGCTTTGAAGTTAGGTCCAAATGTCAAAAAAGAGATAGTGTGTAAAGTTCTGCTTTTATGTCCGTTTCTGAAAGTTCTGGGCAGGGAAGAAGTGCTCGTGTAAGGATGTCTCCTGCTGGTACCAGTACCTTAAGATATTCAGTGAAAGAAAATAAAAACTGGTTGTTGTTTGAAGGCATAGTTTTATCTTTTCTTTCGGGGTTTTGTAACATTAAATCCCTACAGAGAGTGCAGTTTCTGGAGAAGAGTCATTTTGTTATCATTAAAACAGGTTTTTTTTTTCTTTTGTGAAGGTTTTTCGTTGGCTCTCTGAGATTAAGAGAGAAAATGAGAATAATACTGAAAACAGCATGTTTTCCCCTTGAATTCTGTTAGCCTAATCAGGACTGGGCAAAAAAGAGGAAAAGCCAGAGGGAAGCAGTAAAGTTATGAAAGACTTGACTTAAAAATATTTCTCTTGGAAATTTCTCAAAGATAGAGTTTTCTACAAATGAAGATGTTACAAAGGAATAGAAGTAGCGAGTCAGATTTTGCATCTCTTGTCATGATTAGAAAATACAATTAAACGATGTGCTGTAAATTCAGTGAAAGGCTGGCATGCAAATGAAGTTCTTTCTTTGATTAAACAGTGTAGTATTTGATTCAAAACTTGATTCAGGAAAGCACTTAAGTGCAGGCTTCAGTCCTGCTGATTTTGAATGTTATCTTCTGCACTTAAATGTACATTTAAGTATTTTTCTGCTGATACGCACTTTACTAAATTGAGGGCAAAAGGACTGAGACGATCAGATTGGATTTTGAACAGTATTGCCTGTTTATATAGTTAATTAAAAAAAATCTATTTGGGATTGTCAAATAGAAGAATTAAAAAAGCACTTGTTTCTTTTGGCTGAAACTGACTTTACCACCAAAGGGGCATATTTCAGCCTAATTATCAATTTTGGGACGGCCGTGCTCTCCTGAGGTGTTTGAAACAATATGATTTGAAACAGGATGTTGACTTAGGTGGCCCATTGACCATATTCTGTATGGTCCTTTCTGTGCCGGTACGGTCAGAGGGGAAGGAAAGAAAATGGAAAGAATGAGAGGCAAGATGGCAAAATAGTGTGGGAGTTTGTGGTGGGTGCTCCAGTGTGGGCTCTCCATGGGTAGCGGTTCCTTCAGGAAATATCCACCCACTCTGGCGAGGGGTCCTCCACAGGCCGCAGTGTGGATATCTGCTCCCCCGTGGTCTCCCCATCATGGCTGCAGGGGACTCCCTGCCCCGGTGCCTGCAGCACCTCCACCTCCTCCCCCTGCCCTGACCTGGGTGCTCGCAGGGCTGTTTCTCACACTTTTTTCCTCACTCCGTGCAGGTTTTGCCCTTTCTTCAATGTGCTTTCCCAGAGGCCCCACCAGCCGCGCTGAGGGGCTCAGCTGTGCCCTGCGGTGGGGCTGTAGGAACCGGCTGGAACCGGCTGTGTCTGGCGCGGGGCAGCCCCGGCCTCTCCTCACAGAGGCCCCTGCAGCCCCCCCAGCTGCCAGCCCCTGGGCACGGGCACCCAGTGCAAAGGTGAAGAAACAAGATGTCATTTTGGAAACGTTTTTAGCAGGTACTGCAGCAAATTCCGAAAAGACTGTTACAAATAATTGTGTGGGTCTTTTCAAGATCAGAAGGGAATGATAAATTCTGTATTCACCTGAGGTGCAGCTTGCCTGGGGCTGCCCTGCTGGTAGTAAGCACTCACCTCATGTTAGTTATGGATCAGAGCATTAAGACCTTTTGCCACAAATTGATGCTGTTTGGTAATAAGTCCCAGGGCCGATACAACTACTTCAACTAACAGGGACCTACTTACAAGGTGATTTTAGCATTAATAACATGAATATGTTCTTGGATCGGGTCTTAGCTCCTACATCATATCTGAGGCTATAAAGATAAAAATACTGCTTATGTGTTGCTTTATTTGAGATAAATGTCTTCCAGAAAACAAAGCCTGGAGAAGGATTAATTAAGATAATAAGCTGTGCTTACATCAAATAAAGCTGAAAATCAATTCTGTTTGCGTTCAGCTTTGTTAATGGAAATATACATTATTTTATTAGTCAAATGGCACAATTAATTATAGAGAAGATTTTTCTCTCTGGGGCTGCTTTATGACTCTGTTACACTGCTTACAATTAATTCTAATGGAAAGATCAGACTAAAAATTCATGGTATTTTGTAAATTTTTATAAGCTGGTTATTGCTTCCAAGTGCCCAATACAATGACACTTGTTTCAGAAAACAAGCTTTCTAAATTTCATTCAGTGGAGCACAGTCCAAACCCGTTGTTTTCCTGTGGCATTGACCGACGAGCCTGCCCTGCCGAGGTGTTCCAGGCTTCCTGCTTACAGGTGCTTGTTCTCACCTCCCGTTCGCTCCCAAGGGAACTGGGAGCATTGCACCTCGCAAGGTTAGACCGCTGACGTTTCAGCTGCAGGGTTGTATCTGATGAGTCTGTGTTAGGTGTCTACTAACATGGTTAGAAGCTGCGTGTGGTTGCTGTTTAAGCCACCTTGACTATTGCCATCCAGTTATTTGATTTATGTAGACAACTAATGTATTAGAGATCTGTCTTTAAAGTTGAATTAAAAACCACAGAAATACTGTTAAAGACAAGTTGCTCACCCTCACTTTAACTGATCTTCTTGAAGTACAAACAGACAGCTAATGGCAGAGAAGGGGTGGGGAAGAAATGGAAGGCTAATACCATATTCCTTTCATCCTGGTTTTTTTTTTATAGACCTTGATGTGTCCTTCCAGTTTATTGAAATTGTGGTTACTTTTGCAGTTATGAAGGCTGGCATTTCTGGAATATCATAATTCAGCTGTGACACTGATGTGCTGCTAGCAAAAGTCTTGCAATATATTGTAAAGTGCTTATGATAATGTCTACCTCCTCTTCCCCAAATGAGGTGGGAGGACTTTTATGACTCTTTCAATATTTTGATCTAATTTCAATAGCGAATATATTATTTATTCCTTTAATGGGAAATGTAATGAATTGGGATGACTATTTTACTAGGACATCTGCCAGGGAGTGGCTCTAGCTTAATGTGAGTGAACAGTAATGGCCGTTGCTTATTGGGGACAATATTAGCAAATGTTCTACTTAGTAGGGATATCCTTAACTAGTGCCAAGAGATTTAGTGGTGATCAGTCAGACTTCAGGAGTTAAATTAGTCAGTCAGAGAGTTGAGATTGTAAACTCAGATCTACTATTATACTAAATAACATTAAATGCGGCAAATATTCTCATGAATTATTCACTATGATATTTTATTGTCTGAAAACTTGTATAGGTTTCTCTGACCATTTTTAAAATATTCTTTTTAATTCCTTGGTCCCAAAAGCTTTGATTAAGTGAGTATTTAAATGGTTGGAAGGATCAAGGCCAGGGCACGTTATCTACTGCCATTATTTTAATAATTTTATTAGTATGTTTTCAAGTATTTCCTATGTGATTCTCAATTTTACCGTAATGTGTGGTGAGATTCAACCCAATAAGTAAAATGGATTGTCACGGGCTAATCAAGGACCATGACTTTCTTTATGTCTATGCTGAGCTCATAATTGTACTTTATGCAGTATCTTCAATTAGTATGGTAGTCAAGCAGGTCAGGGTTGACTAGTGGGGTGTACCCCAAGTGTGTTTTGGTCTGTGTCACCACATTTCCCTGCCACAGGAATGAGGGGGTGTATCTGTGTCTGGGCAGTGGGACGAAGGGAGAAGGACTTGTGGTTTTGGGAGGCAGTCAGTGCTGAAAAGTGTTTGCTGATCCCAAACTAAAGCTAAACCTTAAGAGTTTTAGGGTATCTAATGTGCTACACAGACTGAATAAAGAATTTTGAATTAATAGAGTTACAGCTTGTGAGCATAAAGAGATATAAAGCTTAAGCGTTTTAAGATCTATCACATTGTCTGCAAAACTGTGGTGGTCCCTTTTGAACGTGAAAGTAACAGGAAACTTTAAAAGCATGGATCAAAAATGTACTGAAAATATCCTGATGGATGTATCCAGTCTTGACTGATTCTGAAATTGTAATGCTTACAAAGGATGTAAATGTTGGTTAAATGGAATTACCATTTCATTTATCCCTAGTGATGCTATTTTACATGACTGTAAGTAATTTCCTGTATTGTGACAGTTAATGGTTATAGTGTGAGTAAAGGTAACGTCATATTTTCTTTTCACAACACTATGCTTCATAATACTTCCAGTATATTAAAGTAAAAAAGATGCCTGAGGAGAGGGCAATTCGATGCAGCTGCCAGGCCTGCACGCTTGGGATCAGTCCCGAGAGTCTGGAATAAAGGATGGCATCACAGGTACAGGCAGATTCCTTGACGGCGGATTGAATAACTAGGTCAAGGGTCACATTGGCGTGGTCCCACACACCTAGAACCCCACCCCACACACCTAGAACCCCACACACCTGGAACTCCCACACACCTAGGGATGAAGAAAGAGCGGAGGCATTCAATGCTTTTTTTGCCTCAGTCTTTAGTAATACTGATAGACCTTGGGCTGCCCGGTCCCCTGAGTTGGAGGACCACGGGTGTGGGAACAGTGACTTTCCATTTGTGGACACTGAAATTGTAAGGGACCAGCTGTATCAGCTAAACGGTCACAAGTCCATGGGGCCCACTGAGATTCATCCCAGAGTACCGAAGGAGCTAGAGGATGTTATGGCAGGACCCCTCTCAATCATCTACCAAAGGTCTTGGGAGTTTGTGGAGGTCCCTGCTGACTGGAAGCTAGCCGGTGTTATTCTAATTTACAAGAAGGGTGTGAGGGAAGACCCAGGAAATTACCGACCTGTGAGTCTAACCTCAGTTCCTGGAAAAATTATGGAGATCATACTGGGTACTACTGAAAGGTATTTAAAGAACAATGCAATCATCAGGCCTGGTCAACATGGGTTCCCAAGGGGAAAGTCCTGTTGAACTGATTTGGTATCCTTCTATGATAAGGTCACCTGCCTAGTGGATGAAGGGAAGGTGGTGGATGTCGTTTTTCTGGATTTTAGTAAGGCTTTTGATACTGTCCCTCACAGCATCCTTCTGGAAAAGTTGTCCAACTGTGAGATGAGCAGGTTCACGGTGTGCTGGGTGAAGAACTGGCTGAAGGGCAGAGCTTAAAGGGTCATAGTGAATGGGGCTACGTCTGGCTGGCAACCGGTCACCAGCGGCGTTCCTCAGGGTTCAATTCTAGGGCCAGTTCTGTTCAACATATTTATCAATGATCTGGATGCAGGAGTTGAATGCACCATTAGCAAGTTTGCTGATGATACCAAACTGGGAGGTCCTGTTAACTCCTGAGGGACATAAGACCTTGCAGAGGGATCTAGATAGATTGGAGCATTGTGCTATGATTAATGAGATGAAATTTAACAAGTCCAAATGCCAGATTCTGCACCTGGGATGGAGTAACACTGGGCACAAGTATAAATTGGGAGAGGAGTGGCTGGAGAGCAGCCCTGCAGAAAGGGATCTGGGGGTGCTGGTCGGCAGCAGGCTCAATAGGAGCCAGCAGTGTGCCCAGGCAGCCAAGAGGACAAACCACATCCTGGGGTGCATCAAACACAGCATGACCAGCCGGTCAAGAGAGGGGATTATCCTGCTGGATTTAGCGTTGGTGTGGCCTCACCTTGAGTACTGTGTGCAGTTCTTTCTGGGCCCCACAATTTAAGAAGGATGTGAAGGTCCTTGAATGTGTCCAGGGGAGGGCAAGAAAGCTGGTGAACGGACTGGAAGGAATGTCCTATGAGGAGTGGCTAAGGACTTTGGGCTTGTCTAGTTTGGAGAGAAGGAGGCTGAGGGGTGACCTCATTGCTCTCTCCAGCTTCCTGAGGAGGGGACGTGGAGAGGGAGGTGCTGATCTCATCTCCCTGGTATCCAGTGACAGGACGCGTGGGAATGGTTTAAAGCTGCATCAGGGAAGGTTTAGACTGGACATTAGGAATCATTTCTTTACTGAGAGGGTGTCCAAACCCTGGAACAGACTTCCTAGAGAGGTGGTTGATGCCCCAAGCCTGTCAGTGTTTAAGAGGCATTTGGACAATGCCCTTAATAACATGCTTTAACTTTTAGTCAGCCCTGAATTGGTCAGGCAGTTGGACTAGATGATCGTTGTAGGTCCCTTCCAATAGAAATATTCTATTCAACAGTGGTGGAAGCATTGTCAAGCCTGTGTTTGAAGACTAAGCTAAAATGCTCAGATTCCTTCCTTATCCTGGCTTACAAAACATGAGTCCCAAGCCCTCCCTTCTAAATTTGAGAGGTGCATGCATATTGCAAATACAATAAAATTTCCTCTAGCAGTGACATGACTGTTAGTTTCCTTGAAAATTAATTTAGTAGGGTACTTTGGTACAATGGTCAGAAGAGTGAAGGTTGCCCTGTGTCACCTCTTAGAAAACAATGATAAAAATAGAAAAGCTAGAAACTTGCTTTTATTGTACTCTCTTTTGTCATGATGTTCATTATGATAGTTTCTAGCATCCAACTTTAGTTATGCAACTTCTTGTAGACAGTAGGTATTTTTCTGCAGTTTTGTATTCTCCAGGCAGCTAAATAAAGAGGCCGTAGTGGCAATTTGTTGACAAACCCTTTTCTCTCTGATTTGCTCTGTCAAAAAGCTTACGTTCAGAGGCAGCTAAAGAGAAGCTGAGAGGGTTGTGTGGGGCAGAAGGAAAGGGCTGTCAACCTGGGGATGCCGAGAGGATAGGACCCTGTCCCAGGAGGGCTGAGTGGAGACTACCTGCCTGACAGAAATTGCTATGTTTGAGCCACTTCCCGAGGCAGGAGGCTCAAACCTCCGGTGACCATCTCAAAGGAGAACCAAGGGTGTTAGTGGGCTGTCTTAAGGTGTGAGATGAGATTTAGTTCTCCTTTTTCTTTTCCTTTTCTCTTTGAGGCAGGAGACAAGGAGGGAAAGAGGCCTCTCTTAAGATGGTGGATGTAGCTGTGCCTCTTGTTCATGCTCCATTATTACTGTTCTTATGATCTTAAATAGGATGATACCATACAAAAAAGCCAAAGATTAGAAGAATCATTAACCTTCATTTGTAATTACAGTGCACTAGCTAGGTCTTACATATTGTGAGAGCTATCATTTGTAATAAGAGTGTACCTATTAAGGAAAGAACGAAAGTCATAACTGAGGATATCTTTTCTAAGAATGACTTACCTACAAATACATTATAGAATAGTATTTCTACAGTACCTTCCCAGCTATTTGGCAGTGGATATCTGCAAATCCTTTGCATAGCCTGAAGCAATAACAACTGGTAGTGCGATTCTGAGAAATACCACCAAAAAAGCCAGAAGAATAATGAGAAAACTTTTAAGAAAAAGGATGGCAATGATCCAGTAGTACCATCCCTCCAGGATAACATTGACTAATAACGTGTATAGTACTTTTCTGGAAATACTGCAGTTGAGGTGAAATCTTATGCTGAATCCTGAACACCTCAGTGTGTGAATTCAAAGGTCCAGATAACTTTTCTTATTCTAAGCATCCCTTGCTCCCTGACATTCTGACTAGATTCCAACTTCAGCAAATCACAACCTCAGTGCCTAACTTTTCCTCTTCAGCCTTTTTTTTACTATGTACTTTCAGCAAAATAGTTATGCAATATTATTTTGCATTTGTAATTAACATTTTGTATCAACCAGAAAAGATTATATTTTTAGCATTTTTTTAATCATTTTTCCACATGTTTCTTTGGCAAGGGGCAGCCAAGTAAAATTGCTACTGCACTGTGTGCAGGAAAGTGCCCTGTGGTCTTCCAGTAAATTAAATCACTACACGATTAATGCTGACAGTCAACAAAAATCCAGTTCATCTAGCTGTGAATGCGCAGCATGGAGTTAAAGGGCACCTTGTCCCTGCAGCTCTCATTGCTTTTCTTGAGGAGAAAGAAAAAAATCATGGTTCTCTTAAGTTATCAATAGAGCCATATGGAAATAAAGAGACAATTTTAATGAGTTATCGTTTTTATGAGGTTAACTATTTGTAAGAATTATAAATAATTCAGAAACTTCAATCAATGCTTTAAATAAATAGTAGAAAATTTCCCTAGAGATCTTTTCTGATCAGGGTAAATGGGAAAGATTTATAGTATCGTAGAAGGTATCGGACAGGAAACACTTTGGTAGAAGTGCCTGAAGGACTACGTGCAGTGAGCAACACAGGCTAATGGGCATCATCTTCAGCTTTCAAAGCAACTACATAGGAAGCACAAGGTAGTGCAGAACTAGTTGTGTGGCAGGTTGGAGTAGTTTCTGCTGGTTTCTTTCAGAGCATCTGTGGGTGAGCTGGCACGATGACTAAACTCTAGGAGAGACAACAGATCTTACTAGTTCATCAGGAAAACAAGTAGTGATCTGTTTGAAAAATGGCTTGAGCTTGTAGTCTGAAACTTTATCCAAAATTCTTCCTTTGACTGTAAAACAGGCAGATGTCTATTGGAATTTAAATGATTATGATAGAAATTGTCCAAAACTTTTGTCAAAAACAATCCCCCTGAATATGTGTGTTAAGGGTCTATTGTCCTTTGTTAACACCACCCATGTGTCATGAGTAGTAATTACGTAAAACAAGAAGGAAGGTGAATTTCAGGTATAAGAAATTAGGGGTGTTGTACGTTGTATTAAAAATCAGGATTCTTTTCCCCAAGACTGATTATCAAATGCACTGCAAACTTACCTAGAAAAGTACCTTTAGGTCTCGTTCACTTGGTGATCTTCCTTGTACTTACATGGTAGGTCCTACCTCAGGTCTGTGTTGCAAGAGATTTTAAAATAAGCAAGCACACAACAAAATCCTCAGTGGAAAGCAGCTAAAATGCTGTGTTAAACCAAAATAAAGTCAGGCAGCTAACTCTAAGCTCTTGAGAGACACATTAAAGCCTTCCATCAGTGAGGAATTTGTTGCTTCCCATTAAGGAAGCTCCTGCTGAGGAACAGGCTAATTTGCTTTGCCACAGGTAGTAGGTAAAAAGTCTTGAGTGATGTAAATCAGATTAGTTTTGCAAATCTGTCCTTCTTGCTTATTTAAAGCCTAA
The DNA here is from genome assembly GCF_965638725.1 of Aptenodytes patagonicus. Taxonomy (NCBI): domain Eukaryota; kingdom Metazoa; phylum Chordata; class Aves; order Sphenisciformes; family Spheniscidae; genus Aptenodytes; species Aptenodytes patagonicus. The sequence goes on from NC_134963.1 coordinate 3,268,456, forward strand.
CACACATTTCTGTTGAGAATTAATTTGCACATGGAAATATAGTCAAATCAGAAAAATATTACACTGGAATATACAGACTACAACTAGGATTTGGACATGTCAGTCCTTTGGATTTACTTGAAAACATCAGCTTTAAATACTGGGCGTTAGTTTCTTTCCTTTGTTACCTATCATATCCTTAAGTTTAGATCAAATATGCTTATTATCTGGTTGACTTTGGTGACTCTCTTTACATGTACGAGCTTAAACATAGAATCATAGAATCATAGAATCATTAAGGTTGGAAAATACCTCTAAGATCATCAAGTCCAACCGTCAACCCAACACCACCATGCCCACTAAACCATGTCCCTAAGCGCTGCATCTACACGTCTTTTAAACACCTCCAGGGATGGTGACTCCACCACTTCCCTGGGCAGCCTGTTCCAATGTTTAACCACTCTTTCAGTAAAGAAATTTTTCCTCACGTCCAATCTAAACCTCCCCTGGTGCAACTTGAGGCCATTTCCTCTCGTCCTATCGCTTGTTACTTCGGAGAAGAGACCGACACCCACCTCGCTACAACCTCCTTTCAGGTAGTTGTAGAGAGCGATGAGGTCTCCCCTCAGCCTCCTTTTCTCCAGGCTAAACAACCCCAGTTCCCTCAGCCGCTCCTCATCAGACTTGTTCTCCAGACCCTTCACCAGCCTCGTTGCCCTTCTCTGGACACTCTCCAGCACCTCGACGTCCTTCTTGTAGTGAAGGGCCCAAAACTGAACACAGTATTCGAGGTGCGGCCTCACCAGGGCCGAGTCCAGGGGCACGATCACTTCCCTACTCCTGCTGGCCACACTCTTTCTGATACAGGCCAGGATGCCATTGGCCTTCTTGGCTGCCTGGGCACACTGCTGGCTCATGTTCAGCCAGCTGTCAACCAACACCCCCAGGTCCTTTTCCGACAGGCAGCTTTCCAGCCACTCTTCCCCAAGCCTGTAGCGCTGCGTGGGGTTGTTGTGGCCGAAGTGCAGGACCTGGCACTTGGCCTTGTTGAACCTCATCCAGTTGGCCTGGGCCCATCGATCCAGCCTGTCCAGGTTCCTCTGCAAAGCCTTCCTACCCTCGAGCAGATCAACACTGTTGCCCAACTTGGTGTCGTCTGCAAACTTACTGAGGGTGCACTCAATCCCCTCGTCCAGATCATTGATAAAGATATTGAACAAGACCGGCCCATCTACAGAACAGGTGAAGAATCAGGGCCTGAGATACATAGATAGGGAGGAAAAATGCTAAGTGTCTATTTTCAATGCTGCTTGATAGATAATGAGATAGGCTGTAGTATTCAGGTTAATGTGTAAATAGGTGCTCAAGCAGTGCATGTTTCTGGAAAAAACCACATACACTCACCCCAAAACAAAAAAACAAACACAAACCAACAACCATGAACCATGAATTTTGATGAGCTAAGTTGCAATAATTAAAAAAAAAAGTTTTAGCAATTTGATTCCTTAGATTGTGGCATGAAAATTAATGTGATATTTAGTCTCATAAATTATTAGAAAAGGATGTTTCTTTTCCTAAAATAGATAAATAAAAATTGCAAGCTCTGAAGATGCTTGCAAATCCAGAGCACTGGGTGGAACTCTAAACAAAGGGTAATGAACAGCATGTCGTATTTTTTCACCCAAAAATCAGCAGATTATATGTCTGCTCTGCGAATCCCACATTAATCTTCTTCATTTGATCTGACAGTCTTCCCTCATATCCAAGTCATATTTAATATAGATGGTTTACTGAAGCTCTAAACTTAATTGACAAGCTCGTTAATTTACGAAGCAAGTTGTTCAAGAATGTAACATTGAAGAGGAATACAATGGTCTGCCTGGCTTTTGCCTGACATGTTTGGCTGGTTACTCTGAAGTTGGAACAATATTTTGAAAAATAATATTAATTAAATACTCCTAAAGGCAGGAATGTAAGGAACAAAAAGTGACAGAAAGAATGAAAAAGTTTGCTCTGGTTTTAAATTGCATGGTCTCTCCCTTTTCCACTCTCCAGCTTATCAGCTCCTCTGAAAAGTTAGATCCTAAATTGGAGTTGCAAAATTCTTTTCTGAAAATGACAATAGAGTTTCTGTGCATGTACAGAGCACAGAAAATTATCATTCTTGCCATCACGGTGGTCAAAGCGCTCCAAAGGTGACTTTTCAACTGAAGTGCGTTATTTCCTGGAGATTTATCATGAGCGTTTAGCTTTTTGAGATATGTTAATCGGTAGAATATTATGGGAGGGATAAATATTGCTGTATTGCAACCGTAGCGCAACCAACACTTTTTAAGACATATGCTACGCACCCTGAAGCTACTGTTTTACTTAGTAGTTTTCTGAGGTTCCTGAAATAGCAGGCATCGTGATGTAGAGACCACAGAGCTTTGTTACACTGGCATTTTCGGAAAACAAAAACAACTGTTCTTGAAGCTTTGTAGTGCTGTCACATTTTTTTCTACCTTGGAAACTCTTCTGGTAGATGAGTGGAGACTCCAGGCATCTTCTAAAACAGAGCAGACTTTTCCATTTGTTGTCTGCTCTGCATTTTGTCATCTTAGCTTTCACAATGATGTATTTAGACAGCCTGGAAAAAATTTTTTTAGAAGGTAGGTGATTTTTATACGCAAGCTGTATATCAACTCCTAAATCCAACAGATGATACAAGTACAGCTACTTGTGGAATTAGTTTGGCAACCAAGATTACTATGCAGGGAGCGCACACCTGCTTTGTCAGTTCACTGCTGATTTCCTAAATGCAGCAAACTTAAGAGCAATAAATGTCTGAGTAGACCAGACTTTTAGCCTGTTTTTGCTGAGAGTCCAGGTATTTGGAAACACAAAATTCTCTTAAGTATCAGGTTTAAGCTATTAAGTGTGAACTGTAAAATACAAGGTCGGCTGCTTTAGTGACAATGTCTGAAGAATATAAATGCTTGACTGACGTAGAAGGTGGATGTAAGGAGCCTGTGGAAAAAAAGGTTTACTCATTGTCTGATTCAGAATATAGTATTTAAACCTTCTTGGATTATAGCAGTCAAATACAGTACTTTGCAGTGAGCATACTGTCCTCTAGAGAATTTGGATCCCCATTCCCTAATCAGGTTGATGAGCATATTAAAATGCAAATAAAGGAAATATCACAGAAGAGTTGATTATCTCATCATATGTGAAGCAGCTGATACAGGAACATATCTGAAGCAGCACTAGGAAAGCTTCTTTGAGACAATGGGAAGGAGTCTCATATTTAATGATACAAAAGGAAAAAAAAATTGTTGATTAGCCTAGTCATGGGATTTGATTGCAGAACTTAGGTGGGAGCTACGTTAGAAACTTCTCCCAGAATGGTGTTAGCACCAGCTAGGACATTAAGATGTCTAATTTTTACTGTATTAAAAAACAGAGATGCACACCAAAAAGCCCTGGTCTAGACAATAAAACAGAGACAGTACTTATGTGAAGTGCTTTTCTTGTTAGGAGGTATTTTGATCTCTTGCTGAAAAAAGCTGCAGTAACAAGACAACGCAGTCTCTCTTGCTTTTTATACTTCAGCTGACTTAATTAAATTTCTTTCACTCTTTGCATGTGTAAATATAAGCAAAGCCTGGAGGATTTAGCTTTCATTAGTGCTTTGTGTAGGGGAAGGAAGAAAGGAGGCACCACTTCCACTTTACTTCGGGTTTTGTGAATGTGAACTAATCTAAATGTTTGTCTAGTCCAATGTCCTTTCTCCGACAGTGACCAGTAGTAGATATAAGAATAAAGTTTAGATAGAGTGATGCTACCTTGGGTGAACCTTCTCAGCAAGGCACAGAAATAAATTTTCCAGTGTGGACTGGAAAGAGTATCTTTATTTCCTGTTAAAACTAGTAACTTAGTGGTAGGGAAATGGAACATCGTGGGGTTTTGTTTTGTTTGGCTGGCAATAAAAGGTGTTCCTACAGATGAGTGTTGGGAGTGCTTACATGTGATACTTGCATTTGGCCGAGGAATGCTGGTACATAATGTTCTCAGGAAACAGTTTGACCCTTTGTAAGTCTGGTGAGAAAATCCAATCTGTTCTTCTGAAACAAGCTATGTCACAGTCTGCCAGTTTTGCTGCACCTCCTTCTAGCAGCAATTAGATCATCTGTCGTATCTGGAGAGCTCAGCCTATTGCACTTCATACAGTAGTTCCTGTGTTGAGTGTTGAGTCCTGTAGCTCATGTTTGACCAAAGCCTATGTAGTGTAAACTTTGAAGGGACGGCAGGATCCTTGTTCTGGGCTTTCTCCTTAGCATTAAACATTTCTATTCCTTTGTCCACTTTCAGCCTTTACAAATCTGCAGGGTACAATCAGGAGCGAGTGAATGGCTATGAGGAAGCGTGAGCTGCAGTCTGATTCTTGTCCTTTGTACGTTGGATCTGTATGCAGTCCTCTGCAGCCAGATGCAAGCTCTTGGGTTCCCCCCCCCCCCCCCATGCTCTACAAAACACTGTGGGGCCACAGTTAGTGCTGAGCTGAGTCTGGACAAACAAAGCCTGTAGAAGAGCAGCATGCTGCTAGGCTGCATGCTGTCCTTCACCAGTACATTCATACGGCTTCCAGCCAGCTCAGTCCTATGGCAGAGCCAGCTCATCCCTGCTAGCGAAAGGATGTGTGTGGCACAGGCTCGTGTATCCATAAATGTTTTCTAGTCTCCCTCGTGCTCTGAGCTAAGTATACAGCTGTAGCCTCATGAAGGACCAGGCTTGAATTTTCCAGGCTGGTATACACATTTGCCAAAAGCACACTGGGCTTGAGCAATGATTCTAATTAAATATCTGTTAAATCTTTAAAGCTATTGTATTAAAACTTAGCATCATGCTGATTGGCTCATTTATGTTATCTGTCTGAAAAGAAATCGGATTTATGATTTACTGTGTGAATATCGGTAGCCAGCTGCTTTGAATCACACATACAATGAAAAGGGCCTTGCACACAAATTGCTGAATACTTTCTGATATTTGAGAATTGGAAATAAATAGAAGATCTTTTAAAAGTACAGAAACTCAGTGAATAAATTGTTATTAAAAAGAGAGCAAATAATGACTAAAGAGCAAGATCAGTCAGCGTTTATGGAATTTCCTGACTAATGTAAGCTACAAAGAAACTTTTCTCAAAAGCAAAGCAAGCTGGAATAGAGTTACATCATGAGTAATGAGCTGAGTGAGTGATGTAAGAGAGCAAAGATTTATTTTGGATTGATTTAACAGGATACATTCATCCTGACCTTCTTGAACCATAAATGTCTTGTGACAGTTTGCTAGATAGAGCATTGCACTTATTATCTAACCTGCTATTTTTCATCAGCTGCTTATACACAATGTAGGAAAAAAATGGAGAAAGTGGTGGAGAAGTTATTAGAATCATCAACTTTAATTGGTAAAGGCTAAAACCACTTGGAAGTGGCTGTTAGAGAATTTCAGAGTATCCTTCTGTCTTTTTAATGTAACATTTTCTCTTTGAAATTATTTCCCAGGTTCTATTAAAAAAGATTTCATGGCAAGATGTCCTCCTTTGTGCCAGGTTGTGTGTCTGCAAATAGGAGGTAGACTGCTTAGTTTTGTTTTAAATATTTGACATGTTCCAACAGTAGTCTCCACTTTCACTGTTAGACTTGACTTTCATTGAAACTGAGTCCTTTTGCAAAAGATCTTAAAGAGGATTCAGCTCTCTGTTTTATTTTCTGTTCCTGGTCTGCATATGGAATGCCTCTTACAATGACTTTTTGAGTGCTCCTTTGCACTGGCACAAATGTCTATTGGAACAATTTGCAATGTGTAGCTGTATAAATGTGAATTTAAAAAAACAAAAAAGTTCCAATGGTGAGTTGAGTAGCAAAAGTAGAGGGCTTGTTTGGATTCAGAAAATCACTGAAATTTAAACTCAGTTTAAAATCTTATTGTGGGGAGGTAAGAATGTACACAATTGCTCTTCTGGATAAAGGATGATTTCCTCAATTCTTTTTGCATGCTCGAGGAAAATTCACACAAATGTGGTCATCCTTCAAAATATTTTCTCTACAGACGATTGGTTTATATAACGTGTGTTGGAGGTTTTATTCAATCTGGAAATGGAACCCATTCTTGCAAATGACTCAAGGATAGAAATTAGATACAATCTTAGACAGCCTATGGTAATTCAGTGGTTGACTGGGAGAAGGGGGCAGGGGAGAGGAATAAAATATTTTTGCTACACATGTTGCACCTAACATATGTATTTAATTTGATGCATTTATGAAATTAAGTTTTGGGAAAAGCTATGTTAGACTCCAAAAAATATCTGCACCAAACCCATGTTATTTATATTGTAGGACAAACTAGATATATGAACTAAGAATAGAGCCATGTAAGTTCATGCTTTGCAAAAAGCATGATAGCAGCAAACAGTCCCTATCTCAAATAATTTAGAGATAGTAATCACAGCTCACGTGTGTAAAACTCAGCTATCTTTAGACCAGCTAAATTATAACTGCCAAGAATGCAATAGTATATGTTACAGAGCATATCCAGGATTTTTAGTAAATATTTAGCATTAAATTACTTGTCTTGGATTATTATTAGCACTATTGCAACGGTAGTACAGACCCTGGTGTTGACTTACTGCTGTCTCATGTTTGTCTGAAAAAACTGTAGTTGCCATGGAATAGAAATGTGCCAACCTCTAACCATGTGACTGGCTCGATATAAGAAGCTTTCACCTCCTTCCCCCACCTCCCAGACCAATTCTTGCTGTACTTTCTGTCTTTGAAACATCAGACCATAATGTGAGCATCAAACTCTTCTCTCCCCCCTCTCTCCCCATGACAACTGAGTTTCACAGTACCAGGAACTGGGTATTCAATAACTGCAAGTATTGAGAAATGATAAAGGTATGAAAGTTCATGCCATGTAGCACTAGGAAGAAAGGAGAAACACTTGTTATCCCTGCTTTACAGAAGAACAATAGATGCACAGAAATTGGGCTGCTTGCTGGAGATCATTCAAAGAGCCTGCAGCAGGGGTTCCAGGCAAACTTCTTTTGCTGCATTTGCTCTCTGGCTACAGACTAAAAGGGCAGCTTAGGTCCTATTGCAGGTCTCAGCACACAGTTAAAACGCTCAAAGCTTTTGAATACAGTTTTTGCACCTAGCTCCCCTGGTAGCAAAATCTCAACTATAACTAGGTTAGGGATTTTGTTGCTTTGTATTAGCTGTCAGGGTGAAACAGTTATTGCTATCACAATGCTAAATGAGTCGGATGGAGATGGAGATCAATTGCTGAACAAATTAGCAACAGTATTATCAAGAGGAAAAAAGAAAGGTCTGTGAGAAACAGCGTATGCTTTGTTATCATGCAGTCCTAGGATGGAAGATACAGAACACATAGATCAAAATATAATTTAGACCTTGATCAAGAGCATCATTGTCATTTAGCTACATTCAGTGAGAGTCAAAGAGTAAAGAACTCATCTGTATTTCTTTATGCTGAAATTGTTTTCTTCCAATATGTGACTGGAAAGTTATTCAAGTATATTGCTTTATCGGCATATAATTCATGTGCTGACATTGTTTCTATTCTAAAAAAGTTAGTAAACAAAAAATCACTCTATAAATTACTTTTTCCTGGTGTCGTGGTTTAACCCCAGGTGGCAACTAAGCCCCACCGAGCCGCTCGCTCACTGCCTCTGCAGCAGGATGGGGGAGAGAATCGGAAGGGTAAAAGTGAGAAAACCCGTGGGTTGAGATAAAGACAGTTTAACAGGTAAAGCAAATCCACGCACACAAGCAAAGCAAAACAAGGAATTCATTCACTCCTCCCCGTCGGCAGGCAGGTGTTCAGCCATCTCCAGGAAAGCAGGGCGCCATCACGCCTAACAGTGACGTGGGAAGACAAACGCCATCACTCCGAACGTCCCCCCTTCCTTCTTCTTCCCCCAGCTTCATATGCTGAGCATGACGCCATACGGTGTGGGATATCCCTTGGGTCAGTTGGGGTCAGCTGTCCCGGCCGTGTCCCCTCCCAGCTTCTTGTGCCCCCCTAGCCTGCTCGCTGGTGGGGTGGGGTGAGAGGCAGAACAGGCCTTGACTCTGTGTCAGCCCTGCTCAGCAATAACTGAAACACCCCTGTGTTATCAACACTGTTTCCAGCACAAATCCAAACCACAGCCCCACACTAGCTACTGGGAAGGAAATTAACTCTATCCCAGCCAAAACCAGCGCACCCAGTAACTTTTTTGGCATAGCTTATTAAGAAAACTTGGATTAATGGTCCAAGAAATTGGGAGCTAATTGTTCATAAATGTTGACAAATGAGAACTTTATAACAAATTTTTTAGTGAGGTTCCTAGGAGTATTCTTATTAACTCACAATGCTAATGATACATCAAACATTTATGATATATTAAGATGCAGAGATCCATTTCTCAGGAAATGATCAGAAGCTGGGGCTGTCCTGTCTGTGCTTGAAACTTGATGGGTGAGGCAGGCAGTCTAGAAGTAGTTAATACCTGAAGCATGACTCTTGGTCTTTGGGGTGTAAAAGAGATCTTTCCCTGAGGGAACTTGTGATCAGCTAAAAGTGCCTATGGATAAGTTGTTTGAAAAGATTGTGTTTAATAGAATAAATTCTACAGATAATGAAGTGACACAAACTGTTTACAAAGTCATTGCACAACACTACAGGGTATTATGCAGGAGGTTGTAGAAGCTCCAGTGGAAGCAATGGCAACTCTTTGTGTTAAGTTGTGCTCCTCCTTTAACTGAAAATAATTATGTAAATAACTTGTGTCACTGTTCTTTGGTGCTAAGGAAGAACCGCAATGCAATAGAAAAGATATTCTAATCACTACATCTAATTACACTGAAATGAGAATTACTGAAAATCTTCAAGTGGTAATTATTCTTTTTATTATATTTAAGGCAATCAAAGCAAGAAATGCCATCTTCTTAGTTTAGTATAAAAAGTCTGATGTAGGGAATATCTAAGAACTTTGAACCTACTGGAGTTTTAGTGCTCTAATATTTTTGTCTTCTTCCTCTCACCCAAAAACATGCAGGACAAGCGTTTCAACTTAATCATTGCTTGATATTTAAAAAGCCATGACTCCATACAAGGCTTCCATATCTTGTTAAAATTAGCTCTGTATTTTCTCAGCTTGGCTTTATGTGACTTTATGCTAGTTGGCTTTTTGCTATACACGGTCTAGGTAATTGCTTAATCTGTGTTACTATGGTTGTGAGCCAGAAAAATTGCATGTTGCTCTTACAGAAGAGGTCCTGTCTGAAATGGGGACTCAGTTGGGCTAAACATTCTGTGCACACAGTTATATGCAATGATTGACTGAAAAAGCCATCTAATTATAATCAGTGCCTTTGCCAAACATTGTTCTAAACTATTAAAACTACTGTAAAACTACACTATAGTCCAAGGTAAGTACCCCACACTGATAGAAAACTGTTGGATTCTAAAGTAAAACTCTGAAAACATTAGTCTCTCCGAAAAACTGAAACAGGTAAACTGATGAAGCTGAGACCCTACATGGAACAACCCTCCCTATGTTATCGAATTTTTCAGAAGAGATCTTAGGCAACAGATTTTCCCTGTCATTTGATTTCACAGAAAGAAGAATGCTAGAAGAGGTAATCAGGAGCCTTAGCAAGCAGAGACTGAGTCAGATGAGGCTCTAACCTTGACAGAATCCATAGGTTTTCTACGACAAAGGAAGAGTATGGAGACTTTCACTAGACACTATGTATAGTTCTGTTGAAAACTGAAAACTTCTCTACGGACATCTTCAGAAGCCTGTTATTGAGTGAGGGATGGGGTGAAGGACCATACTCCAGCACTATCATAAGGAAACGGAGCCTTGAGTCTGCAGTTCTCTCATGTGGCATTATTGATGTCACCAAGATCCCTGAATACTCATCAGACTATTGTTTTTTATTTTTATTTCATTTTTGTCAGCCTGAAAGTTCAAGGGTTTTTTGTTCTTGTTTTTCTTCCTACGCTACTTGAGACCCTTAGAAGGAAAACTTCCCAAAGAACTTGCCCCGTCTTACCTCTTTGTTCCTTTCACGGTAGCCCTGATCTCACCAAGTGCGAGAATGATACATACCAAAATACTTGTCCCTGAGATCGAACCTGGATCTGCATACCTTGGAAGAGTCACATCTCTAATGGAAACATATTTTTTAGACTACTGATTTTTCTTCTTTTGTTTCTTGTCCCATGTCTTTAAAGCACAACTTTCAAAGAGATGTTTCTTAATGAAGCAGCACACCCTATTCCCTCTTTTCTTCATCTTATATTGAGGGATTGGTAGATTTATAATGATGCTTTCTTTGGTTTTTTGGGGTCTATTTGCCAAGTTCAGTTGTCATATGGAAGACGGGTTTTGGTTGCTTGGTAGTATTATTATAAATATAATATTTAGCTCTTTGTCTAGATTTTTAAAAAGCCAGGTATTTAGCTCCTTTTTGCTTTTACTGTTCAAAATCTGAAAACACCACTGCACCTTGTTTAAGTTCTCTCTTTCCCATGGTTTGCCTGCTACAGTTTGAGTTCTGTGTTCTTTTGTGGTTGACACTGCTTGCTTTAGTCATTGTATCAGATCAAAACAGGAATTAAAGCATTTGCTTTCATGCTGTCATCTGTTGTTAAATTCTGTTCCCCATATACTTCTCATTAATTCCCCCAGACATAGGCTGATCCTAAGGCTGTTCTAGGATCTTTAAATGCAGGGGAATGCGTGTATTGCAGGAGGTCCTACCCTGAGAACCACTGAGAAAATAAAGGGGTAATAAAGATTGCTTTCACTGTGGTTGTGAAATGGCTACAAGGTATTTGCTCCAGTAAGGAAGACTAGCTGTGTAAGTTTGACTTATTCTGGCTCAGCCAGTACGTGCAACTTCACACTCCCGCGTGTTGTTGAAAAGGGGTGGCTTGCTTTCTCCCTCTCCAGGAAAGGTACTTCTCTTCCCGCCTTGCCTAACTCTGGGTCAGCCTTTCACTGGGCTATTTCAGCACACTGTGTCAGAAGAAAAATAACCACATCCTTTTGTCAGATTACACAGCAGTTCCTCTCAACTTCACGCTGATTTGTATGCTTTGCAATGCTTTGCTTTTGAGATTTAGCATTCTTAGTACTTTTCTGTTAATTTCCTTTATAATAGGATTTTAATACATAGAAAGCAAATGATCTCTTTGGAATGTTTAAAGTCCTAATCTAGCTGTGTAAATCTTTCTTATTATCTAAGCATTTCCTAATGTTGATAGCTATTTTTAAAGCATTAACTTTTTTGTGGCTTTCACAGGAGTCTTGATTTGCATTTGGTGGCTAGGCACGCAGACATTTGGATCTGTTACAATATACCATTTAAGTGTGTGCTTATTAGCATAAGCAGCCTTTTAGTCTGGAAGATAAGACTGTTGCAGTCTGTAAAATATGAAGTATGAAGTTGAGTAGAGGTTTTACCAACGGAGAAATTTAGTATAGTGAGCGTATGTTAGCATGGCCACCTCTTCTGAAGCCATGAGAAGTATTGGTTAGGAGTATTTCTTTTCATTTCAGTGGAAGGAAGGTGACCAAATAAAAGACCAAAGTCAACTTCAGTGTGAGTCTTGGCTTTAGCAACATAATTTGAACTTGCTTAAAGTTATTTTTTAGTGACTTTAAAACAGAAATTTTCACTGATACGGTAAACATTTTCTCCCGTCCTTGCTGTTAAGTTGCTTTTCTCTTGATAGCAATCTCTCTTTGGAGTCTCTATGTAGTAAGAATGATGTATCATAATCATTGTTATTACTGCCAGAATAGATACAATATTGAATAAAGACCAAGGAATGGTATAAAAGGACTGTGTGTGTGTCTGAACAGAGTGCTGGTAATATCTCTAGTGGGGCCTAATTTATTTTCCCTGGTGCTGGACCGATTGAGTCTCACCACTACTGGAGTCCCATAGATAGGGCAGTGAATTTTGTAAAAAGAAATCTTGTGTCAGATACTTTCCACATTTAGATACAATCATTCTGCGTGCCTTTAGAAGAAGAATAATATGATTCTTTATAATTTAATTCTTTATAACATTGCATTGTTTATATATTTTATATAAACTATATAATTGCAGATAATTATATATTCATTATACATTATATATTGTAATATTATATTATAAAGAATTGAATTATAAAGAATTATAAAATAGAGAGAGATAAAAGTCAATATGGCTGTCCAATTTATAGTGTTCTGTAGAATGCACTTTTTATAAGATAGTCTTTCATTTGGTTTCTGCGCAGTTTAGCATTCCATATGAGGCGACGTTTTCTATTGATTTTCAACAAGATCATTTCTAATACGTATAGAAATATAATTTTCTGGTCTCTATTTTAGTCACGTGTTGGATGCATAGAAGATGTGGTTTACGTGACTTGTTTCTGTATGCTTTAAACACAACTGTTCAGTACACAGAGTGAGTTTCCAAAGAGTTCAAAATTTTGGTATAAAGATCTTTTGAAAGATTATGTTAGGCACTAATTTGGAAGCTGACTCTTCTCTGTTTGGACCATGTAATATTTTCTAAGTTCCTAAAGCACCAAAAAAACATCTTAAAGAGTTGGTGTGTTTGTTTCAGTGTGTTCCCTTCTACAGGGATATCTGGTAGAATTGAATAGGAATTTAGATTTTAAAGCTTTTATGAAGTTAAACATTATGTTACTAACAAAGCAGTGTCTCTCTGTTAATAAAGCTCTGTTGATCAAAATAGAAGTAACTTCACTTTGAATAATGTCTGTAGAATGCCACTGGTTTATGTGTGCATGGGGAATGTGTTTGCAGAAGTCTTTAATATGTGTGTTTGTGCGCTATGCAAAGGACAGGATGGAATACAATTTAAAGAGAACTCCATTAACCTGAACATTTGCTATGAAGTGTATGAATAGCATCTCCACAAAAGTTTTGATAAGCATGATTATGCATGTTTACTTGTAAAAGTACTTGATTTTAGCAAAAACATATGTGATCTCAGGAGATTGCTGGAGATTTAAAATAAAAAAATTTAAAAAAAGGTTAAAAAAAATCCAAATAAACAGAGACTTAAGTAGGTGCTGAAGGGTTCTGTTTTAGAAACAAAGTAAAGATTGCGTATTTACAAAATACTGTCAGGGGCAGTCTGCTTAGAGGTAGGAAATTGTGAAATGCTCTGCTGCTCCATTCAGTAAACACTGCAGGAATTTACATGTGCTTGTGTAGTACCATGAGATGCCGAAATGGTACTTGAGCTCAGAATGGTATTGGTTAGGAATTACTGCAGGTCTTAATTGAAGCTATGTTTTTTTGTTGTTTGTCTTAAATGAAACCTTAAGCATTTTCCCCCATGTTGTAATCTAAATTATAAATGAGAATATGGAAAACCTAGCAGAATTTAGACTTATACAAAAAAATATCACATCAGTGACACTGACCATGATTTCTGGCGTTTCTGGTATTAGTCCACTAAGAAAAACAAGAACAGAGTAGGTATCTCTAAGGATTATTGTAGACCATTGCTAGTGAGAGAAGACAACAGTGTTGCTGGAGGTGGTGCACACAACTCCAGAGAACCACAGGTCTTCGTAGTTGAAGAACTGGGGAAAGTGGGGGAGAAGAAAGGGACAGAATAGGGATGGACTTCACACAGAGCAAGCTGTGACAGTTAGAAGGCTTAGTGATGGCTGGGGAGACTCCAACTGCAAACTAAGGCACTCACAACGTGATTTATAAGATGGTTTGTGTAATAAGATTTAACAAGATCTTATTTGTCACTCTGAAAGAATAGTGTGTGGATACTAACAGCGTCCTCAATGCTGTCCTGGTTTTCAGTCTTATAGTGGTTTTTTTCTATGCTACTGCATGCTTCATCCATTTGCTCATGCACAGAAGGCAGTCAGCTGTGTATTCTCTCTTGTCTTGCCTTACATTTCCTCATACAGCTGATACCCCCATGTTATCATTCCCCGTAGATGACTTCTGGAAGCAAGGAAATAGGATCTTTCTTTGTACACTGCTCGTGGTTGTCAGATTACTTGACTGTTTAGAAAAAAGGTATGCACAGCATTAACAATTGATGCATATCACATCCAGAAGGTGTTGTTGTTACCTGTTATTTACATTATATTGCCCATTGTCAGACTATGACATTACCTGTTCTATCAGAGATGATAGGAAAGAAAGATGATGATGCAGTTGTTGTACTCCAGTGGTAGCTAATGCAGCACTGAGCGGAGAAGAGATGCCGACAAGTTAAAATATGGAGTTAAAATACTGAAATTGGAAAGAAGATGTGGTTAGGTTAAAACATTGTAGTACAAAGATGGTGACAATTTGGATAGAGGTGTCTGTATAGCACTGATTCTTGATATTTAATAGCCCACAAGACAGCTAAAGTGCTCTTTTAATTGCCCTTTGCATGCTGAATAATAAACATTTAATCAAATGAATTTAAAGAAACTGCAAATAAATGAAAAACATTTTTACACAAAGCTTGATGCTGAGAATTCATTGATGAAGTATATGGCTGAAGCTCTTTAATTAAGCACTAGAAGATACTTTTGCCAAATCTAACATTAGAGAGGACTTTGTCTAATAATGTATAACCATTAAGTCTTTGACATACAGCCGTGACAATGATCTTAGTAAAGGATTATGGCATTGTGTTAAGCACAGGAGGAAGCTACTTTAATACCACAGTATTAAGCCACCACAGTATTAAGCCACCCCAGTGAACTCTGGAACAGCACAACTTATCTAACACATTAAAGTCAAATTCAGGTTATTAAGCCTAATTAAATCTATTTTAACAGGATTTAGCAGCATCTATCTAGAGGTTACCAGTCTTGATTTAAATTTGTCTAGAGCCTGCACCAATGCTACATAAGTCACTGAGAAGATTACTGTGTGCTCTGGTGGTCTTTGGATCAGGCTGATCTACAGACAGATGCACACCGTGACATCAACATAACAAATGGCAAAATATGTATTTCTGCAGCCATCCTATTATCTGGCAGCTGTTCTATTAACATCTTTCTGAACCTACAAGACTGCTACCCAGTTAATGGCTCATAATGCAGATATATAATTGTTGACTGTTTCCTGCTAAGCAAAGTAATCTCTATGCTCTATTCACAGTTATTTAACTCTTCACTTTGCATTTCTGGAATACAGTTCAGAGCCCAAAAACAACAGTTCAGCATCTTCCTTTTATTCAGTGTTAAATCTCCGCCCTGCTGAAATGCATATTTATAATCCCTCTAAGCTGTTTTAGAGATAATTGTTTTGGCTCTGTCCTAAATGTTAGGGATATTTTTTACTGTGCCTTAATTTGTGCTGATGTTCTGTTGATCAAATTTTCCTTTTATTTTAAATCAGTGTAAAGACTAGGATATTCTAGTTTTCTCGTATATCGATAACTGCTGCAGAAGATAAGCTGTCTAGCATAAGGAAAGACTCTGAAGGAAGGTGTCAAAAGGCTAGAGACAGCAAAATCCAAGAAGAGTTGTTTTGTCAAATGGGTTCACAAGGGAAAGAAACACAGAACATACTGTGCGGCCTGATGTTTTCATTAGCTGTGAAATTTCCAATGCAAGTTAATCTGTAGTTTCCTGTTAGAGTGTAGGCCACAGCCATCATTTTTTGCCAAAAACCCCTGCATTTAAAAGTATTGTAACAATGCTTTTTAAACTGAATCATCTCAATCACTTTGGAAAAGAAAATACAGCAGTCCCTAAAGAGGCAGGAGTACAGATGAGTGCAGATACTGTGCAGTTCACTACTGCCTTCCTTTGCTCTCCTTTGCCTCTGCAGCCTGTAACTCTGTACCTTGAACTTCTCTCTGTCAGGAGAGGTTCTCTGTCAGGAGAAACTTCAGAAATTAAAATCACATCCCTAAAGAGAGAACTCGATTCAAAGCAGTATAGTCCACTGATATACTAGTACAGAGCATAATGATTAGCAATACAGAACACTCCTGGTGGTCTTTATCGTAATTTGCTATTTATACAAACTGGGATTTAATCATTAATGAATGGAAGTGTGGGGTTTGAATGTAAAAGATACAATAGCTGTCCTAGTTTTTCTCACTGAGGGCTTTTTCCTCTGTTTGTGTCTTGCATTTGGATATAATTGGAAGAATACTATTCTGCAGACCCTGCAAAAGAGGAGCATGCACGTGCATTTCCTTCTCAGGAAGAAAACTATTTAACAAGTTCAAAACCTGACATTTTTGTCTGGATTTTGTGCAGTGTCCTTTCTTTCTAACGTAGTACAGCAGAAAGCTTGTGTTTTAAATTTGCTGTGAAAAACAGAGAAGAGGTGCTAGAATTAGGGATGACATACAGCTTGTGCACCAGCCTAAATCTCCTCTATATGGACCAGTCCTTGTTTGATCAGTGGTTAATTTTCCACTGCTGTATCAGTCTTGTATACTCACAGAGTGTGCATTATGGTAATATTTGCATGCTGTTGGATTCAGAACCAAAGTGGCTGTTGTCTCTGTAATTCATGTAACTTTTTTGAATAATTTCCTGCACAAAACGTGTTCAGAAATCCCTGAAGGTTTCTATAACAACAGAGATGAGTTCAGGACTCAGAAAGTAAATGCTCATTGAAATGCTTGAAGGAAGCTTATTTCAGCAGGTATATTTCCATAGTGGTGAAAGTCCAGTATATACAAATTAAATCAATTTGTATTAGTTACCTCAGGGCAATGCCAGCTTTGCTAAAGTGAATGCCTAAGTTTTGCTTCTGAAAGCTCCATCTCTCATAGAAACACTCATATGGCACATGCTATTAAGTGTCTCCCTAACCATCCTGCTTAATCATTTCATGGTTTATGTTCTTTGCATTGACCTCATGACTTCATCTTTAGGTGCTTTATAATAAGACATGATACAGTGTGAGTACTGTAACATTAGGGGATGGCGATGAGGAAAGAAAATTGACTACTCATTTGTGCAGTGTCAACTTTCTGTTTGCCTCAGAATTCAATTCAATATATCACCCTTCTTGCTGCTTTGTACTACAAAATAATAAAAATTAAATAGTTGGCCCTGTTTTCCAGGACTCTGGATTTAGATTTTGATTCAGTAAGTTGATTCCCTATTCAGCAGAGCATGTGCTTACATCCTCTTGACATTTATTATGGAAAAAAGCTTGGCCCAGAGATTAAGGCACTAGCTTGAGGCTTGTGAAGACACATTTCCTTGTTCTGTTGGTTCTGTCATGATATTTGTATGTGACCTTGAATTTTGAAGAATAATTTAGCATCCCAGCTTCATTTACTGAAATGTGTGTTCTGAAGAGCTTTTAAAAAAGTTGTGGACAGTCTTTTTGTGCCCCAGCGCTCAATTTGTGAAAGAAAAATAGTAGCACTGCCTTATCACTCTTCTGTCACAGATGCAGTAGTAACTATGAGTTACTCAAATACTAGGGTAATGAGTGCTTGAGAGATGTCTTTCTAGGTATCTTGGACTTAAGTGCATTTTTAAGTATGCTACTGACAGGGAACGCGACGCTGGAAAACTTCTAAAACAATTCCTTCTACTTTTCAGGATAACTTCATTAAAATAAAATGTGCACTCCTTAGAAGCCACTTGTATTAAAAGTTTCTGTCTTCTGTCTTCTGAATTCAAGCTTCTGTGGATGTCTAGAGCTCACTTAGT
The DNA here is from genome assembly GCF_965638725.1 of Aptenodytes patagonicus. Lineage (NCBI taxonomy): Eukaryota > Metazoa > Chordata > Aves > Sphenisciformes > Spheniscidae > Aptenodytes > Aptenodytes patagonicus. The sequence goes on from NC_134963.1 coordinate 3,286,171, forward strand.
TATGCCATGGGATCTTTAGTTTGGGAAAACAAAACCGGTCACTTAACCTGACTTTGCTGAACAAGCCCAATAGTAATGTTTCATGTGCAGTATTTAAGCTGGTCTGTTGGTGAAAATGAGAAGAGAAGCCTTCATGTTATATTTTCGTGGGTTTAAAAGAATTCATATATTATTACTGACTTATTTTTATGTCACTGCGTGTGCATAAAGAGATTATGTTTGTCAGGAGAACTTCGGATTGGGATTTGTGGAAAAAAATGAGAAATACTAAATATGATAAATAGACATTCAGGGCAAACTAAAAATTACCTGAGAATTTTGGCTAAATTCTGTAAATTGTGCTAGAAAAAAGGGGATGGTAGTGTGAAAATGTGAAAGCACTTCATTTTGATGTTTTGTTCATATTTCATTTCAAAAGCACCAAAAAGCTACCTTTTTGAAATAAATTTGCTGAAGATGCCTTGTATTTTCAAAGGGAGTTGCATTCACTATTTTTATAACTGAACTTGAACCAGTAGTTCTTCACTGACGTGTTCGTAAAATATTCTGGCACAAATGGTTTGATAACCCTGATATTTCCCTGACTTCAGCATTTACAGAACACAAATTTTTAGTAAAGGTTGAAGTATTTCAGCTTTTCCGTACGGTCATCTTTTTGAAAAGTGGATTTGAAGTAACTGTCTCTGCTGCTTTAAAAGCTATGGTAAAAATTTAGATCATTCTCACCTGCTGAAGAGGAATGATAGCATCCAGTTTGGATGCAGGCATGTAACTCAGTAACTAACATTATGTAAGACTTGTTAGAACTCTAATATAAAGCCAGCTGATGCACATAGGAAGACAAGTACATGTAGTATATCACAGGTGAAACAAGAAATTATAAATCAAAGACCTGTAGTTATTTTAAGCAATAAATTAAAGCTGCCCATTAAAAGCCTTGTGCAATATAATGTTATTTTAAATCAGAACAGGTTTCTCATGCCATAATTTTAGTTAGGTTGGAGAATTTCAGCCTATCCTTAAGATTCATCATTGAGTAATTGAAGATGGATATATCATTAGACTTAACAGTTTTTCAATAAAAAGGTAGTTAATTCAGTGTACAGAAACCAAATCTCTTCTCACTTTGAATTAAGGTCACTGGTAAAACCCTGGTTTGCTATTGAATGCAAATAGACTTCCTACTTCACAAAAGGCTAGTATGGAAGATACCAGCTCTCTGTTCAGGCACCTCTGCAAGACTTTTATGGAAACACCCATTTTGTTTCACTTAATTTTACCAGTTACTATATTTCATTTCTGTATTTGGAAATTTGAGTCTGTGTATTCTCGGTGTTTTTCCCCCAGAAAAGCAAAGATGTAATGCTGTACATACAATGTTATGTTAGTTCTGTTTCCAACATGTAATTGAATTAATGGTTCAAATAGCATCTCCCAGTGAGAGCAGAAATAAATAGGCCAACGCATACACAATTTTCTCTTTTTACTGTGTATAAGTGGATCTGCCATTGAACCGATGAGGTTTGGTTTAGTACAAAGAGAAGAATATATTGTGTTTTAGGATAGTGATCGCATGGATTTTTGGTAAATATTTGAATTGGGTTACTGGTCAACTCTATGACTATACTGTGAAGAATAAGACAATGTTTAAAGTGGACTTATCTTGGGGTTAATTTTACATCAGTCAGAGTCTTCCAGAATGGCAAATTGGCATTTTTTGCTTTTAGTTTTCATGTTTTGCTCAAGAACTTTCCTGCCTACCTGTGGGTTTTGATTCCCAGCTCTGGAGGCGTACTCTGCATCTGTACCACATTTGGAATACCTGAGGAGCTGCAGTTTTGTTTGGACTTCATCTTTGTTTAGCTACCATCTAGCTGGATTCAAAAGTGTTTTGAGAAGTGTTTACTACAGGGATGCCCACTGTATTTTTTTTAGATTTATAGCCAGTGATATGGATGAATTGCCTAACACAACGCTTGCATGGTCCCTCCTCTCTCAGAGCTCCACCAGTAATAGGCTTTTCAGGCTGTGAGCTTGCCGCACACATAGTTGTGATTTTTTCGCTATGATTAAATGAACAGTGGAATGGAAAGTAGGATGGATGTTCATGTGAGAGCTGGGTATAGGGCAGAGGTACCAGCAGGGTTGTTCTCCATGGGCATTCCTCCACCACTCCACCAAAAGAGAGCTCTTACGAAGCTTATGTATCCTCATAGCGATCAACAGCATTGTTTTAAGCCCAAGTATCCAATACTAGTTCCAAATGATGACAGCTCTGACGCACATAACTTAATTTCGATCATTATCTCTGGGATGAATCTTAATGTAACTGCTGTGGTATTCAATTGTGCAGCTAACTGAAGCCTCAAAGAAAGAAATAAGCTGTGGCATAAATATTTAAACCATTGTACAGGTGTTACACTATTTTTTCAGCTAAATTTCTCTTTGTAAATGTCTGAGTTCTGTAACTGAAGCAGGCTTAGTTGAAGAAGCAGTGCTTTAAATTCCTCATCAGCTGCACTTGTCTAGAAGGCACCAGTGCCTGAGACACAGAACCATTTCTTAATTAAATTGAAAAAAATATTCCACTTTCCTCCTTTGTACTTGTCTGTCGAGCAACAAATCTCACTCATGTAGTTTCTTTCCATGTGGCTATGGTAAATCTAACAGCCTCTTAAGAAGCAGCAGTTTATCTTGTTTGGCTTTAAAGATTACAATATTTAAAATATAATTCAGCTCATGCAGGAGCCAGACCAGATATGTCTTTTTCATTTTTCATTATTATTGATTGTTCTGAAGTTTATGACTTGGGAAACATGAGAAAGGGAAGAAAAGTCATGATTTTTTTCTTTCAATGTTGAGGAGGTAGTGGAAAAAAAGATGCTTGCATTGTCTATCGAATAATGTTTGGGAGCAAAAATTTCGGTTCTGACATTTCAGTTTGCAGGGGTATGTGTAAAGCAGACACCCATTATTAAAAATCAGATCTAGATTTTGTGAGTTAAGATGATCTATGAATTAATGTTTTAACTGGTACCAGGTTTTTTTTTTCACCTGGCTGACTTATGATTTTCAAAGTAGTAGCATTTCCCTTTTTGAACTAAGGTTGTGTGTCTCTTCTGTATGCCTTGACTGAATCAGAGTCCCAGAAAAGCATTAGAGGGCTACTGCATAGCTGGAGGATCACTTTTGAGAAAGATGCATGACGAGGTCATTACAAAACACCCATGGTTTTTCAGAAGAATAAGAGACGTCTGGAGCTCTAGTTCCGCCTTGTATATTGCTTTTAGCCAATGGATATTTTTCACAGCCTTTCAGTAGTATACAGAGTGCAGTATGGGAGCAAATTATTGCTGTGTCCTGCTTTATCTTGATGCTTTCAAGGATACAAAATGTCCATTCTCTCTACTTTTTCTTCAGGCTTTTTGCTTTCTAACAATAAAGGGACCACAATATCTTTATTTTTAAGGGATGTCTGTACTGCACTTGCTTGCTTGAATCATTCCTTGAGGCTCTGGTAGACCTGAAGTAGGCCTCTCCTAGACCACAGCTATTCTGATCCCTAAATACATTTAAAGGTCCGGGCATGCAATGCACTGAAATCCATCCAGACTACTTTTGCATGACCAGCAAAATTTCCCCAGTCTCAGAGCAAGCAAGAGAGACATGTAATGTTAAAAATAAAATGCAAATGCCTGAGTTATTTGAATATAATCACTTTATTAATTTAACTGTCTAACAGATACTGATGACAGTCTAATAATAAGGTCCAAAATGTTCTTTCTCATTAAAGGAGTTAATGAACTCACACATCTTAAGAATTTCATTTTAATTAATTAGGAATAATTTATATGAGAGAGAGAAGTGCCAAAAAAATATTCCTATTGAGGAGTGGAAAATTGGTAAATCTGTTAATGAGGGATGCTGGGTGCCAAGTCTTTAATGAAAATATTCCTACAGTTCTCTTATTCACGTGTAGAAAGTCACTGGGTGGCTGGATGTTTTCAAAATTTCAGCACCGTAGGCATTCCCACTCACTGCTATTGTATGTGCTAAATAATATGTAATCCCTGTAGCAGGCACAACAAACATTTGCTTCAAGACAAAAAATATGTCCCTAACATACAAGTAGGGTATTAAAATGTGATAAGGATTTATTAGTAAAATAGCTTTTAATTTCTCCGTAATTTCAAAAAGTAGAAAAATTGAACGCAAATATTTTCCTTGAATTGTGAATTGTGGTTCTGCTTTTGAACTCTAGCTCCATCAAAAATTAAATTTCAAAAGTTGTACTTCAGAAGCACACATATCTAGTCATGGTCTCTATTTCTGTAAAACAAAGATGCTTTTGGCCATTACACTGTGTTATGGTGGGGTTTTTTGTCTTTCAGAAGTTAACAAACAGTACGGTGGAAGCAGTAAGCACGTTGCTCTAAGGAAGCAATTTAAGTTCTGAAAGTTTCCCGATGTTTTACACCCAGAATGAACTTTCATGACTGACTTAAAATGAGCAAACTATATAATTTTGTTTTATGCTTCATTGGGTTAATTTCCTTTGGCTGTCATGCCCAGATTTCAGTCTATATTGGCTTCAGAAGCTTGTTAATGTTGAAAATAACTAACTTGAAACTGCTGAAACCATGACTGATATGTAAAAAGATAAGCCTTAAACCTGCAGGAAATGCTGAAAGGGGTAAGTTAGGAGTCAGTGGTAAGCAAGCAGATGTTTTATACAACTCAAATCGGTATGCACGGTTGTTTTAGGCATATTAACATAGGATAGTACCTAAGGAGTCTTTACTGTTATTACAACGTTTTTTATATTGTGTGCTGTAGGTACACTTCAGGAAATATAATTCCAGCTGTAATTTGAATGGACTGGAGAGTAGGGAACTAACCAGAGAGAAAGGAGCAATGACTTTCCGAAGATCAACCAGCAGCGCAACGACACAGGTGAACAGCATTTAGACCATTTGTTTTGCACTCCTGTACTCTGATGGGTACACTACACAACTTTCAGACAGTGTTTTATTTTGATCAGTAGCTGTTTCAGAGTTGTTTTTTACTTCTGCCTGATCTTTCTGGACCTGGAAATTATGTGGTAAACAATACGTTGGGCAGGTTTGCTGCACGTGCAACTCAGATTGAAAGTGTGTGTGTGTGTCTGTGTGTTGTGTGTTTGGTGAGAATGCGTTGCCTTTGTACATCAGGACTGAATGCTAGTTTGACTGAAAATTGTTCTTTGTCAACACACACGGGAAGAAATCAAACGGAAAACGTAGTGATAAATGCCCACAAGTGGAACATAAATTATCTGTTAGAGGTAAACTCCATTTGTAATTATTTTTACTATCTCTAAAGCATGCACGCTATACATATATGCTTTTATTTTCAGAGACTAAAGCTTCCTCTGATTAAATATTTACAGATCAGTATAGCTTCCAAAGGCTTTTAACCTCATGCTAAGGTAATATACAAGCAAAGAAAAGTTCAATGCAGACCCACCTCAGAAAAGAGTAATAAGATACAGTTACAAAAGAAGTTTGGTTGTCCTAAATTTGTATGTGGTCAACAAGGTAGGGTAATAGGCTGGAAATCAGGAAACTTGCTTTTCCTTCTAATCTGCTTGCTTCATTGTTGAGCAGACAGTTTAATGGATTAAAAGCTCTTCTGAGCAAAACCTCCTTCACTCTCTGTATTTGTGTGCATAAATACACATTATGTGTTCATCACCTTTTTTGCTTATGGCCTGTTGATCTGACCATTACCATAACAACAAAAGCCAGGAAGGATTGTGTAAGCTTTTAGGCAGAAACTGCATGGTAAGGGTGAAAGCAAGTAACTAAAAGTGTAGATTTACGGTTCTAACGTTCAGTCCTCTGTTCTAATAACATTCCTGGTGCAGCCTTAGAAGAAAAGACTGCCAATGAGTCTTTATATAGGCTGGGGTGTTTGTGCTTCCTTTGTTGTGATGTTGAGCAATCAGCACTGCAATTTTTTTCTTTTCCATTCTAAATGGAAACGACAAACTTTTCCATTCTAAATGGAACTAGAGGAAAGCCATGTTTTTAGGCAGGCAAACATAATTTTAAAAATAAATATGATGTTGAGTTCAATAGCACCGGCCATTTTGATGGATAGAAAAAGCTTAGAGATGGATGGCAAAGCATAATGATGAGTGCTGAAGAATCTTTTTTGCTAACATGCAAGCAGTGATTGGCAAGAGAATATAAATTGGGGAAACCTGGGCAGATTTTAACTAATTGAGGGTGAGCAGTGCCACAAAAGACAGAACACAGTGCCACCTAGTGCCTTTGGCAAAATCGAACTGGATGTCCTCAATCGACTTTCAGGTGGGTAGGACTTCTAAAAAGAAAAGGCATGAAAGTAGTATTAATGTGTTTAATGTAAAAATCAGTGGGCTGTATCTTCCGTTAGGAGGCAGGTCTATTCTGACGTCCCAGGAGAGCCCTTAGGGTGTGTCTTGGTTTAACCTCAGGTGTAATAAACATTCGCAGCCTGAGTGGATCCCTCCCAAATCCCTTTTTACTGTTGAAATACGGGGTGTCACCTGGGCAAGGTGTATGGCATGATTACGTGTCAAATCTCAGCAAACAGCTCATTTCCCAAAGGATGTTAGACACCATGTGTACATGAAGGCAAACCCCTGCACAGGGTTAACCTCCTGCTGAAAGGCCAGGTCTGCAAATTTTCCTGAAATCAAAATTGCAAAGTTGAGATTTTATGCAATGTTTTATCAGTCTTTTTTTCATTAACTTGATGGAGCATCTGAAATTTTGATGTGAAGAGAGGGTAATTTTTATGTAAAAATACATTGCAGTATTGTTAGTAGTGTGATATTTGTACTTGGAAACACAGACCAAGTCTGCTCTTTGATGGATTGAGTTGCCCTCTGGACTTCTCTTCCTCCGTTGACGTGGAGGGAGCTGGAAGTGATTGTCTGCTCTAATTTCTCAGATGGGTGGAATGAATCCAAACCAGAGTGTGGGATATTTGGATTTGTGTACTTATACTTCTGTTATATTAGGCTGCTTTGAATTTTCAAATTTCACATTAATTTTCACAAGTCAAATACAGAGGAATCAGTAGCTCACATATCAAATACAGAGGAAACAAAATAGCTCAGCCTTGTGTGTAATTGTTGGGTGATGATATTCATGTTGTAATGTAATAGGACTGGCAGAATGACAACTTCTACGCTTTTCAAATTCAAAGGAAATGAGACAAACTTGAAGCATCTGATAAAAGACTGCCAATGTGACTCTGTTTCACTAGCAACAGAGGAGTATCTCTGTCATCTTGGCAATGGTTAAGGGTTAGCAGCTACCGCTCTTATATTAATGGGTCTCAGCTCTCCAGAAATGGGCTAGTCAGAAGTAAAGTAGTGCAGGATCTCTGAATGTCGTGCTGTGCAGTGGATATGCTTAGAGATGAGTATAAAAGGAAATCTTGACCAAAGACATCTTAGTTTGGATGGCTAGTATTAGAATCTGTGTGGTCTACTGCCCTGGGATTGTCTGCATTTCAGTGCTTTGAAACTTGGGGGAAAAAAATAAAAATTTATAACTTTTCTTTTTGGGGTTAAGTCTAGCTCAACCAAAAAAGACTATTCTTTATTGTAATGCTGTAAAATTGTAAGCTGTGCATGATATGTAGTGTTAAAATAAGTGAAATTCATCTTTCTGAGGAATCTAAAGTGGTTTTGTATAGACTACTCTGCCAAGGGTTTAATTTTATCTTTACTGCTCATCAGAACAATGGGGTGGAGGAGGCGGGGAGTAATAATGAGTAACTTGTGGAAAATAAACTACTAACTTTGGTCTGCTTGATCCATACAGTCCCACTATTTGATATCTGTGATATGCATTATTCATCAATTTTTGTAAATCCCCAAAGCTTCTTAATTTTAGCAGTGAATGGTGTTTCTACAAAAAACCTCTTAGCCATTTGTTATCCTCCTGCTTCAAATGTCTCAGTTATCCTGTAAAAGGGCAGAAACAATGTCGTATGATGCTGTGTGATCTATCAGACAACATGACTAATGTTTACCAGCTAGTCTAAGGGAATAGTTCATAAGTTATGAATGATCTGAAAATTATTTTTTCCAATAGTTTGGTAGATACTTAATCAACAAATCTAGGGGAAAAAGAACAATAAGGTAGCATAACAAAAGGCTGTGTGTTCCCTTAGTATCAGTCTCCTTAGCTACTTTGTTTAAAATAAACAGTTTTGAAAACTAAAAAGAAAAGGAGAAGAGGAAAACGGCTTAAGAGATTTCAGTTTCCCTGAATTCCATTCCTGCCTTGACTGGTTGGAAAAGTAGTGGGATCAGAAGAACTTAAGAGAAGTTAATTAATATCTTCTTCATATTGCTTGATTTATTGAAATTCATTTTTTGTTCTTGTAACCTTTATCATTCACTTTTTCACCCCATTTCCATTTATCAGAGTTCTCTAGTCAAAGTACAAAGTCAAAACCGCAGCACTAATCAAAAGTGATCAGATAAAATAGATGTGTATTAAATAGACTAAATGAAAGACTCATCCATCCTGCCTTGAGTGCCAGACCCCTGATGCACTCCAAGAGCCTTCTTCCTTTCCTACGCAGTCAGCCCAGTGCGTGCTGACAGCCCACGCTCATGGCACAGAGCTCATGGTCTTAAATAAATCACAAATTGTAGGCAGTTGTCCCTTCAAAGAATCAACTTGACTTCTTTTCATCTATTAGTTGGTTTACATTTCTGAGGGTTTTGACATATCCTGGAGAGTTGTACCTATCATATTACAAAACTCTACTGGAATAGCTGTATTAATAGATGGACAGTATTGATGAAAACATCTTGACTTTATGCAATCAAAAGTTGTACAAGTGTAATGTGTGTCATTGGAGGTAGTTTAGGAAATGAAGGGCTTTGTCATTATCATTTGTGCCTCCAGCCTTTGCAGACAAATAATTACAAGTACGCTGCTTAAGTCAACCATTGTGGGTTCTTTTTTTATAACCCTTTCCCAAGTGGAATCAAGAATTCTAGAGTCTAAGATTGTGGAGAGTATCAGTACACCACTTGAGTTGAACTTGGACTCTGAACTCCTACTCCAAGGCATGTTTTATAACAGTTAAATGCTAATGAGAGCGGACTTGTTATGTTGTATGGTTTCAACTTCTTTTTTACTCTCTGCTACACTGTTGCCTGACTCTGAGCCCTTGTGTTTGTATTTAATATGGATTAAAGCTATTGCATCTATTCCTTAGGAAATACCTGGAGCATGTAAGCTGTTATATTAAATTAGTTCATTACAGTATTACATGCATAACTGCATAAACATCCATTGGGTCCTTGCTTTGATCACCTCTGATCTTGGCTGTTACTGCTACTGACTTCTACAACCTTTTTTTTCCATTGTATGTTTTTTAATTCTAATTTGGGTTGTCAAGAGCAGGTTCTGTTTATTTCCCATGATAATGGCTTGCCTAATTTTTTAAATAGTTTTGAATTTAAATCAGTTCTATTGGGGCATTTTTACATCAGTGTTGGAAAAGCATTGATGTGCCAGCAGTGTTTTGCTGCTGCTATCTGTGTTTCACGTGGAAAAGCACCTTGGTCTGTCACTGAAGGGCACTGCATAAATGTAATGTAGTATTATTTATTTATTAACATAGCACCACACTAACAAGCTACCTCCCAAATACATCAGTAACCAATCTACCTTGGCACATTTGTCATTCCAATTTTCTTTGTGTTCTCTCCCTGTGTGTTTTCTTTACTTGTGGCTCCTTGGAACATTGCTATGTTTTCTACAATACATAGCAATAGCAATTTCATTGCTATTTCTCTACAATTACACACTAGCAGTTTGTATCAAATCTACCTGTTTCAGCCCTTTGGGTCATTCATCTATTAATTTTTTTCTTTTTTCCAATGCTTAGTGTTGCGGGTTAACCCCGGTGGGCAGCTAAGCACCACACAGCTGCTCGCTCACTTACGCCCCCCCACTCCCCCAGCGCCCCCCAGTGGGACAGGAGAAGAGGAAAGGAAAAATAAAAGCAAGAAAACTTGGGGGTCAAGATAAAAACAACAAAAAATTTGTTTAATAAGTAAAGGATAAGTGGAAGAAGAGAGGAGAAAACAAAATAAATGATGAAAAGGCAATCATTCACTACCTCCCATGGGTAGACCAACACCCAGCCAGTTCCCGAGGAAAAGATGTCTAACCCCTCTAAAATCCCTTCTTTTCCATTCTGTTGCTGAGCATGATGTTATATGGCATGGAGTATCTCCTTAGTTAGTCCGGCTTATCTGCCCAGTCATGTCCCTCCCAGTTTATTCTGCATCCCCCAGTCTATTCACTGGGGGGCAGAGTGAGAAACAGAGAAGGCCTTCATGCCATGCAAACAGTGTTCAGCAAAAGCTAGAACATTAGTGTGTTGTCAGTACTGTTTTGGTCATGCAAGAAGTTTAAAACTTGTCTAAATGGTACAAACTGTGAAGGAGGTATCTTGTTTCATGTTACATTTTCCTTTTAAGTGATAGGGAAAGCTGCCGTTGCAATAGATGACTGAGTTAATGCACTATGTGCTGAATTGTGTTACTGCTTATGAAAACGTCTCGTGCGGTACAATGTGATACGTAGTTTTAGATAATTTCCTCTGGCTTTTGTAACTGCTATGCCATGGTGCCCAAAGTATGGGTACCAATCTCCACTGGATATCATTTGGCAAAGCTGAGACTACTGAGTGGGAAAAGAAACCTTAAATAGTCAGGAAATAAGTTTATGAGATGAATGGTTTTAATACTTTTGTGAATCATTCTAAATCTACTCATACTAGGAATGCATGCAATTATCCATAAAATAAATTGCCTTTGTCTCATAATTGTCTTTGCTAATTACCTTTTTAGCAAATTAAAAGGTGAGAGGGCTGAATGCTTACGTCTACATTTTTCAGTAGTGCATGCTTATATTGTCCTTGTTCTCATTGATATGAATCCCCAGTTTAAAAATGTTAGATTTCCACTTTTCCCTAGTACCTCAAGCAAAGCCTGACTGTGCAACCTGTGCTACCTGTAAACAAGAGTGCTTTATGATTGATGAGGTCCACAGGCCTGTTTCTTTCTGCAGTACTTTTTCCAAATGGGAGAAAATGTTCCAAATAAAAGCTGCCTGCAATTAAAAATCATATCACACCTTTACAATGCTTGCAGTGTCCTGAGGGCTCGTTTTCTTGTTTTCTACCACAGCTAAAGACTGATTGGATTGAAAAGAAAATGTATATTATGGAACTGGAAAGAAGCGTAGGGAAAGCTTGTTTTATCACTAAGTGAAATATATGAGAATGGCTGTAGAATTAACTTGGTTCTCCTGCCTTAATTGTTAAATCTTTTATGCTCCAGAATTTGCACAAGTTCTGATCTATGAATAGGGAGAAATTTAACAGCTAGACAGATAGAGATGTAAGCTGCTTAGGGTTAGTTCATCTTGTTTGGTTAAGATTTATCATAACAGCATCCCAGCTGTGAGGCAGGACCATTACAGTACTACCACTGTTCTTGTTGTTTTCCATTTCTCTGGCTAAACTTCTAGACAAATAACAAAGGAGTTAGAAAATTACATGAATTTAAAAATGTGACTCTCTTTCTGCCTATGAAATGATACAATGTGCAAGTAGGATTCAAAACCTTATAGTTCAATGTGTCTGTATTTTAACAATTTAGTTGAGCTACACCAGAGAATCCGAGTGTCAGCAACTGTTCTGTAGTCATCTTGGTAACAAAAACATATATGGGCAGATCTTGCACAAGTCTTGCTCCACTGATTAGCAATACCTCAGAAGTTAATTTCATCCAAAAACCCCCCAGATTGTCACACCACAGAGAAGGGGTTGCACCCTGTATGAGTTAGGGAGCTTTTCTTACGCAGTCTGCCCAGTTTAAAACTTGAACAGCAGAACTATGAATACAGAAGAGAGTTTTCAGCACTGCCCCAGAGCACTCTCCTGCTGCTCTGGCAATCCACGTGGGAAGCAGGGCTCCCTACCACTCACTGCTCAAAATGATCTTCCTTGAAAAAGGAATCAGCATCCAGGTTGACTTAGCTCTGCTGTGATTATGCTGGCTTCAAAGCTATATTGGAGTTATTGTGTGATCATTTGCTCTGTACTCTTAGCACAGATATATCCTCTCCTACTTCTGGAAGCAAATGCAATAAGGCAGAAAGAATCAGCTTTGATCCTTTCCCACTGGATTACAGGATAATTTCTTTGGCCTCTGAACATGTGACGAATTATAGGGCAGGCACATGATAAGTACTTGTGCTGAGAAAACCTCTCTAAGCTACTCCCTGGAATGAAAGCAGCACTCTGGTTTTCATTTATATCCCCACATCACTCAGATTAACCTGACAGAAAATGCCCTCTGTGTTCAGTTAAGAGGTGTTTGTGCCTGGATGGGAGAGGAGTTAGAGGTTACCTGAGTGAGAGCCTAGGTCAGTGCTGAAGTGAAGACTGTCGTTGCAATATGGTTTGTATAATATGCCATAAAGAATGAGTGCTGCTATTCTGCAGTGGACAGTTGTACAGTCCTTTCTTTATGTGATTTCAAACCGAGTGTGCACAGAGAGTTTCTCTCACATTGGCACTTACGCTTTGAGATTTTTTTCCCGCTGCCGTGTTTGCTGAGAAGAGACTGAAAATACGGTCAGCCCAAGGCTTGAGCTAAGGCATCAGAATACCCATATGAAACATAATCCACTACAGAATCCTGACAGCAAAACCAAACCCATAACAATATTGAGAATATTCAGTGCCCTGGAACTCGCCTTTAGCTAGAATTGTTAAAGCTGGCTGAGCTTGGAGTAAAAAATCTGCCTCCTCTTTGAGTCCCTATTCCTGCTCTTTATTTAAGGAGCTTTGAGCCAGTAAGCCTAGAGGGGACAAATTAATTAAAATTGGTAGAGGATTTAAAACATGAAGGTGATGCAAAACAATAATGTTAGAAGCCAAATTCTCAGGTGGTCTGAACTAATATATGTCAGTGACTTCAATTAAGCTATGCTAGTTTCCTTAACAGCAAAGTATTTGGCTCTAGACTTTGTTATCTGTCCAGAGACCTGCTTAAGGAGCCATTGATCCGAGGAACTGCTCAGGACTGGGTGAAGACTTCTGAATCTGCACATCAAGATCAGTGGTTTGGCCAATGTTGTGTTGTTGTTGTTGGGTTTGGGGGCTTTTCTTGTCCAGACCAAACCTTTTATTTTTTTTTTAATTTTTCAGGCAAAAAAAGAAGAATAAATAATTTTGTGTTAAATCAAACCTTTGCATTTCCTCATTTATCTAGAAAGGCCAAAAGAAATGGGGGGAAAGGAGATAATAGGGTCCTGTTCTGCTGTAGGTGTACAGCAGATTTTATAGCAAGGATTGGAATAGGCCAGACAGGCTGTCCCGTGCCTCTGTTCTGATGTTATGAGGGCATTTGGCTTATCTTGCGAGTCTAGCCGTTTCCATACACCTTACTAAAACAAAAATTGGAAATCCTTTTTTTGTGCATTTGTGTTTGTGTGGGGTTTTTTTTAGCCAGATTCTGAATAATTTAGTAGCCATATCTGGTTTTTGAGTTCTCTTTTCAGTCATTCTGGCTTGCTAATTGTTGCCTGATGGGGGGTTGTGGGATAACTGCTTTGGAGAGATCTCCCCTGTGCTGGAGTTCCCTGCTCTCAACTTACTTTGGGTGCTACTTAACACTTCTGTCAAACTCTATCAGCATCTGCGCTGCAGCATCAGAAGCAGCAGCTGCACACCTAAGAGAAAGTGTCCTCTTTTTCACCTTAATAATGCCATACTCTTTATGTTGCTTGGTGAGGGTTAGCACTGCGGTTCCAGCTGCATGTCGGGGGGGGAAGGCAGAGCTGCAATACTTGGCCAGCAGTTGCAGTCTAGGTGATGTGTTAAAGATTGGTACTTGCAAGATCGTAATGTACATAGCGTCTTCTTTTGGGGCTTCAGGCGTGTGACGTTTATTTTCCAGGAGGTATTTCTGACGAGTTCATTTCTTTGCTTCTTTACTCTGCCGTACAGTTCAGAAGGCAGAGAGGAACTGCTGGATGTAAAAGACTGAAGGGGACAACAAAGGAAAGTTTCCTTGGTCTGTTAGACTTCTCCTTTGCTTTCATTTATTGGCATCCTTCTTACCAGAGTGCTGTAAGAAAACAATGGTAAACTATAATTATGGAAGAAAGTGGTCCTAGGTAACATTTTTAGTCTGTAAAAACATGTACTTCTTCCAGCTTGGTGTTATTTTTGTGTGAATATCTACAATCAAGAAATAATAGCACATCCCTTTCATCAGTTAGCTGTCTGCTTCAAGATGTGAGTCCAGATGTCTACCAGAAAAACAGATGTACAAACTACATAAAAACAGATAAGACAGCTACATTATTCAGTGTATAAGTAAATCCTACCACATCTCGTATCCTCCATGCATAAAAAAATTGCTTCTTTTTTTCACTCAACAAAACACTTCTGTTCAGAACAATGACATGCCATTTTCTGTTGTTTTTGAAATCTCCCTGATTTCCTTGCCTAATAAATTTCCCAATACTTGTTTGAGGAGAGTCAACAGCGTACTCCTGTTCAGAAGCCATCTGTTTGTTTAGACACAGAAATATTGTACTCTGTCACTCCTTGTTAGCTTTGTTATTTCAGTTTCTTCTATTTATAGCAATAAGATGCATATTACTTTTAACATAATTAATTATTGTCTTGCTGACCTAATGTTAATACTACAGGAAGATTTTCAACCTTTAAGTGTGACAAACATGAGGCACCATGTATTTTAAAAGTTGAAAGAAAGAATTCCTGAAAGTGACATAAAGGGAGTGACAAACATTGCCTGTCTCAGAGATGCCAACAAGAAGGAATCTTGTTGTCAAGGCTAATGAAAATTGAATCAGAACATCAAATTAATTTAGATAGTACAGATGAGTAGAAAAGCCAGCAACAGAAATCTCACAGACAGCAAAGGGCCAAGAGGGACATAAAGCTGGTGGTGTAGCCCTCAACTTCATCCTAGTGATCCTTGGATGGCCAAAAGGCCTCCACACTTCCACTGCCTATCCATATGGTGGGAATAGAGAAACTGGCATAAGTAAGAATATCATGCCACCTGTCTTTCCCCAAAATACACAACCTTGGGTCCCCTGGATGTCTGGAAGCTACAGATCCAACTGAGAGAAGGGGAAAACTGGTATTAACAGGCCTATATCGTGTAGTTTACTTTCACATACGTACGGGTTTCCTCCTTCAAGCTAAAGCCAAGGTTAGGGTTAGAGTAAGAGTTAGCATTTCAAACAGGTTAAAAACTGGGACCTCTAGTAAGTAGCTACAGAGCACTGGGTGGTAAGAAAAAAAATAATGAGTTATTTGGGCCAGTGACATTTATTGGCTTTTCTTGTACAGACAGGTCCCCTCTTTCATGTTTAGACTAAGGTGAGGACTGCAGTCAGGCTTAACTGTTGGGAACCAAAGCATCAATTTTTCAGGTGAAAACTGGAAGATCCAGTTTTCCAAAAAGGCTGTGATTTATGAAGAGGTCTGGTATTAACAAGGGCTGATGTCAAATGGGTTTTTTGTTTGTTTTATTTTTGGTTGTGGTTTGCTTGTGGTTTTGGTTTTTTGGGGGTTTTTTTGAGGATGGGTCTTCTCTTTATAACAAGGCTAGAGTTGGGGCTAGTGGTCAAGTTATGGTTAGGCAACGCAGGGTCTTGCGTGCATGGGTTTGAGAAAGATATTGCTTGCTGCCTTAGATGTGACATATATTTATTATCTTGTTTCTTAGCATTTTGGCTGTGTCCCAGAGTATTTCGTTTGTCGCTGTGCCATTATCATTGTTATTTAAATGGCCCTGCTTCCTGACTGTGTAGCTTTTAGGTCGCTAATGTTACCAGAATTCTGCAGTAAAATTATTTCTTCATCTAAGTTCCCTAACTCCCTCCTTGCCTTCTCAGTAAATAAAACTGATAACTTTGTCACAGAGCATGGTCAGAAATTTACATGCCCTTATTTTACAGTCCTTTACCCTCTGTGTTAGTACTTGGTCGATTAGCAATAGATCCACTGAGGAGCATGAGTGTAGAATGTAAAAGTACCTTTTAGACTGGTAATGAGACCTTGTCTTTCTGTGGTTATAAATAATTAAGCTCTTATTCATTCACTTCTGGTGTGTCAGGGCTTCTTTTTGTACTCCTGACTGTGTATTTCCTGCCTTTGACTATTAGTATTAACTACTTCTGTTTCTACAAAAGAAGTAACTCATGAAAATGTTGAATGAAACTGTCAGGTAGTGAAAGTAGAAAAAGTATTTTCTGCCCCTTCCCTCCCCCCACTCCCCTTGCATCCAAAAGAGAATGTAATTTTCCAAAATTGTGTATGACAAAGATCCCGTTACCTGTCCCTAGTATATTATTAGCTTATGCAGATATACTCACTGACATGGTCAAAATTTCATATACTCTGTCACCGCCTGATGGCATTGTAGCTGTGTCATGCTCTTTCAAGACTATTTTTTTTGTTGTTGTTACTATTAGCACACCCTGACTCTGAGGCTTAAAGTCCTGTATATCCCAGTAGACGGTCAGGTGCATAATTAAAATATAAAACTTGTTTGAAAATTCCACCAGGAAGAAAAGCTTATCTTTCTAAGATTCTTTGCTGGATCACTTATGACTATGTTATATGCCCCATTGCTAGTTTTTCCAAATGTTTAAAAATTTTCAGTGAATTATCCTTGTAGAAATTTCATGAGATCTGAGAATGAGATAGAAAGCAGAAATTGCTCTGTTTTAGTAATGAGGAATTGAGGCACAGTAAGACTATGGCATGCCTTTAAGATAATTTTAAACATCTTAAGACTATAGGGAATATTCAAGGGGGGAACGTTCAGTAATTTGTGGTTTGACAATAATATCTCATAGTTTATTAACCAAGATGGGTGTAAGTGGTATATGGGAAGTGGAGTTCAAAAATCTTTACTAAGGGGAAAAGGAAGAGCCAAATTAAGGTAAGGTGATAGTAGCATATCTTCCCCTGTCACACCTGCAAATATGAATTAGATGTGGTTTAGAGTGAGAGGTGAAGATGCAAGTTCAGCTAGATGTTGGACAAGCAGGTTTTAAGGAATTATGCACTTGTCTATATTTTGAATTTAAGGAACAGTTATCTGGAAAAATCCTGAAGTCTGGCAAAAAAAAAAAAAAATCAATAGTTCTGGTAGGTTTCTACAATGTGAAGGGCTGTTTTTGTATTCTCTGCTAAAGCATAAAATGAATTCCTGCTTTGAAACACGTTTTATCATGAATTTAAGTGATGTTATGTCCTTAAGACAAAACTTTGCAGTCCAGCAGTGAACAACTTTGCTAATCCTTCAGTTCTTGATCATGAGCAGGGAGAATGTTGGAAACTCCAAAAGAGGCTGTAGAAAGGAGGAAACATGGTTACATCTTTAGTGAAATTCCTGGTCCATGTGACCTTAGGCTGCTTCTCTGGAGAAACTGAGATGTACTAAAGGTAGTAATTTAAAAAGCTGTGAATGGGAAATTTCTAAAAATGTGAACTCATTAATAAACAGGGTGATGAAACGGAAACTTCAAATGAGCAGTGTGAGATCGATTTTAATTCAGCTTTATAATATTTTGACATTCCATAAAGGTTTCCATATTGATCTTTAAATAGAAGAGAGATGTCTTTTTACCAGAGGGATGGCTGAAACAGTTGCAATTTATGGCCTGGATGAGAAAATTCTGTTTCCTATGCCTTTTGTAGAACTGAAAACTTTAAATAATGCCAGTGTTTGAGTATTGATTGATGTCTTGGATTGTCAGTCTGTGCCAGCGTTTTCGGCTCATCCTCATTTTCATGAAGTGCTGTTCTGCCGGAGCTTTCTCTCAGAAGTGGGATTTAACATTTTTTCATTTTTCAAATAGCAAGTCAGTGATGAGATCTACAGTCATAAGATGTTGTTCTGTCAAAGAGCTCTTTGCTCCTGGAGCCATCAGCATGTGTGATTCTATTACAGAAAGAAAACAAGCAGCTGCTGACGGCAAGGAGCAGTAGGGTAGCAACAGGGGGCTTAATTATGCCCAAACTGCTCAATATTTAGGTGCACCTGGCACCCTTAGGTAGGTTACATAGGTTTTTATTACAAAGATATTTGTGAAAAAAGCTATTTAGGCTTTAGCAAACACTCCGAAAAGGCATTTTATCACTATAAATGCCAATTCACTGAGTCTGATGAGATATGATTTTTGAAGTGTACCCTCTAGGTGTCAGGTGACACTTCTAGAAGTAAAGTTTCAGTGTGTCAGGTCTGTTAAGCAAAAAGCAAGGCTTATTGTGGAGAAGCCTAATTACCTGCAGGAGTTATATGCAGCTATGAAGCACGGAGCATTGCTCATGTGCAGCCTGTCTGAGGCAGAACATGTGAGGCTGAATATATAGCACAAGACAGTGAAAGTGGGAAAGAAAAATCATCAGTTTGGTGCATACAGCATTCCCAGAGAGTCATGGTGACCTCACCCCTCTTCTAACTGGTTTGGAGCAGCGTGTCTTCTACTGGAGCTCTTACCTCTGGCATCTGCCCTTGTTTGCCTTTTGTGCCTTGAACAAGCTCAGTGTCCAAACTAAGCAGATCTTTTGTCCTGCTGGTGCTGTCATTTCCTAATCCAAAACCTCTGAGTCAATGGAAGGACTGAATTCGTTGGCTTTTAGCAATTCTGTCAGGAAGTCAAACAGTTGAGGAATGAGCGTTATGGGATTGTTTTCAGTCTTTTGTCAGTTTTGGATTAAAGCAGAAAGATCCAGCAATTTTTTGAAATGCATGTGTACAGACTCACGTACATATTCATAGTTTATTTCCTGGCCCATTGAAGAATTAAAAAAAATCTACCTTAAAAAAACCCAAACCTTAACTCCACTGTCCATCATATTTCAGATTGTCTCAATAAAATTTGAGCATTTCGAGAAGATGGAATTTAATTCAGAGTTTAATTAGTCTCATTCAAAATTTATTTATAAATCATCTCCCATTTGATTAGAAAAAAACTTGGCTAGTTGTATAGAATGCAACATAGGTGTTAAACTGGAAAACATGGGTCAGGTGACTGGCAAATGCTGTAGAGTTAATTTTATTTCCTTTGTTTGAGTGCAGTCTTACCATATCTAAGAAGGATTTCTAAAAGTGTCAGTCTTCATTGAGAAAACTGTCAGTATTCTTAAATTATTTTTAGCATTTTTGTGGTATTCCTCTAAAGGTGAGTTTCATTTTGGATTTTCATTCAATAACATCAAGAATTTCGCACAAGCCTGATATGTTTTCTGCTTACTCAGCATATTTAAATGTCTGACACTGAGACTACGCTGTGTTAGAACTCTGATTTATATTTTCTATGGCATAACGTGTAAATTTTTAAAGAAGGTATTAAAGTTTAAGTGAACTTCTTAGTGCACCCTTATCTTCCAAACCCTTGAGGTGAAAATAGTGTGGGGAAAACCAATGAATTTAAGTTTCCCTAACTTTCTTATTTTGAGGAAATAATATCATTCTGAGACGTTTTGATAATAGCAGACAAACCTGAATAAAGTAAACAGAAAATAAAATAATATGTGACTCACCAGTAACTTCTGAGGAAATATATATATAGATATAAAGCATATTTTCACAGAAATAAGAAAAAAGAAATCTTACATTAACTAAGGCTTCTTAGTTTCTTCTGTATGCTTAAAGTAAAACCATCTCAGTTTTCAGCTGCTAACAGTTGATCCAGTATTCTCTAATACTCTCCTAACATTTCTCTTGAGACTTTCAGTACTTGGAGAAAAGATGACTATGGCAGAATTCTAACACAATAAAATATATCAAGATCAGAAGATAAGAGCTTTACATCTTTAAAAAAATCCAGGAATTTTGAAGTGAGCAATGAAAAACTTCAAGGTGTTATTAATACATCCCTCCACGTGTCATTATTTTACATACGAAATTCCCATCACCTGAATGGCTTAATTTATCATACTGATGGAAAGAGATCTTGTTCTACATCACACCTTTAAATTCTGAATTTGTTGTTGGAACAATGTCTGAGGCTTTAGGGATTTATGTGAACTAAACTTCAGATTTTTTTTTAATTTTTTTTTTTTATAGCCTAGAAAAGCTGGCATACTTTCCATAGCATAAACCCAAATTATTTTAATAGTGTGTTGTTAAATGACATTATCTACAATGAATTCTTTTCCTTTCATTTCAAACTAAAAGGTATCAACCTTAGTCTGATAGTCCTTGTAGTCATGTTCTACCTTGCATAATTTTGACACACTATCCAATTGTACTACATTTTAAATGGAGCTTGAAACACGTCTAATTTAGGAAATATTTACATATAATCAAGGAAACATGACAGGGAAATCTATTTAGTAGCAATGCAATCAGCGCTGTAATTGATATTGGAAATCTTTCTAGGAGGACACAGTTAGTTTAGCAAAACAGTTATGACTTCATATATTGCACACAGAGGAAACCAGCAAATTGCACTGCTTATTTATTTACCACCTTCATCATTATAAGTAATATTATTGTGTGGATGACGTTTTTACTTATTTAGCAAATTTGCTTTGTCATGACTCAGTAGACCAAACTGCATTTTGTGCTTGATATTCTTCTTTTCAGGATTCATATCGGGGGGGGGTGGGGGGGAGAAACCCAGCAAAAAAACCCAAAAGCAAAAAACCTCAACAAAACCGAAAACCCCAGAACTGTCCAAACGCTTGGTTTGAAAACACAATTGTGTGTGCACAAGGCAAATTTACATAAAGGAGAAGCCACACTTTGAATCAAGTGCAATAGAGTGTGAGGATTTCGCATATTACAGCATAGTGGGTCTTACCAGTGTTTCAAATTGTATTAATTTTTAGAGTATGTAGCCTAATATATAAGCTTTCTCCCTAGCGAATTTCAAGAAATCACTCTAGTTTCTTACTACGACCCACGATATCTTATAGTGTTTCCAAATAACTGTGGAGATTTTGTGAGGAAAAATTGGTCTGGATTTGCGCCCTGTGTATCGCTGGCAGTTTTGGGAGCTAGCTGTGGTTGAGGGGTACAGGTTTGCTGCCAAGTGAGCAGGTTGATAGGAAGGATGACAGTGAAGAGGTCTAGCACTGGTTGTTTCTGGCATTCCCTTACTGAAGGAATTTCTTCCTTCTCTTTCCACCTTTCTCAAAGACATTCAGCAGCAGCAGCATAGAACAGCCTTGCCAGCTGTAGTTGCTTGGGCTGGGCCCAGTGTCAGTGACTAGAGCCCCCCAGGGTCTGCGAGAGCAAGATTTTCTCCATTGAAAGGCTAAGACTCAGAACTTGCTTTCTGTATATCAAGAGGATTGTATGATGATAGCTTTGCCCACTCTTTCCCCTTAATTCCTCGGTGTTAAATTCGTACTTGGTTTTATGGCAAGTATCATTTTCTTTTCACTTTCTATAGTTTCATTGATATACAAATATTGAAGAAGCTAATTTGCTTGTAGGCAATGTTTTATTAAATAGATTTATGTCATTCATGTATCTAGCAATGCACTGATTCTTGGATAACAGCCACATTTTTATAATTCAGTAGCCTAGTGCTAGCTGTTATGATGTGTGAATCAGTGCCTAGGAGATGAGGATTGCCACTTATTGAAACTAGCTGTGAAAATAATAGATACAGCTCTAGGCTTGAGATGTGGATGCAGTTTATTTCCATTTGTTTTTTAGATATCTTGGTTCTTTTCTTAAGCACATAAGCATCTATTGTCTACCAAAGGAAATAGGTTATAAATCAAAATCTTCTGGCTCCTGTGTTCAGCAAGAACTCATAACTCTTCCTTGGTGGTTTGGTTTTTTTTTTTTTCATTTTAAATATTGACACATGCAACGTTTCCTGAGCCAAGTGCTAAAAGTTCCCTTCATGTAACTTAGTGACAGCCTAAGTAACTGTACCAGCATGGAAGAATACAATCTTTCCTTTAATTTTCATTGCTATGGTTATGTGAGTTTAATATAAAGTTACTAATTTGTTGAAGGTGAAGGCAGTCAGTGTTAGATTTAAAAAGCTATGAATCTTAATGTTGGTCTGAACAGAAAATGTAATATGTAATACTT
Organism: Aptenodytes patagonicus; assembly: GCF_965638725.1. Lineage (NCBI taxonomy): Eukaryota > Metazoa > Chordata > Aves > Sphenisciformes > Spheniscidae > Aptenodytes > Aptenodytes patagonicus. The sequence goes on from NC_134963.1 coordinate 3,308,363, forward strand.
ACTGCTCTGGCGAGACATTGAGCAAAACACAAAATGATGATAAAAGGAATAATGGGGGTCTTAACTCTGCTAGAAAACTGTGGGATTCTGCTTTTCTAGAAATACCTCAGGAGCTGATGAATCAAGATAGAAAAGGCGCTTGTTCACCAATAGTTAATGAGCTCTCTAACTGTGACAAGAGTTAGGGTGTTTAAATCTCTGATAATTTGCAAGATGTAATCTATACTACTTTAAGAAAGTGTCATGTATTTCTACAGAAATTGCTCTAAAAATTTAAAACCATTTATTTACGCTTTTTATAGCATTCAATATTCTCGAAAAAATCTCTAGTAATTTCAATAGGATGGTTTTAAACCAAATACAATAGTGTGCTGTTTTCTAGTCAGTTCTTTAGTACTTTTATATAAAGGTAGTAATTTTAAAATGACTAAGTCACCTTTTCAGAGCCATAACACACAAACTGAATTAAATAAATCATTGGATTGGCTCAGGCATCTTGTGAAAAATCATTTTGAGTCAACTCTAACACAACACAAGGAGTAAACTAGAATAATTTTCACAAAGAAAATGGGTTTGTTAGCCCATTCTTTAGTCAGGGATATTTGCATGTTTTCATAGAATCACAGAATAGTTTGGGCTGGAAGGGACCTCTAAAGGTCATCTAGTCCAACCCCCCTGCCGTGGGCAGGGACATCTTCAACTAGATCAGGTTGCTCAGAGCCCCGTCCAACCTGACCTGGAATGTTTCCAGGGATGGGGCATCCACCACCTCCCTGGGCAACCTGGGCCAGTGCCTCACCACCTTCAGCGTAAAAAATTTCTTCCTTTTAAACAAGAACAGGTCCCAGATCATAATTCACAACAGGAATTTTCCATGAAATGCCAGTAACTTGAGCAAGTGAGGGCACAGATTCCCATACAGTTCTTTCCCATATCAAGTCCAGCTATTTTAGGAGACAGGAAATTGAGATATAGCAGGATATTCAAAGGCAATACAATTCCCTGGCTGCCAGTGAAGGCATAGGTTAGTAATTAAATTGTTAGCAACATTATTAAATGGAAATCTGCATCACTATAGCTATATTCAGGTAAATGCATACCATCCTTCTGACGCATGCGGTTCATGGAAAAGAGTCCTTTTTTGGTACCAATACCATTTAAAATTTGCAGAACAGAAGGTGTTCCTAACTTTATTTTTTGGTTCTTAACTGTATGAAATTGTCTTCAGCTGTTTTTCTTTACAAAGCTTAGATTTCCTTAACTAAATATATTTGGATCAAGAGTCCTGTTATTGCAAAACGTAGTAGTAGTAGGGTCATATAAATTTTAATTTACTGGATACAGGGAAGAGTACTGTAGTAGTGTCAAAATGATTGAAAGGTGCACTTCTTTTGACCCATAATAGAAATTTCCTTTTTTTGGTTCACAGAAGCTGGAATTTTAAGTCTTTGATCCAATCTGCATTGTGGTTACTATTGTCATCCTAAATATTTTTGTGGGAGTGAAAAAAAACCAACAATGTTTCCAGCATCTCAAATGCTCATGTGATTTATGTGCCCAACTCCCATGACTTTGTTGATTGCTTTATTTATTTTGCTGGTAGACACATTATATACAAGCTTTCTTCATAGTTACGGGCTAATCCCACTCCCACTGGAACATATATTGAGTTTTATACAGAGAATGAAGTCAGAATTCAAGTTGCAATTTTGTGCTCAGTAACACTCGGTCTATAGCTTTTGGGCTTATCTCAGTGTGTCGCTTGGAACGATGATGCTCTCAGCCAGGATGTCAAAGCTAAGAAGGAAAAATTTTTCCTTTTTATTGTGCAGATCTCATTTAGATGAATTACAGTTGGGTCACAGCTTTTCATTACAGATAATCACTTTTATTAAATCACAGGCACCATTATTTCTTCCTTCATACATATTGAGAGCCAGACTGGAAGTAATCCAAGCAGCTTCATCTTTGCCTGTGTCGCTGAAGTGGTGAGAAATTGCATCTTTTAAACTGTATTTCAAGCCTCTATTGTTTAAGGTTTCTAAGAAAAGTAAAGGAGGGTAAAGACAGTTAGTAAATTGTTCTAAGAATCTAAGAGATACAACTATAAAGAGATCTTTAAGGACATTTCCTAACACCGTATTTCAACATCATAAAACTAAGCAATAATTAGTTGTTAAGAAGGATCCTGGATATATTATCTTCTCCTGCACCAGAATAGTCAGTTGATGTGTCTATCAGTTCCATCTAGATGACAATATTGCATCAGTTCTACCAACCGTTCCGTTGTTATATCACTCAGGGGAAAGTAAGTGCATTGAACTCTTATAAGAAACCCTTTGGAGCTGTCTAGAAGTGGGTAGAGTAGGATTCCTTGCACCCATTCACTTCCTTTCCATTTCACTTACCTCACATCTACAATTTGTCCAATTTTTTCATGCTTTCTTTGGAAATATATTTCTTTTGTTATTGAGCTAACTGGAGAAATGTATGTCTGCTGACTTCCCTGACCGTGAAATCATAGATTTACTGGATTCCATTGAAAGGTTTTATTTAATGCATGTATACACAGCAGAAATAAGATAGAGAACTTCCTTAAAATGCTTCAGAAAAAAATCATGCAGAAGAGAGAGTAGCATTATCAAAGTCCCATGACTTCTAGTTTTCCCATAAAAAGCTCTTCCTTTAGCTTGTAATGGATTGTGAAGCATGAGCAACCAAACACAAAGATCATAGTACCAGAGAGTCAATATGAGTGTTTTATGAATCCAGGTGGATAAGAAACAAGAATCGATCTAATTCTATAAAGTCCCTTTCTGACCATGTTACATGCTATAACTCAAACTTCTGTTTATTTTTTCTGAATTCAACGTGGGGAAAAAAAATCCATAAAATGAAATGCAACAGTAAAGAAAGAACGTTAGTGCTTGGAAGAAACATCAAAACTGTCAGTGCCTGTAGAAGAGTTACTTTGGGAAAACACTGTTTATCTTTATGTCTCTCTTATCTTTGTGCCTCTTACTGTCAATTCTGAGCCTATGGAAGTTAGGGAGACTTTGGCGTTAGTTTATGCCTTCAATGTAATGTACATTATTTTCTGTTCATATACTGTCAGTGTTTCAGTAATAGCTCACTACCTGCACAGAAGGTGATTTCTGTAGTATATTACTGCAAAATTGTATAGCAATGGCAAGTAACAGGAGTAGCTGCAGCAGCAAGCATTCTTTAAAATATTTTTAGTATTTGATGTCATTAAAAATTATGCTAATGATGTGCATAAGAGAATTGTACTTTATATTTTTTGAAAGTGAACAATGCATTATTGTTTATTCACTGAGCTTCTGCAGTTCCTATGCACTTCAAAAATACAGCCTTGTTTTGAAAGCATCAGGGAAATGTAGGCATAAGGGCCTGTGTTGTCCAGGAGTGTAAAGTGGTTTTGCTTCACACATTTCAACTGAATTGTGCCAGGTTTATTGGCCAAAAATAAAAGCCAGAGCCAAAATAGAAAGATGGCTCAGCAACTGAGAGGCATAGATTAAATGCCCAAGTCACTTCACATGCCCTGAATTACCTTTAAGAAATCACAGTCAGAGTTTTGCGAGTATTTAACCTAAACATGCCTACAAATAGGTACAGCAAGTGTCAGACTGCCAGAGACCTGGAAAAATTAGAAATGTACAGAATATAATTACTCATAGGAATCCTACTGGAGACAAGTTTGTTTCGTTTTATTACTGCAATGCAAGAACTACTTCTAAAGATATAAAGTAACTTTTTTGGTTGCTTGGACACAAAGTTAGGTAGGTACTGTAATTTCAAATTCAGATTTAAAAAGTGAATTTAGGAGAGGTCAGATGCAGGTGAAAACTGAGGAGTATTCAGGTCCAGAAGAAACGAAGTTTATAGTTCACTGTCAAAAGTAAGTAATACATGAAGGAATGTGTTTGGATCAAATCTACATTGCTTGTGCTCACGTAGAAAGTCAGTACTTCTAGTTTTGGATCAAGTTTTGTTAATCAGCTTGATTAGAACATCAGGTGTATTCTGACCTGAATCATTTTGCTGTTTTAGCTGTGAACTATCAGGTCTTATGGCATGTGCTATTCCTGCATGGTTTTTAACACCTCCGAAGTCCTGTATGAATGCTTTCAGCAGTTCAGTTGTCTTAATGTGCGTGTTGTACAACAACATGTATAGTCACATGATCATTGCAACATTGATCCCTGAAAAGCTGAAATGTGCCTGAATGTCTTATTATTACAGTGCCTTGTCCCATTGCACGCACTTGAGTGAAGCAGAGCCATGCGTGACCTTGCAAATCCCTTAAAGACAAAGAGATCTCATGCACGCTAAGGTTACTGCTTCCCTGCAGTAGCAAAATGATTTCCTCCTGTTCATCTACAACTGAAGGTGTCTGAATTATAATCTTTTTGTAATTAACAAGCTTCAGCTTCTTCACCTTGACAATAGATACCACCACCATTATTCTTTTTGTCATTTTTTTCAGAATATATACTTACAGATGTAAGTTTATTTTAAAGATACTGAGAACCAGATGTGCAATGGGGTGCTCATTAAACAGAGGAACTTGCACACCAACACGAAGACTTCACAGGCACATTTCTCCTGCTGTTCTTAACAGATAGCTATAGGCGAGAGCTAGTTACTGCTGTGCTTTCTGTTAATTACATACATTTTTCTTCCTTTGTCTCCTAACGGATAAAAAGTAATTTACATACTCCTTTATATGAAATCTTTCTCTCAGTGGAGATGTTTGTTAATATAATTGAGGTGTCGTTTATCCAAGGTAGTGTCACTACTGCTCAGTGACTATTATGTGCATATATTTCTTTTTGCAGGATGGTATACGGCCAAAGAACACTGGTAATTTTGCAATATAAAAGAGAAGCCCTCTCTATGATGAGAATTTGTCAAGATGCTGCAATTACTAATGAGCGCAGGGATGAGCAGACTGAACCCTTCCCGGAGACAGGGATTTGATTGGCAGCATAGTCAGGTTTCAATCAGGAACAGGCTCCCTCGTTCCAGTAATGGATTTCCTTGTTTGTATAAATTCCTCCTCCTATATCTGCAAGGATGATGGTTAAATAGGCACTGGAAATAAAGTTTCCTTTTCACAATATGAATTTGCAGAGAGAGTTTCTATTTTTCTTTAGTATGTCAGTGACACAACAGGTTTGCTGATGGCTAGCAAAGCCATCTTTCTTCTAGCCAGTCCACAAAAGAATGAAAGTACACAGCTAATTAGTAAAATTAATAGGGCTTTCGGTGTCATTGCAATAGTATACTATAATTTTAAATGAGAGAGGAAAATTTCAGAGCTTTTTCCCCCCCAAACCCAAATGCTCTTTTTTCTTTGCATTTGTCGTGAAATCTCCCTTCCAGGCTAGTAGACCCAGAGAAGATAGCTGCCTAATATATTGTATACAGATCTGACAGCCATACAACATATTTCTTCAGTACCCATATTACTTGCCTAATAACTCGATTCCTTGGAATTAACCTCAACTTTAAAAATCCCTGAGCATCTCCAAGTGGCTGGTGCTTGAAAACCAAAACAGAAGCAAGAAAACTTTCTTCCCCAAAGGTTTATACTTTTGCCTTGGAGGAGAGTATGAGGTAGTGATGCTGACGTAAAAGCCAAATCAATTATATTTTGGAGAGCTTTATAGGTATTCTATACTGACAAAAACCTGAAGTCAATACAGTAGAAAACACAGGGAAATGGCATCTGGCTTTGAAGGCTGAAAGCAAAAATAGTGTGACTAGTACTCCTAATCATATGTTTTGAACCTATGTACATACATGCATGTAGGTATGTATCATGTACAGAGTATCATAATAAAACCTGGCACACAGGCCAGTATGCTCTGGTCTGATGCAGTATGCACTATTCAACCATTTGAAATATTAACATTTTGTATTGTGCTTTGTCATTGCGGACTATGCATGTATGTTTTACCCCAAACTGAGGTTCAGCTATGATGGTAGTAGAAAAGGAAATGAAAGAAATACTTGAGACGTTTCTTTCCACGCTCATACCCTGAATTCTCTGAAACATATACCGGAAATTTTTTTGAGAAAAAAATCTAAATTAAACTTCTTGCCAATTTATTGATGTTGTTAAACATGTACTACATGCTTTCCTAATACAAAATCTTTATGGTGGAGACTTCCCATCCCTGGAGGTTTTGCGGGGTCTGGAACCACTAATCTGAGTCACATTCCTCTATCCAGCCGTTGATTTTCACATCTAGGAAGCATCCTACATTTGAGATGTCTGCTTCTCTGTCAGATTCAGCTGAATTCAACCAATAATTAATAAAAATGTTGTTAATGAGTAACAGAGAGAAAACACTGTAATCTAAGCCTCATTTCCTTAGGAAAAGTGGCTCAATAATGGCTTAATCTCTTGTTACTTTAATTATTCAGAAAAACTACCACAGAACATAGTACAAAGAGGCAAGATGTAAATAAGACTTTTGTTTCCCTGCATGCACTCTGTGACGGATAGTGATGCGCATTGCAAAGTTCTTTTTTGTGGGGCTGTGTATTTTTATCCAAAAAAATTATTTTTGTTTTACAAATTTCACCATTTGAGCTGCTTTTCTCCTGTTTACTGCACAGTATGAATTAGTTCTGAGTATATTAAAATGTATGAGAGAGGCCAGAGACATGCAAGCTGAAATGCTAGCAAGAACAAAATAAAGTACTGCAACTAGCAAACACTTGACTCGGAACAGCCAGGTAGGGTATCCTTTCAGCACATATTGTACCCTTCAAAACCTGGTTTGAAATGAATCATCTCTCCAGCTATGCAATAAATGGGATTCTGTGTTTTATTTATGCAAACTAATTTGTAGCTGATCAGCAGGTAACATTATCCCACTCTGGGGCCTCCACAGCACATATGTGGTCTTTGTTCTTGAACAAATAGATCTTCCATGTGTAAATTTTGTTTTAGGCAGTAGATTTCTCCCATATTGGCAATTAATCTTCTGCTGCTGACTTTTCATAAATCCAGTGCAAGTCAGATGCACATGGTAGCCGAAGTTATAGCCTTGTGGAGTTCCTGTTAAAATAGCTCTTGTATCTAGTACAAATAGTAATTTTTAAAACAGTAACAGATATCAGGTATAAAAGTTGGCAAGAAATAAATGCCAATTTTTCCCAGTCTTAGGCCTGTGGGGTCCTTTTCTTTTTTTCTGTAGCATCTTCTACAGCAGCTTTTGTAGCAGCATCTCTGAATCATTGGATCCCTGCTGTCAGAATAGTCATGAATATTAGTTGCACTAAATGTTTCCAACAAAACATAAAACTGAACTTAATCTAGTTTTTTTCGGTTTCATTCATTGAGTTCTCCAGTCAAAGTACAGTAAATGTTCTCTGATATTTATCATGAGACATCAAAACTCAGCAGCTTGAATTCCATATTGGAGGCCATGGTAGAAGATAGAGAATGGTTTTAATTCAAACCTGGAAGTGTATTTCTGTAACCAGGCCCCTTTGGTTCAAATTTAGGTAAAAGGTTTGCACAAAACTTTAATGAATCTAAGCAGCTGGACTTGACAGAGGTCCAGTTAAAACTATAGCAAGGAGGGCTGGACGCTCAAAAGTCCTTAGTGCACAGTCAAGCAGTTAATCTATACATGTCTCTGTGCTACATGTAGGTCTCGTTCTTTGATTGCATGAAGATGACAAAAAAAAGAAACAAATAACCTATACAAGACACAATCAGTAAAAGGGTACCTATTCCTTCTCCCACAGATTTAAAGCATCTCATTTAAAATGGAGGGAGTAGGGACAAACAGGGAGGATCTCTGTAGGAAAGGAATGTCTTTTGTTAAAATATACTGTTCTTTAGTTTGAAGGAGGGTAAGGTGATTTCCAGTTTCTTTTTACTTTTTTTCTTTTCTTTTTGTGTGTGTGTACATAGTGTTTCCTGAGTTTCTCCATTTGACTTTGATGGAAAAGAAAAGATGCTTTGGAATTCTGAAGGTAAACTCTTGGTAGCACTCGCTGAGTTGCCTGGCAGCCTGCATAACTGTTGTTTAAGCTACTGAAGACTGCCCCAGAGATTTTCTAAATACATCAGCTTGTCTTACATCAATGCAGTTCCATTGCTCTCAGTGTAACCATATAACAGTTGACACAGGCTGGAAAATCTAGCCCAGCCTGGCTTCAGTTTTCTTCCACCTTTGTTTGAAGTGTAACACTATTAACCAGAGGGCTTTTGTTGTAGTCCTCTGTGGCTGCTTAAAACCAATTTCATTATGCTTATTTATCACACACGTGAAAGAAATGTGTATTTATGCTAAAAATGCTCAGCAAAATCATGTAGAAATAGTATCATTGTGAAAGAAATGTGGGGAAATTTGTCATTTACCCAAATCTGGAAAGAGATCCAACTCCATGCACATCACAGTGACTAAAAATGCAGCCAGCAGAAAGCCATTAATTACAACATCCTTCTGAAATCCACAGTTGATTGCAGCACGTTTTTTAATGTAGGTGGCGATTGGGACCAATACAGATTTCATTACTCTTGCTGTAAAGCAGAAAATTAAACTGTTCTGAATTGCTTTATTTAAATGTCAGGTTGACCACAAAACAACTTGCTTTATGCCTATAATATAGAATAAATGTAATGTGCTTCCCTGTTGAGTTCCTGCATTTGCACAGGAGGATGATCGGTTTAAGGCTGTGTTGTATTTTGATATATCTTCATGTGTTAATAAGGAAAAAGATTAGAAGGTAATCTTAACTGTACCTTACAAATCTCAAATTCTTCCTAACGTTAAATAGCTATGGACCATGGCAACTGTCTTTGCAGTTTAATCTGATTGCTTATTAATGAAAGAGAATACTGCAAATTAGGCAAGACACCTTTGAGATTACACACATTGCTACATTTCAGAGAATACGACGACTGTAGAAGAAAAAGGGCATTCACACTTTTGATGAGTTATTCTGAAAATGTTTAGATGTGATCATATCTGGTATACTTGCTGACACTTTTCCTAATCTTCAATCCTGTATAGTCACAAAATGCTGAGGAGGAGGGTAGTCCTGCACTGCAAGAGGTGTCACACAAGGTTTGGAGGTTTTCTGGGGTCAGCTGTACAAAGCCCAGGCTCCCCATACCCGCTGTTAGCAATAGACCTTCATCAAGTGGGAGGCTGGACTAGAGACCTCCAGAGGTCTTTTCCAATGCTGATGTTTCTATGATTCTATGATTATCCCTCTGTAGGAGTGATGCTTTTCTGAACTTTTTCCTTAAATGAAATATTTTCCTGCATTGATGCAAATCTGCTGAAAGAAAATTTTCAGTTAACTTCTGTGTATTAGTAGAATGGTCTTTTAGTTAAAGAATCTATTACCACAATGGAGAGCTCCAAGTCCTCTACCCCCGTTGAGTAGCGTATACAGAATCCAGTGAAATTCAGATGTAAAAGCTGGGCTGGAGTTTTATTTAAATTCTCTTCAGATTGAAGAATTAATCTTTCTCTGTGAAGAGCTGCAAAAAAGATAAGGGGGGTTTGTTAATTTTTTTTTTTTTTTTGGTAACTCTCCCGAGCTAATTAATCCAAAGAAAGAATAACTGTCAGTCTGACAAATTATATTATCCGTAGACAATATATCTGACAAGTGTATGAACACTGTCACAATAGGCTAATAATGGTAAGATATTAGCACCCAGCCAAAGGCAGAGCAACCTGTGCTCTTTTTTGGCTACAGACTGCATTAAAAGATGGATTGTCTTCTGCATATTTTATTTTTATCAGATGATAATTGAACTTACTTTCAACCTAATGATTTCATATCTTTTTCACTGACACTACTGATTCAGAAAACTTAATAAATGAAAAATATTCAGTATATTTTTAAAATATTATTTCTAGTGCTACTTAAGTGTGGGGAAGAAGGTGGATAGAGCAGTGTAACATGATCTGCCACCTTCCTACAGCCCATCTGTGTGATTCCACAGTATCTAGTTTAGAAGCTTTGACCTTTGGTATCTAGAGCAGATTTTTTCCTCCTACATTGCCTTCTTTTTTACTAGATCCCATGACTATGTGCTCCAAGTCATTCTATTTCTAGATCTAACAATCTATTAACTTCTGAAATTTAGGAACTCGCTTTTATAAGATGTATCCATCTTATAAGGTGGAAGGTGATATGTTAGCAGTAGGGTGGCAGTACAAAGGTGTACTTTGGTACCTCCAGGTCACTAGGTTTTGAGTGATTCTTATAAATGCACACAAATGAGAGAGGAATATGAGCAACAGTTAGCAATATAACAAAGGATGGTTAAATTATCCACACAGACCAATTTTTGGTTCAGGTAGAAACTTCTGTTCGAAGTATGTTGCCTCCAGCTTTTTGAAAGAGCTGTTAAGTCAATACAGCTAAGCCTCTTACAACATGCTGTTCAAAGTCTGTAAATATGGACAGGAGATTAAGATTCATTCTGTAGCCTTTATAGAAGCAATGAAAACATATTTCATCTGAAATGCAAATGTGGGAAGATGCAGAAAAGGACTTTGCATAAACTAATTCAGCCCTCGTCAGATTTTAGAATTTTTTCTTACCTTTCACTCTATGGAACTAAAACTTTATAGAATCATAGAATAGAATCATAGAATCATTAAGGTTGGAAAAGACCTCTAAGATCATCGAGTCCAACTGTCAACCCAACACCACCACCCACTAAACCATGTCCCTAAGTGCCACATCTACTCGTCTTTTAAATACCTCCAGGGTGGTGACTCAACCACTTTCCTGGGCAGCCTGTTCCAATGCTTAACCACTCTTTCAGTAAAGAAATTTTTCCTCACGTCCAATCTAAACCTCCCCTGGCGCAACTTGAGGCCGTTTCCTCTCGTCCTATCGCTTGTTACTTGGGAGAAGAGACCGACCCCCACCTCGCTACAACCTCCTTTCAGGGAGTTGTAGAGAGCGATGAGGTCTCCCCTCAGCCTCCTTTTCTCCAGGCTAAACAACCCCAGTTCCCCCAGCCGCTCCTCATCAGACTTGTGCTCCAGACCCTTCACCAGCTTCATTGCCCTTCTCTGGACACTCTCCAGCACCTCAACGTCCTTCTGGTAGTGAGGGGCCCAAAACTGAACACAGTATTCGAGGTGCGGCCTCACCAGGGCCAAGTACAGGGGCACGATCACTGCCCTGCTCCTGCTGGCCACACTCTTTCTGATACAGGCCAGGATGCCATTGGCCTTCTTGGCCGCCTGGGCACACTGCCGGCTCATGTTCAGCCGGCTGTCGACCAACACCCCCAGGTCCTTTTCCGACAGGCAGCTTTCCAGCCACTCTTCCCCAAGCCTGTAGCGCTGCATGGGGTTGTTGTGGCCGAAGTGCAGGACCTGGCACTTGGCCTTGTTGAACCTCATACAGTTGGCCTGGGCCCATCGATCCAGCCTGTCCAGGTCCCTCTGCAGAGCCTTCCTACCCTCGAGCAGATCAACACTCCCGCCCAGCTTGGTGTCATCTGCAAACTTACTGAGGGTGAAGTTTCTGAGGATCTTTGTTTCTTCTTTTGTCTGTGTTAATATCCACATTGGATTTCTTTTGAGTTACTGTAGGGTACAAAGATATTTACTGAAGTAAAGGGAGTGAAATGTAAACCTGTTATTTCCTTTCCAAACAGAAAAAGCAAGACAAAGAGAAATTTTGAGATAAGACCTACTAGTTTTCATACGTCAAAAGGAGTGAGTAGGATGTCCTAACCACAAGCCTGTTTATCATCTCGCACCTAACACACACCTAACTGTTGATCATATAAATACAATTAATTGAAAAGCAAACTGCAGTTTCCAGACCAGACAACTGACATAATCTGTGAAAAAACCAACTGGTCCTTTTAACAACATTCATTACCTGATTGCAGTCATCGTTCACTTCTCAATGTTCATTTCAAAAGTGCTCTTGCATACCCTGAAATTTACTGAAAGAAAGAACTGAAGTAGTTTTTAGTATACAAAGGTAAAAGTCCAAAATGCCATGCCAGCTACTCATTTTATTTTCAGACAGAAAAATTAGCCATTAATCATCATTACGGTAAAATCTCACTTTAAATATAGTATACACTTTAATCTAAGCACCGAATTATAAAGCCTGTGTTGCCAAGTGAAAACCAAGAGTTTAAACTTCAGTTCTTTATAATGCAAATAGATCTACTACATCAGAGAATTTACTTTGTATGAGTCAGCTGATAAGAAGAAAACCTACAAAATGCCCCATGTTTAATGGGGCAAGCTGCAAATTAAGAAGTTAATGACTCCAGATCACTTAAATTACATTTAATTGAAGATGATACTACTGGGCTTCAGTTTTCTCGATCCTTATTTCAACTTTTCTGTACTGTTGCAGGTTTGCTTGCTTTAAATAATAATCCGTACTTCATTTCATTTTGGCAGTGCAGAGGAAAAGAGCTGAACTGTCCAGACTGCAGAGCTTGAAATATGCTGAAAAATACCTAGCCGTACGTCCTTGAAAGTCCTTGGTATATCTGAGTTCTTTTTCCGTCTTGAATTTGATATTCAATTATTTTTTTTCCTTGAAAAGCATGTTCCTCTACATGAATACCAAAAAAGCTATTTTAATTGTAGATTCCTACAGATGCAAAAAGTAAAAAACCCAATCAGTTTAACAAATGTTTCCCGGTAGAGGATATCCCATCCAGTTTTCTTTTCTTTTTATCTTTGCGCTAATTTGGCCAATCATTATTTTTTAAATTATTTCATGCATTACAGTTATTCTTCTGTAATAACTCCATGCGAACATGGCTAGTCATTTTTTTCTGACAATATTTTTAGCTGAACTTCTGTGAAGCAAGCTTAAAGGTCTTTGACTCTCTTTTTCCCTCCCCCACACCTCCCAGATAACTTCTGAAACTTTTGAAACTCTGAACTACAAAATTCCCTAGGTTTTACTCACAGTATGACAACAGGAGCACCCACGCACCCAGTCCCCTGCCCCTTAGTTCACTTGCATTTTCATTCAGGCCCTCAATGCAGCCAAAGTTTCTTCTCCTGGCCTGAACGGATGGAGATACTGAGTTACTGATTTGACTTTTGTCCTCGTTGTGCTGGAGGGGAAGAGGGATCCTTCCATACAGTTTAGCACCACTTAAGCACCCCTGAAAATCTATATCTGTCTTAGGGTTTGCCTATCTTCTTTAAACAGGCAGATTGTACACTATGTAAGCAAGGATGAGAATGGCTGTCCATCCTGAAAGAGGAGCTAACCTTTCTTCTGTGGAGACAAAGCACATCTATTTTTAAATTTTTACTGTGTATATTTCTTTCAGCTGCATGAGTTCATATCTAATGAAAGGTTTATTGTACTACCAGCTCATTATGTTCTGATTTTATCATACAGTAAAGTGATGACTAAAGTGATGAAAGGCTAGTAAATTAAGTGTAAACTTTTGTTGGTTATTACGTCTATAGAAATTTTTTTATCCAGCGGCTGAAGACCATGTTAATAAAATGATATGCAACATAGATAAAAGGGTGCAATGTGCAGCATAATGGTACTGACTGTGATTTAAATGTAACCAAGATCACCAGCTACTTCAGTGTCACATCAAATTATCATGTTGTTTTAGATTTTAATGTTTGCTAAACTTGGTGAGCATGAATAGTGCTTTGTGATGCAGTAATAACATGGAGATTTTCTATATACATGTTTAACAAGGTACAGGTAAAAACAATAAGCAAATGTAACTGGAAAGTATTTTCTTTCAATATTTTTAATCATATTTCACTAGCATGCATTTGATTTCTGGTGGATGCTATGTTTCTGGTGGCTGAACATCACTTTTTTGTTGGTTTTAAAAATAACTGAATGTTCCTGCATAGTGAACTTTTCCTAGATTCTGGAATAGATAACAAAAAAAACATCTACGCATAATAGTGGAGGTAAATTGTGCATTTATATATGTAGATAAATTAGACTGTGTTTTTCTAAATACATACACTACAGTTTGGAATAGTTTTATATTTACAAACCTTGTTTTAAATTGAGGTGAAATGCAGCCGTATAGATTTCCTTCTTTTTGCTTTTGGACAATGTGGAGGTAGTTGAACTGACCGGTCACACACACACACACACACACACAACCTTGTCCAAATGAGAAGTGTACCAGATTTAAAACATATATTTTTTTCTAGTTAGAAACAAGTATGAAAGTTCAAAAGGCAATTTCCTTTTAAATTGCAAGGAGAAAGAAAAGGACAGCAAACAAACAGATCAAAGAAGAGATTACTGTAAAAAGATGGACTGATAAAAGTGAATTGTTGGCAAAATGGTATTGATTTTTCTGTCAGAACTAGCGGCCTCTGATGCCTGGTAACAGGCAACATGTAGCATTAAAAGCAAAATATTTATAAGTTGTATGTGTAAGGTATAAATCACATCTATACATTTAAGGCAGTTCTGTGTTTGCATAATACAGTTCTTAAGTTTGTCTTTTTAATGCCCAGTCTCTGTCTTGTGAGTCATATTTTCTTTCAAGAGTAATTTTTAACTCCTAGACACTTTCATCTTTTGTTTGCTTTTAATGGGAGTTCATCTTGCCTTCCCTTTTTTTCAGGCAGTTGTTATATGGATTATTGTTTTCACTAGTTGTTTCAATGCGAGAATGATTTATAGTGGGCAGATTTTAAGAATATAAGTCTTCAGATGAGCTTTCAGAACTATTCATATAAAAGAATTTTTGGTCCCAGACAATCATATTGCAACAGCGAGCTGTTTTCCCTCTGGTATAATTTACTGAGTGAGATGGTGTGTTGCAACTAGTTGATAGGAAGTACTAATAAGCATGGTAATTTACTTGGTTTAGGTAATTTAACTAAACGAAGCACACAGCTCAGTAAAAACAGGCTACCAGCATGTTTGCTTTACTAACCTAGTTGAATACACATTATTAAATTGATATTTAATCTTTGTACTTCTGGCTGACTTTTCTGATCACACAAGCCAGCTCATAGGGAGGATCTTCTCTGTGGCAATGAAGTGAGGAAAAATCTGGGTGCGGTACTAGATCTCAGAATCGTTATGATCCACCAGTGTGATACAACTTAAAGGCAAATGCCAGGCCATGTCTCACAACAGATTTCTAGTGTCAGTTGAAAAATGTTACACCCTTCGTATAAGACATAACTGCGTCCCCATCTGGTAGTTAGTCACTCATTTCCAAACTAGATTAATTGAAACCAGTATGGATGTGGAGCAGTGGGATGATCAGAGGAATAAAATTTGGTCTTACTATGAGAAACGAAGAGCGTAGCTTTTTTACCATGACAAAATCAAACTAAGAGGGTATGCTTGCTACCTGTATGAACATCAGAGGCATGAACACTACAGAAGGCAGTGGCTACTGAATTTGAAAGACAGCGCTGGCGCAAGAACAACTGGATACAAATCAGTCATGAAGACATTTAGACAGGAAGTAGCAAGATACTATTTGTCCTCTAAATGCTTCTAATCGTATGTGTTTCTCCAGTGACTCAGACCTTATCAGACAAATTTTGATTCTGAAGCTTGCAAGTATTCTCCAGTTACTGGGTTGAGATATGTTTCCCTATGATGTAATGCTTCCTGGTTTTCCATCTCCCTTCCTTTTGAGGGAACAAATATCTATTTCGATTGATATGTGAGATAATTGTGTCAGTTGGTTACAATTTGAGTTTCTGTTGATGGGGAATGTTATAGACATGTACTTTTCCCTTTTCCATTTTATAGGATGAAGAAATTTTCTTCATCCCATAAGATGATTTAGTTGCATGGCCCAAACATTTTGCTTCTATCAGTCTCTCAAGCAGGCAATGCTGAAACAGGACTGACAGAAGACCTTGAAGGTGGTAGAAGCCAGGCAAAAGACCATTTTGGTATTTTTTCTTTCCTCCCACTAATAATAAAAAATGAGTGATAAATCGCTGTGTCTACTGCTCTGTCTCTGACATTCTAAAACCAATTGCTCAGAATATGTTGATTAAGAAAATGTGACTATTTTAAAGGTGATCCTGGGATTGGTGATCCTGGGATTTTGTAGTTGCCCGAGGAGCTTGTGGCACCAAAACGAGCCCTGTAAAGGAATTTGTTCAGGAGTACAAAGATCGATTATAACCGTCTTAGTAGCATCCCAAACCCTGGAGAAGAGCTCCAGGAGTCCTGCAGCTTTTAGCTAGTGGTTCCCACTCTTTGGTTTTCCACTGAAGTGCTTGAAACCTCCCAATGCAATGCTGAGGATTCATTTAACTGCCAGGGAGTAAACCACGTGGTAGCCCATGGGCAAACAAAGCAGGGCAAAATAATAATTGGTTTGAGTGGCAGATCAATTGCATTGTTGTACTCTACCTGTGGCACGGAAAAATGTATCAAAAAGACAATTGTAAACAATTATTTTATATTTCAAGGGCTTCCCTTTTGATTTTACCAGCAAGCTGAAACATAGCATGAAAAAGTTGACAGTGTTACTCTTTTTCTTTCAAAAATAAACTTACTGTATGTCTCCAACAGTTTAGGGGAGAATTGATACAGAAAGTTCATGCAGTATATTAATGTTGAAAATAGGAGTTCACTTTTGGAGCATGGTTTTATATAACTTCTCCTAAGTTTTATTAATGAAACAGAAAGCTCAGTAAGCTGTTGCAAATCCTGCAGAGTTTTAGGAGACCAGGGTGACATATCTACACTAATTCTTAAGAGATGCTTCTTAATCGCTCAGGCATTATTCCTTGAGAACAGAATGCCCTGATAAAATAATTTGTAGTTTTCCCTTAAAAATCTAAGCACCAATACATTCTGATCCCTCAGTTCTGTACACTGAAATGGTAACCTTTATCAGAAAACTAGTTTTCCTGAGCACAGACCAGATTTCTCCATAGGCCACGTTATTTTCAGGCCCGTGCTGAGTGTCATGATTCTGATCCTGGGCCTACGGTAGATCTTGCAGAGTTAGCGTTAAGTTTCTGTGCACAGCATGAGACTGTCTCATACGAGGATACCTCTCGTCAGTTCTGATGTGAAGAAAGGGACAAATTATCAAAGCAAGGATCTTGAATTTGTCATAGATTTTTACAGAATTTATTAGTAAAGGATCAGCATTATAAAACACATGCAAATAGTTCCTGATCAGGTACAGCACTTGATTAATTTGACTTCACTGAGCTCATCAAAGAGAACATATGGGGTGCTTTGAGTTTCAGCCTTCCTATATCTGTACCCAGAAAAGTGGCTGGCGTTAACATGCACCCATTAAGTTAGTTGTTCTCCAGTAAAGTTTTCTGCTGGTTTAACCTCCCTTCCTATTTTTACATTATTTATTTACAATACTCGGTAGAATGCAACTTTTCACTACCATCTTGTCTTAAAAGCAGAAGTACCTAGAACCCAAAGTGCCAGATATACAAATTATCTTATATGATATTCTTCTGATAATGCTAAAAGCTGCAAACGCCCTGTGGTGCTCTATGGTTGCTACAGCTCTCACCTTCAACTCCTACTAAGAAAGTTTGTAATGTATTTTGCAAAAAATCAGTCACATTAAACATCAGTTTAGCTAATCTCCTTAACATAGGATCTTGAAGTTTGTTTTACAAATTAGCATGAGTTAAAAAATATGTTACCTATTACTGTATGCATGTAAATAGATTCTTACAATGTTTATTAGCATAAACCAGCCTAAAAGTACAGCAGCAGCTAGTAATAGAGAGCTGCTTACTCCATTATCTTTTCCAGGTTCATAGTCTGTGGCTTTTGAGTTCTTTCAGGTGTGACTATGCATGTAATGAAATAATTTAGTATCAATACTTTTAGAGGGAAATAACTGCTCTTAGCAGTTAATATTTCATTGGTTTGTGTTTGGGCATTTTAAGTCTTTTTACTCATCAAGCTTTCAGGGAATAATTGTAGGACTGAAAAATGGCATTTGTTTCATTCCCATTTAATCTTTTACACTGAGAGCTAAACTGAAACCAGTTTTATGTGATGACATTGCTGTGTTGGAACAAAACACACAGCTTAATAGATTTACTGATGTAAGGAATAATATGCATTTGCACAGACCATAGTCAAGAAAGTATAATTTGAAAGACAGCAAAACTGAAGCTCCAAAATTTCAAACTGATGGGAAATTCAGTGCCTTTCAAAAGATTAATTCTGTGTTTTTCTAAATCCAGAGATTTCAGTGGGAGTTAGGGCTCACATAGTGGTGTCTAAAATATATTTTGTTTTCAGGAGAAATTAGTCTCTGTTTTAGAAAGTTATATTCCTGCACCACAACTCTATTAGAAGAATCATTCTCTATTATATAAGGAGTAATTTGGTACGTATTCTCTATTAAAATAGTAAATCTTTCCTATGAATCCTGTGAACTTATCTTTGAGAGTTGCTATGCAGTGATTCTCCAGCCCTACCAGCTCTAGTCTACCTGTAATAGCCAGTAGTTTACTGAAGGGATGAGCAGAAGCAACCTCTAGCCCCAGCAGAGCAACTTCAAACCTTTAATGTTCAAATCTGGATTTAGTTTTAGCAGTCAAGGCTGATCTGTAGTTTGCAATTCAAATTCTGACATTTGCTTTTGTTATTGCTTTTTGTTGCTATTGCTGTGCAGTTTATGACTTTCTCTCCTGCACTATGGGAACCAGGTAGAAGCTTTTAGGCAGCATCAGAGAGGTATAGGTGGGTAGTGGTCTCTGCACAGCAGCTATCTTGTATGGTAATTACCATACAAGTGACGCATGATTTTTGGTTTTGAGTTTTAGCTTGAATTCCAAAAAAAGTAGCAGCTTACCATTTCTTGTGTTTATGGCTACTTGGGGGGGGCATCTCTCTTAACCATGAGATTCTCTCCACATTAATGATTTTTTTTTTTCCCCTAACTTACCCCACAAATTGTCACCGTGCATTTTGGTCTCTCAGAAGAACTCTTATGGTTGATGGCCTTCCCTTAATGTACTTGGAAATCATAGTTTACATTGTCTTTACCTTCATATCATATTTAAGTGTCTCACATTCTTGATTTATCAGAACTTAGCTATTCCACTGAGATCTTACACAGCTCTGTGGTTGGAGTCTGACGATAGGAAGTTTCATAAAACAGCCCAAGAAAGCCTGCAGCCAAAAGCCGGTGTTCCCAGGCAGCCTTCACCTGCCATCAAGAACGGTTCTCTACCACAAGCAGCTAATCAGAGAAAGCAATGCATTTAATTGTTCGCTTATTGTGCATGACTCCCTGAATTATAGTTATTATAGTGTTCATACAGTCACTGTGCCAGCTAGAACGAAGCACAATATGAGCTAACAGTGTAACTGATGTTACCGGGCAGGGCTAGACTTTTCGTCATGTAATGTTTGATTTTTCTGCTGCTATTTTTCTGTTTAAGTGATTGATACTACTTTCAAAGCACTGGTGCCATGTGTGTCCCGGCTGGAATAGAGTTAATTTTCTTCCTAGTAGCTGCTACAGTGCTGTGCTTTGGATTTAGCATGAGAATAATGTTGATAACACACCGATGTTTTAGTTGTTGCTGAGCAGTGCTTACACTAGTCAAGGACTTTTCAGCTTCCCATGCCCTGCCAGCGAGAAGCTGGGAGGGGGCACAGCCAGGACAGCTGACCCCAACTGGCCAAAGGGACATTCCGTACCATGGGACGTCATGCTCGGTACATAAACTGGGGGAAAGCTGGCCGGGGGGGGCCGCTGCTCGGGGGCTGGCTGGGCATCGGTCGGCGGGTGGTGAGCAACTGCATTGTACACCACTTACTTTGTATATTTTTTTTTTTTCCCTTCCTTTTCTGTCCTATTAAACTGTCTTTATCTCAACCCATGTATTTTACTTTTTTTTTTCCAATTCTCTCCCCCATCCCACTGTGGGGGTGGGAGTGAGTGAAGGGCTGTGTGGTGCTCAGCTGCCTGCCAGGTTAAACCTCAACAGTCCTTTTGGTGCCCAACGTGGGGCACCAAGGGTTGAGATAACAACAGATCTGACGACAGGAAAGGAACATTTCCTTGTGTTAAGGAAAATTTGTTCTAAGCATTCATCATATTGGTTTAACAGTTGCTGGTCACAATGTTGGTTAATTTACTCTCAAAGTTGTGCTTGCTCTCAAAGCTGTGTTATGTAACACCTTACTTGCTGTATATGTTCCCATATGTTGTGCTGTCTATCACCTCTGGGAGGTGGATCAAGGATATAATTTTGCTGCACTGTGTAACACTACTAGTTTATGATATGATAAAACTATGGGTTGTGAGACTAATTTTTGTATTTGTACTTCTGTATTTATACTCGGCATTGCCGCCATCTCCGTACCTCGGGAGCCACCTTTCGGGAACTATTAATAATTACACCTTTTACCTTTTCTCCTCGGGGAACCAATCTATGGGGGAGACGGGATTGGGACACTTTCCCCCGCTCCTTCACTTTCCCTTTCTCCTTCAGGCTAGTTACAACAGCTCTTGAGAATTTTGAATATCCTTGGGATGTTCAAACCAGCATGTTCCTATTGCTATGTCTCCTGAATGTGGAAAAAGGCAGTTTTTTTGGTGAATTGTGATTTTTATCATAGTTGACAAAGGTTTCATGTATTTGAGACTCTTTGAAAAGTGACATGTGTCAATATTGGCCAATAGTGCGTGTAGTGTGCAATATTCTGGGCTGAACTTACTGAGGAGTGAACAGTTTCTGGTGATTTCCAATTCTGCTGATAGTTCAGACAACATTTTAGGCAACTGAATTTGAAAGTTGTCACTCATGTAAAACTATTTAAAATGAGGAAGAAATTGAGAAATGTCCTTTGGATTTGGATGTCTAAGTTCTAGCCAGATCCATCAATATGATAAACCTGCCAGAACCAACCTTAAAACAATGTTTGACAGTATGAAAACTCTGTGGGAATCCACAGCAAAATGAAAGATAAAGTCAGAAGTAAAAGCATCCTACAATAATAGTAGTCTGTAAGATATGTTTCTTGTCAGATGTTTTACATATGTAATTAATAGTCTGAAACTTCATGAATATTAATCCTGAGACATCAAAGTAAGACTACTGTGTATAACAGCAAGCTAATCTCTGAATTCAATAAACACAGTATACTTTTAATTTAGATGATGAAAGGCTTAGGGTTTTAACCAATATAAATTTTGCATAGTGGTAAAAGAATTGATAGTTTTACTATCCTGATTTACTCTGATGGAAATGCTGCAGCACCCTGTTCTTTCTCTTTAACCCTAAAGCTTTTAATCTTTTTATAACATCTATTTCATAATGGATCACTGCTGCTGATGAGCTGATGTTTTAGGGTACCACTATCAGATTCATCACTCCTGGAAGATTTTCTTAATTCAGTGCATATTTTACTTAAGGAGGCCAGCTTGAAACTGTCGTGTTCTAAACCATGTTAGAAAACAGCGCTTGGACGCTTTAAAGCTTTGCATTTGGAATCGAGTCCCCAGTCTGAGACCTCTTAAGAAGGCCTATTTTTCAAGAAAGAGAGTCACTTAAAGATGTTTCTAACTTTGCTTTTTTGAAAGTCCTTTCACTGAACACAAATGGAAGCTGAGTGCCACTTTCGGGAAGTTTGTTTACTTCGGCACCTTTACTCAAACCTGTGCTGATTTTGCTAGTGCTGTTGCTTGGCACACTCCCAGTGACCTTTGTCTCTTCCGAGAGAGAAAACCAGACCTATATTGCCTGCTAGTGGTATAGGAACCCTGGATTTGGTTGCTGTGAGTAACTTAAGTAACTGAGAAAACAAGAGTTACAGAAAGTAAAACAAATATTTCAGCAAAACATGACAGGAGTTGAGTTTATATTTGATAGCAAAAAGATTCTTTTCTGTCCACAGGTAGCTGGTAATTAAACAGGAAAACCTAAATAAGAAGCAATAAGACAACTGTGATGTTTTGTGATGATCAAATTATATCTCAAAACACAATTTCTAGATTACTTTTGGCAGTTCAGGTGTTAACAGAAATGTATTTTCAAAGCTGGCTGTGTGTTTCCATAACAAAATTGACGAAATATGGAAAATGCTACAATTAGGCATTTTCTTTCTCACAAATAACATATGGTATGTGTGTGATTTTGTTGGTTTAAATGTGCAATTACAGTGCACCATGTAAAAGAGTGGAAATTAAATGTAAATAAGAAAAAAGTGTTAAGAGAAAGAGGAATCCCTGGAAACACAGAAAATGTCTGCTCTTTTTCTTTAAAAGAGCATACGTTTTAAAAACATTTTTTAAATGTTGGATAAAATTGGACTGAGATAGCCATGTGTGTAAAGTCTTCAAGCTGTAACTAGATTTTAATAATGATCTCTGTAGACAAAAAAGTAGTACCTCACAGCCATTGAATAACTCAGTCTTAGAGAATGGAAAATAAAAATGAGTTCCACTGAGTGTGCCCTCATGCACAATATAATGGACTGATGAAGTAATTAAACGGGAGAAGGATGTATGGAGGGTGTATTTGTGAAATAGATGAAAATTAGCAATCCTTTTCCAACAACTCGGACAAAAAAAGTTGGGCTTATTGCCTGTTGGAATAAGCTGACACAATTTCAGCAGTTTCTGAATGGCAATGATAAAATTGTTATTAGTTAACCGTAAGCAAAAATCTGGTCTTTGCTATCGCTGTTGATAAAGTGGTAAGAGTCATTGCAGCTTGTAATTCTGAAGTATACTGCCATGTATCACTCAAAAAGCCTTAAAAATAAAAGAAGTGTGATGCTTTATACAAAATTAAACAAATTAAGCAGTTTGCAATACTGTATGTGCAAAGGTACCACAAATATGCCGAGAAAGCTTTGCTTGCATTATT
This sequence comes from Aptenodytes patagonicus, assembly GCF_965638725.1. Lineage (NCBI taxonomy): Eukaryota > Metazoa > Chordata > Aves > Sphenisciformes > Spheniscidae > Aptenodytes > Aptenodytes patagonicus. The sequence continues at coordinate 3,331,234 of NC_134963.1, forward strand.
GTCTGATTTTTACATTCCTTTTGAAATGGCATCATGTAGAGTAAATTATCTCTAGCAAACAACAGTCAGACTGGATGAGAGACTCTTACAGCTATTTTTAGGACTGAAATTACAGCTGAAGTGGTGAAGTTATATTTTTTGACAGTGTAGATATTCTAATGTTTCCCAGAGCTTGAAAGCAAATGTGTATTTCCTGGGTACAGAGTTATAATGTGCCACTGGAGTCTTGTCATTGGTTTCTTACAAAATTCACTCTCAAAGTTTAAAGAGTGGCAAGGACCAACTGGTAAAGAATTATGTGATATATCATTAAAGTATATGAAAACTGCAAGGTGTTGCTGAACACCTTCTGCTTGTGCTGTCCTCAGTGGGATGCAAATATGTCCGCTACCTCTCAAGATCAAATTTAATGTCATCTCTGCTTTTCCCTATTACACTGTGACAGGATTATAAAATACTAGGGCATGGTTTATTATGGAGTTGGCTCTTAAGTAACAGATGTTCCATAACGATAACAAAGACTGCATATTATAAATTGTCTGACTATTAACATGTTTCTAAACCTTTACAATAATGCAGTGTCGCTAATTGTTGTCTCTCTGTAACATCTTTAGCCTAGAGGCTCTATATGCCAGAAAAAAAGGAGTCGGGGCAGTGTTTGGTAAATTGCAGTCATGTAGGCATTCAGCTTTACTAGAGAACATGACAGTAGTTGTTCCACAACATCGACCAACTGAAATAATTGTATGTCTTCTTATAGAACAAAATGGCAAGTTTCTGAAGCTGACATTATCTCTTTTCATTCCTGTAGTACTTTTTCCTATTGTGAAATCTGCCTCAGTTACTAGGAAATGTGCTTTTCTCTGAGCCTAAAACAAATTGAAGAGAGAGCCCACAGAAGACAATTTTGGAGTTCATAACCCAAGCTGCATCATGAAAAGTAATTTATAGATAACAAACCATTAACCTTGAAGAGGGGAAGGTCAGCAAACTGGCAGCACTTTTATTAAAAACCTGTGTGGGAAGAGAAGAGCAATATCTCAAACCCATCACAAACACATGAAATGCTATGATCATTTTACACCTTGGTAAGCAGAACTTCTTAAAGAATTCACCTTATGAAATAAATTAGATTTAATTATATGGGAACACACCAAACACTTACAGCAGTAAACTTCTGCTAACAGTATTGTGAAGATCCTGGCGTGCATGTATGCAAGTCTGCGTGTAAGCATTTTTAACCAATTAAAAATAGAGCACACGGGTAATGCTACTTCACTGCTGATAGAAAGACTCTTTCCAATTTTCCTTCGACTACTGCCATCCCATTGCTGGCTCCTGCAGGAATTTGACTATTTATAATGACCTGTTTACAATAATTTCGTGTGAAACTTTCCTGAGTCCTACTTCTTCCCTGTGACTCTTAAACACTTAGATTGCATATACTCCACTAAATGACATCATTGGCTTCTCAGCATTTTGGCATCATCTGTCAATAAATTTTTACACCCAGTGGTTGGGTGACTGTAGTGTTTAGGTAAGACTGTATATTTCAGGTAAAAATTCTAGTATTAATATTCTGAGTAGACCACACTACCATCAAATTCAGTAAGAGCCAAAGTTACGTAAAACTTACAGGAAAAACTGCATTTTTAGCAATAAAGGCCCACTCTAATACTGTCCTTTAGACATTCTGTATATTCTTCTGTTGGTTTAGATTACAGACTAAGATGAGAGTCCTATTCTTTCTACTTGTCAGCTTAATCTCAGCATGTCAGTTAGCAAATAATAAATTTAGAGAATCCAAACAAAACTACTTTACCTTAGTAAGCAAGTCAGTGACTTGTCTTGCTTACTTCTTTTCTAGTATGTATTTTTCTGCTGTCTGCTTGCCTGAAAACACATAAAAGATCCAAAGGATCCTTAGTTCCTCAAAGATAGCCCTGCTGGAAATACTAAAATTTTAAATGGATATGTCCGTAATACTGCTTCCACCATCATTCTCATCTGATGACTGCTGCCATCTGGGCAACTATAAACTTTTCTTAGCCATATAGTTGCTGTGGGTTCCCAGACAAAAAACAAAGCCAAGCAGCTTGGCAAAACTGCAACAAATAGAACTAAATATTCTTCCTAAGTGAAGAGTACGCGCTGCTGTCCTAAAGATCACAGAATGGTTTGGGTTGGAAGAGACCTTTAAAGATCAGCTAGTTCCAACCCCCCCGCCATGGGCAGGGACATCTTTCACTAGATCAGGTTGCCCAAAGTCCCATTGAACCCGACTTTGAACACTTCCAATGATGGGGCGTCCACAACTTCTCTGTTCAACCTGTTCCAGATACAATATTACAGATTGATTATATTAATAAATTGTAATTGTGATTTCTGATATTTATGTAGAATAACCACAGTCCAAATAAGTATCCTTATAATTAAATATTATTTAAATAGGTATACGAACAACAAATGTAACAGTAAATAAATAATAAATACAGTAATTCAAAGGAAGTTGCACATGGGAAATGCACAGCTGAACCACCTGTGTGCTTAGCAAAGGGAAAATTGACAAAGGGGCTGTGTCCTTAGCAAAATCGCGCAACTAATATTAAGCAGCTACAATTAAAGCATATTTACATTGTTTTTCGCATGATTTCTCAATGAAGCAAGGTTTGTACAGTTGCATTTTATCTACTGGTCTACCTGTCACTCCACTTTTCTCTCTTCCTGCCTCAAAACGTTTTGAATGTTTGGAGCAGTACCAATCAGAGAAGGAGAGGGTTCAAAGACTTGAGGTACTTACGACAGGCTTGCACAAAATATGACCCAAGAGATTCATGCAGTCTTCAATGCTGGTTTTACCCCAGCAGTGACTGCGAGGCTTAACCCAGAGACACAGGAGCGCCCTGGATGACAATGTAGAAGTTAACTTGTCAGCGCACACATAGCGCTGGCCCCAGAAAATGCCATCTCTGCTGCAGTCAGCAAGTGTAAAACTGGTGAATGCAGAGCATGGAGGCAGGGAGCGCGTTGTTGCAAGGACTGGGGTGAATGGGCAATTTGGGAACAGGAAAGGAGATACGTTAGCGGTGCCGTTCGGGGAACTTCCTCATCCCTTAGATCACCACCATGGGATAGGAACTCCATAATGTTTGTAATCCTCTGTTGGAGAGGCAAAATGATTCACTCAATAATTGTCTTTTCTATTTAGGTAGCTCATAATTTGGAACTAATTTGGCTTACTGGTTAGAGATGATGGATAGAGGATTACAATGTGAAAGTACATATGCCGTATCAGATATTCAGCTATAAGAAATACAAACCTCTTAGTTTGGCCTTAATACCATGCACAGCATTAGAACGGATTTTGAAGAAAAGAGAATAATCAAGAGATAAATGCAATTTGTGGCTGACACAAAGTTAACGGAGTTTGCCAGTCATGCAGACAGTTAGATTACCGTATGGTAAGAATAAATGTCCTTGTACCTGTAGTAATAGAACTGGGTTTAAATTTAATAATATAAAGTGCAAAGTCATGCCTTAGGGACTGAAAATGAGGATGCCTGGCTTCAAGAGAAGAGAAGGTCCTATATTGCATTGATGGATGATAGGATAACTGTCATTGAGACTTGAGCGTGAAAAGGGGCCTTTTGTACACATTGAGTGAAGTAGTGTCCCCAGGGACGCGAGTCCTTGCTCTGAAGCACAGGGTGCAGTTAGCTTCCTGGAAAAGTCCAGAGCATTTGGGCTAATGCTAACAATTTTTAGCACCTAACAAATTTTCCGATACTTAAGGATTCCAGGAAACTGGTAACACCTCTTGTTTTCTCTTTTTCTGAAGCATATTATATATTTTAAGGCTTTTGGTGTTTTGTATGTAAGGGTTTTAGTGTAATGGGTTTTCTGTGGCTTGTGATTTATGGTCAAGAACTCTCTGGATTTAATGCCTTTTACACTAATGGCTGTGACTGCAGAGGTTTGACACAGTGACCCGGAGACTTCTTATGCTCTTATGTTTTAAGTCAGTAGCACTACACTGACATTCATCAACATATGATTTGAACCAATGAACAATATAGCTGATGGATGTCACCTTTTTACACAACAACATTTTCAAGCAGAACAGCACTGAACCACAGAAAGTGTGAAAAAATAGTCTAATAGTTGCCATCAATCTCCATTTATCCTGGATGACAAGTGCATTAAAAAGCATAGGCAGTGACACTAATCCAGTGGAGATAATAGACATGACTACTGTTTAGAAAGTCATCTTTTTGTTCTTAACTACCTCAATTGATAGCCCATTACATAAGCATATTCAATGCTTCCCCCCCCCCCTTTTAAATAGGTGAAAATCTAGATATTCCATAGTGCATACTCATGAGGTAACAATTATTGGTACAGTCATGCTCTAGCAGCTAAATATAGAGCCCCAGAAAATAAAATGTTATTTACTGTCCCATCTACTCTAAACAGATCCATACACCAAATACCATAATCGAGCCTGTGATAAGCTATATGTACGTATTGCATAGGGGTCAACAGTAATAAGAACTTCAAATACTGTAACAGCTGTTACTCTTTAACAGAGAACATTAACATTATATACTCCTCATTTGTTATGATCTGCTTGGGAATAAATTATTTCATCATGATATCTGATTAATAAGCATGAGAAAATAATTACACTAGTTAGCTGATGGTTGGTTGAAAATGGAGAAATGTTCATCACATACTAGCTGCAGAAAATGGACATGGGAATACAATCAAACAGATCTGAGTTACAACTGAACAAGTTACAATTCTCCATCTGAACCAATGTAACTAACTGTGTGCACATGTATAGACTACTTTGATTATGAGTACCTTAATAATCAGGGCAGTTTAGCCTCTAGTATTTTTCAGTGGTTTATGAATCATGTGCATATATCTAACAGTAATCTCAATGTACTGATTTAAACATAATACTGTTTTTCTTAAAGAGGAAAAGCATGGGTTCAATAAACAAATGATTATTGCATATCAACTTCTACATTTCCTTACTTTTTCTGAAGGGAAGAAAAGTGGAAAATGATCTATCAAAAGCTTTTCAAAGCCCTAAATATCTGGAAACCATACTCCTCTTAGGGGAGGGGAGCTCTTCTCCAACTGATGCGACAGAGCTGCTGCTTATGTTCAGCTCAGTTGGTATCTTGATGATGATGTTATAGACAGAACAAAAGCTTGGAAAAAGTAGTAGTCCACTGACAAAGACCATGATGTGTGAATGGCTCTGTGGGTTAAGGGTGTAATCCAGTCCAGTAGCCTGTACAACAGTGGCAATAAGCACGTAATTATGGAAGAGGAAAAACCACAGGCAAGCGTGTGATACTCCTCTGATACCTCTCCAGTCTTCTATTATTTTTGTCCATAAAGAGAATATGGTTTCTACGGATTTCAATTGGTTGTCAGACTGAAATTATCTGTGGGTTTTTTCTGTTGTTTGTTGACAGAGCTATTGCCTTCTCAAAATAATATTGCAAGTAAGATTTTGGTTTTTTTTTAAACAGTCTTCCTTAGCTATTCTTAAATTTAAAAGACTGGTGCCTTTTTTTTTTTTATGTTACTGTTGGCTATCATCTCATTTGTGTTTGTCATTTCACAGATGCTCTGAATTGTCTTTTGTCTTGTCTAGTCTGCAGGTTTTGGCTTCTGAAAATCCTATGGTCTTTCAGAATCCCTACCTTCTTTAGAATAACATTCTTTATATTTCACTTGCTGTGTCTCATTGTTTTCCGTGTTTTAAGAACAACTATTGGTTCAGAAAAAGAATTGGAAATAATTATAATGATCGCATAATTTGCTGAAATTAATGTAGGTAAAATTAAATACATATGCCTGCATTAAGAAGGAAATTAAGGAAATAAATTTATATCCTTTTAAATTGAAGTGACACGTAGTTTTAAACATTTTCAGTATTGCATACACTGCTTTGAAAGACTTTTAGAATGTGTTTACATACTAGAAAAACAGCATATTTAATAAAAAACCTCCTACCGTTTGCTAGAACTGCACATTTCTTTCTGACTGGCTTGAATGTTCCTTGAAAATGTGGCTTGATTTCTGGGTTTTCCCCTTCTAGAAAATGTGGCAAATCACATATACCTTCTTAAAGCATTGGCGGGTATGTAAATGGAAAATATTCCATAATTGCCCAAATGTAATCTGTTGGATTATATCATATACTTTATTTGGTTTTCAGCCTCAGCTGACTACTCTCTGGACTTGTATTGAGATGACAGCAATTTGGCAGACAGCACAGTGAATATTTTTTGCTTCCGGTGTCTCTTTAGTCTTAAATTTTCAGCTTTATATTGTGTGAAGAACATTTGCAGCAAAATAGTGAGCCCCCAAAAGAATAGATTATATATATATCTGAAGTTTAGGTCATCTAATCAGGATAGGAAAGAATACTTTCTGGGTGTGGTGTTTAAAGGTAAAGGTAAATGTAAATTAAGACCTGCTGACATAAAATACAGATGTTTGAGAAGATTATTTGGACATTCTACTTCACTTTAATTCTGAGACTTGTAAGTGCTTCATGTGTAAGACAGTTTGTTAGTTTGGTTTTTGCAATCCCAATAACAAATTGTAAAAATAGTATTAAGCAAGTAGGAATAGCACTGTAAAAATATTCCTCATATCTGTAAGTTTCCAGACAACAGTTTATAAAACTCTTCTATATGATAGGCAAGACCATTCTGAAATTTAAAATAAAAGCATTTTAGAACTATGTCAATAGCTAAAGAATACAACCACACTATTGGAAAAGGGTTTGCAACTTGTTTCTATTTATTTGTTAAAAAGGTAGAAGCAGAGATAAAGAAATACATGCACATTTGACTGAAGAGATTGAACACATTACTGCAGTCAGGTATCCTGACAGTTCGGAAGGAACCTTATGCACAGATAAAAAAAAATAAAGCCACCATAATCAATTCTTTCCAGCCTTTCTGACTGTGTATGCAGAGTGAATGCAGGCGTCTAAAAGACAATGGATATTTTTTTTCCCAACGTGTAGCACATTAGGTTTCTAAGAGAGAGTCAAAAATATGATCTCCATGCTAGCTTTTCCCAGGGTCAGAACCATGCTTTTCCTTTGCTGTGTCTTACCCCTCACGTGGTATCTAGCAAACAGGCAATTAATGCTATCTGCCAGGTATGAGGGAAGAATCTGGTGAGTTTAACTAAAGACACCGGAGACTGTAAAGGGGATAAACATTTAAAAAAATACCCAACAAATTAAGGATTGAAAAAGACAAAAGAGAGTGCATAGTACAAAGTATTATGTATTTTCTTTCAGATACCTCTTCCCATTTTTATAGAAGATTCCATGGGTTACTCACCGGTTCAGAGAGATCAAGGTTTGGCATTTTGCTTAGATATTCAGCCCCTGACAAGGCTGAAGGTCACTTGTTATTCTGAGTGAAATGTAAGGAAAACAAAATACCGTATGAAGCCTGACTCGGTCATGACTGCTTTCAGTGAATATATTTATGCACTTATTCTTGCCAGAGCAAAACTATATGAAAGCTGCACTCCCTTGGACTTTCTTTTCTTCAGCTCTCTCTCTAATCCTTCACCTTCTGGAGTGCGTGACAGAGTTGATTAATAAATAGCAAATAACGTGAAAAATGAATACAGAGTAGAAAGCACTTGAATTAATGCATTGCATTATGGTCTAGACACACATAAAGAAGACTATAGAATGTTTTCTGATCTTTTTTAGCCTAAACAGCATTCTACTTATCAATATGTTTTTTCTTAATTGCTTCAAATGAAAAATTCAGCAGCTGGGGAGAAATGAACCAAAAAGTAAATCCCAGGTTTTTCTGTTTCCAGCTGTGAACAGAGCTACTTTCATAAAAATGCCTTTCATAAAAATGAGATATCTGTCTCTGAAGACTATCCCAGTGATCAAAAAAGTAAATAAATAAAGGCACAAAGAAGGATTGGTGACATGACTGCTGGTGTCAAAACTTTCTGATTTATTCCCAAAGAGAATAATGACAGTTACATCTCTCACTACATTAAAACTTGTCAAAGCTACTCATTGATTTTTAGACTTAAACTCCCCAAGCCTAGAAGTAGGGCATGTATTTGTTTCTTTGCTTGCTTGCTTACTTTCTTTGTCCTGGTATACCCCAACCTTCAGGGAAGTTTCTAATAGAGTGATAGCAATTTTTAAAAAATTCTGAGATTATAATTAAAATAAAGGCAGTGTGGCCAGCAGCTCTTATGCCTCATTAAACATTACCTTGAACATTTTAATTTAGTCAGTGTAAAATTCTATTAAAATGTCATCTACCTGTTACTGAGAAGGTGGTGAAAAAGCAATGAAAAGAGTTAAGATTGAAAGAAGAGAATTTTTGCTGATTACAAATATGATATTGCCCAGTATAGTGTGTGTGAGACAGTTCTCCTGGTATTGACTTTGTCTACAGGATAACATAATGCAGCTTTCAGGATAATGAGCTTTTTATGGTTCAGACAAGTGAAACTAGCAATAAAAAAGTCTGCCACTCCCATATAACTGTAACTAATGGTGACTGTCACTTCTGCAGCTGATGGGCTCTACATTATCAGAGAATTCTCCCAGTTTGTATTACTGCTGGCCTCATCCCACAAATGGAAACAAAGATGGGCTCACAGTATGGAGGCCACTGAAACATTTTTAGCATTATACTTTTCAGTGTCACTTAGGTATTTTTGTCAAACTAACTGAAACTTCTGATTCTTTACCAAGATTGGTATCAGAGATTATATTTGCCTGAGATGATATGAGATAGGACAATATTTTTTCTTTTATAGATGTGATCTGAAATATTTATAATGCGGAGGTGTCCTGACGTCCTGCTCCCAGTTTCTTTCTCCTGTTTAAGGGATGTAAATTTTTCATGCTAAAAGTTTCCTGGTTCATTTTCAGTTTTTATAAGATCTGGATAAGATTTAAAAATTCAGAGAATGTCATTGTTTAATGTTTAAAGTAAATGCTTAATATTTAACATTCTAGTTCCTGATTGTTACACTTCATTAAATCACGTCAGGAACTATTTACTGCAGGTGACAATATTAATACCACTTTCAGCTAGAGATGCTGAAGTATAAATAATTGTGGTAGGTCTGTGCACAAGGACCTGTTCCTCACCAGCACTGGAAGGAAAGGTTAAGTGCTGTGTGAGTGAGCGGCTCAGCATTGCCCACCTGTGGGGCTTTCAGTAACTTGTCAGCCGGAGAGAAGAGAAGGGAAAAAGGAGATGATGGACGTGTGTTGGAAGGGTTCCCTTTCTGGGGGAAGCTTGTACACGCCCTGGGTCAGACAGGAGATGTAGGCAAAGGAATGAAGGGACGGAGTTGTTGCCAGGCACAGGGCATTGAAAAGCCCAGAGACCTGCACAGGTTACACTGTGCCCCTCTCCTCTGGCAGCGCAGGCACCCCGTGATGTCCCATGGCCATGAGCTACTTCAGGAAAGCCCTTACTGGGGTGTTTAAGCAAGTGCCTTACGTCCACCAAAACTAGGCTTCAAGGCAGATACTCAGAAACACTGACAGGATTAAAATATATAGTTCAAACTGAGCTTGCACTTGGGATCAGGCAGAAGTGTGGAGTTTCAAATTTATTTATTTGAAACTATGCTGGTATTGACTATTTTATAACCAGACTGTGTAGATATAAATGCTTGGCAAAAGTTAAGTCTGCAGAAATAGAGGATAAGAAGAGCAGAGAGATATGATAGGTTCAAACAATAGAGGTAGGGAAACAGGTGCAGTTCTCCTTTAAATAGGTTTTCTTCTTAAATCAGATTGATTTGCATTCAGTCTCTGAAAACCTAAAACTTTGTGAAAGATAGCCTGCTTTCCTGTGAGAACTTTATTTTTTCTCTGTTAAGGATAGCTTTGCCATTGTTGGTTTTATGTTATTGCATTTTCATTCTGATCCTATTTTCCTATCAAAAGCAAAACTATCAGTGAACTTGCTGAATGGCTCTAAACAAAATTTAGAAAGGCTCCTGCTTCATTCCTCTAGTTCTTAAAAACACTTTGTATGTTCAGGTCAATAACTGCAGTTTTCACCCAAAGATCAGCACAACTGTGTCAGAGAATGTAGTCTTCCCATTTCTGCATTTGTAATGCAGGTTTTCTGACCACACTAAAATTTCAGAGATTACTCCAGTCATGTTACAGAGTTGGGATAAATGTGTTTGCTAGGTTGTCCCCTAAAACTAATGTTCAGTTCCTGTTTGACTTGTGGGGCTTCCTGAACTGACGTACTCCTTGTCGGTATTTGCTAACTGTAGGGCGTTTTGGCGACCATGTTGTGAAGCATGGCTCGAAATACTTTTCACTCTTAGAATGTTCCTCAAGGCTGAAATATTTTTGTGTTTAACAACAAGATGAAATCAATTTAAATCCCAGACTGAATGTCTCAATGCAAAAGAAGAAATTTTGCCTTAAATAGAAATTCTATAGTGTACAGATTTTTATGTCATTTTGTTTGCTTTCCAGGAGGAAGTGTGTTTACCAAATATGGTGATGGATGGCAAAAATATTTTAAAGGGATTTATTTTCATGTTGATAAGGTCCAATAATAAAAGCTATAGTTGATATTTAACCTGAATTATAATCAATCATAGAGAAGATGTGCTGATGGCTATACCTGTTGACTGACTTAAACTTATAGCTATAGTAAATACGTATTTTTCTATTCCACAAATAATATCTTGATATTCTCAGCACCCTTGGTTCTGTGACACTTCCACCAGTTACCAAGTAGGATATGCTTATCTAGCTCAAGCAATGCCATGGTATAGATAACCAAGTGAATACAAAAGTCTATCCAGCACACTGTGCAGCACCACGCAGAGCTAGTAGCTCGAGCCCTGGAAACAATATCCATCTGGGCTCAAGCCAAAGTAATTAGTTCTGCCTCCCTGAAAGGGTAATTAGTCAAAGCACCACGCTGAGGCAGCCCTGGTGCGCCTGGGTCCAGAGATAACTCACCACAGCCAGCTCAGGTGGCTCCGCAAGGTGCTGCTCCACCGAGCCCGGGCATAGGCATGTTTGTCCCTACTGCAGTGGAATAGCTTTGCCTCCCTTGAATTGCTGCGTCTCTTAATCATTTCTCTTTGTAATCTGAAAAAAGTAAAGCAGCTTTGGTTGTACTTTCCATATGAAATGTTACCTTCATGTTAGCTAAATGCAGGTCAGATTTTTCCTCTCTTCCTTAATAAGTTCTTCCGATAAGCTACATCTGTTATGAAACTATTATGGTTGACCAGAGGACAGTCATTAAAAATGCATGGCGTATCACAGGACATCATTTATACTTAACATGTGTAGTAGAGTGATCATTTAGGTAGTTTATTTTACCACGTTTGCCCCATTTAGGCTGTACAGTCACTTCTTAAATGTGTTCTCTTGAAATTAAATTATTGAAGTGAAGTCTACTCCCTGTTCAGCCCTGCACCCCACGTCACTAATAAACTGTTTGGCAGATGTTTCGTTTGCCTCTCTTACCTTTCTTTAATCTGAATTTTCAACATTTTCCCTTTACATTGCCTCATAACGCTTTTATTTTTAAAGCAAATTTTAACTTCTGATAGAACCACCACTGTGGTTTATAATGTAACATAATGTCCAGAGGCTCAGACGTGAGTCTTTTAACTACAAGCCAAAACAAGTTGTTACTGATTATTTCAGCCAAAACACCCAAGTGCTGAAATGGTCTTCCAGTGCCGACTCTTATGTAAACACTATAAAATGACATTTATAACTGCCAGACAGTTTTTGCAAGTATCGATATCACAAATGTCACTGCTGAAATGTGACAGAAGTAAATACAGGAGATCGAAAAATGGTCCAATGATTTTTTTTTTTTTTTAAAGTAAACACAAAACAAGCAAAATAACTTCCAGTTATTTGGACAGTTGTCTGTCTCCAGTTTCTGTTGCTTCTGCACATTTAGCTGCCTGCAGAACCTCACATAGTGGGCTTCCAGGTTTTGACTGGTCTCTGTGAACTACCAAAATGTCCTTCTCCCACAGTTGAGGATTTTGCCAGTTAAATAGTAGAAAAAACCCGCCCAGATGTGCATAAATGACCGAGACTGCACCAAAAAAATCTTCCTATATAGGAAGTGCCTGGTACTGTCATCAGTCTTTTCGCATTACATACCCTTCAGTCTTGTTAGCACATTGTTGTTTGAAGTATGGATCTCTACCCTCATCTTGATGTGTCATGTCCAATTGCTTTGTAATGACTGCTGAATAACATTTTTCTTTAAAGGTTTTTTTATTTAAGAAAGCTTTTCTATCTCTTGCCAAACTCTAGTTCCTCCTAGAATGGGTGTTTGGGTGCATTTTACTCTGTCTTCCATCTGTACTATATTCCTAACCCGCTCTGAGCCCTCATAGTTCATTCATCAGTAGTTATGAGGTCAGATTAATAACTAGTATGATAAATATGTGAATATCAGGTTGTACATCATGCTATCAGTCAAAAGAAGCAAAACTTCAGGGAGCTTTGGTTGCGGTCTCTCTAGCTACTGAATATACTTTCTGCATATTGGTTGAGTCTCATAAGTTTTAACTTAATAGAATTAATTCCCTGCTGACTATACTCATTTATTGAGTTTGCAGAAATCCATAAAGGCACAGTCATAAGCTTTATGATCAGTACTTCTTGATGCCTTGGGTATCCCTGAATCAAGTTATTCTTCTATTTTTGGTAATAGAAGCTGATGTGATACAGTCAGGAAAACTTGGATATTTGTATAAATTTAATGACAATTCTGTGTTTATAGTTCAATCCACTGGCTGAGCAAGTATCGCCAGGTATTAATTCAATCGCCGTATACATGAGCTCGAAAAATATAGCAGGCAAGAACTTGAAAATCTTGAAAATCACCTAACTACCTTGACACTGATGCCCCAAGATTAAAGGATAGGATTAAGATTTAGTTACCGATTTCCCATTCCATTATACCCTTCAAAATAATTACTAATCAATATTGGAAAGCAACAGAAAATAGATTTCCCATAACCTTGTAGATTGGCTAGATTGAAATTAATAGGAACAAAAGAATTAGTATATTGGATAAGATTAGGCCCATTTATCTTGATGCTGACAGAGGTTAATATCAGCTATATTAGAGGAAAACTTTAGAAAGTAAACTTTATTTAAGGGTGTTAAAAGAGAACTGTTTCCTTAGAAAGGAACTATCTACTTTCCCATTACAGTACATCTGAGGAAACGCGGTCATAAGACAACACAATTTTTCTGTGTTACTAGAATCAGCTGGAAATTGTAAACACAGTACTGAAAGCCCGTTTTTTTTCTTGTTCATGCTGCTCACTTCTTGTTCCTTCTTTTTGCTTTGCTTTTTTGTTTCTTTTACCTTCTCTTGTAAAAATAACTTAAAGACAGTATATTGTGTGCTTCCAGAACCGTACACTACAATTTACAAACAAAACTCTGCTTCATCTTCCCTTTGTCTGGGAGCTGCATGTTAGAGTACAAAGGGAAAATGTAGCTCACGATAACTACAGCATTATCCAAAGGCTGATCATGGCATAAGGAATTGTACTTCCATCTCCTGTTTTGCTGAATAAAGTAATGACAGGTCATTTCTGTCAGTAGTATCTGCACAGAATCTTTTGGAAAAAAAGACCATAGAATTACAATTATGTTTAAAAAATATTTTCATCACCAACACAATACTACGTTACTCAGCTGAATGTGCAAATTGAGGTATCATCTAAAGAAGACGATGCATTTCAAATTTGAACTAAACTGCCGACAGACTGACTTCAGTCTTGCAGAAGAGATGAAGTGAGTGGCGGCACTGCACAGGCAGCTGTGGGAAGCACTATTAACCTTGATCTTTTAAGAGGTGGAAGGCAGTTTAGCAGTGTTAGTATTTTCCTGAGCTCCTGATTCAGCCAGAGATGTAGTACAGTTTTGGTAGTGTCTAAATTGACTTCTGTAAAAGTCTGCAGTGCTATCCTGTCAGACAGCGCGAATAACACATACTAACTACTCATCTCATGTACACAACTGTTGTCTGAACATTTTTTTGTGGTCAGTTTTAGGCTTGAAATTTTCCCTAAGAATCAGCACAAGTCTTAATGTGCTTAATGTGCTAAAGTTACCTCTCCTAAAATTATTTTTTGAGAAAGTAGGTAAACCACCTAGAGAGTAAACCACCACAGAGAGTGTTTCAGACCTTTGCATGGGGCAAAAATCATATTTTAAGAACACGTTCCTAACAAATGGATGTGAGGAACAGATCAGGATTGCTTAAAGACCCATTCTTTAACCAAAAAAGTGTTTCACGTAACGTGAAGATTATCCTGGTATATAAGATGACCAAATCTTTTTTTTTTTTTAATATAGTCCTCAAAACCCAGAATGGTAGCTATTTATTACAACAGGGTAGAAAACACCATCAAAAATTGACCTCAGTTATTTTCCCAACTAAAACAAACCTGTGGCACTCCTGAGAAGTATTAATGACTCAATATGGCTTTTTTTCCAGATAGGGTATGGAGAAAATACTTAGCTCTGATTCAAAAAAAAAGTTCATGTCTTCTAGAGTAGAAAAAAACTCTATACAAACAATGTCTTATTAAAGAAAATTGAAAGTACTGATACTGCAGGGCCATTCACGTAATATTTAGGAGGAAAAAAGCAGTTTAAAAAAATGCTGATAGCTTATGTAAGGTGAGTGGAGATGTATTGTACCGATTCTTTCCCCTGTTTTCAGCATAAAAAGATATTGGTTTTGTCATTTCTGTTTCTGTATCTTACAACAGACGAAACAACTCATCAACAGACAGGCTTATGGTGGATTTCGAAGTCTGCACACAAAATAGGCTCGGTAATTTATGCCCAGCCCCTGTAGGATTGGGGTGACAGAAAGAAAAGACTGGATAATGCTCTGAGGAAAACCCACTATCAGTCACATTCTATATTCAGTGGAAAAATGTGCCATTCCCTGAAAGATTGTGACTTAATGGGTGGTATTTTGGCAAAATATTTGTGCATCGTTATTCAAATGACTGCTATTGCATTGTGTAGCTTTATGGCTGTATGACATGTATTCTTGCTAACAATTCTTGTGTAGGATAGAAAACATTTGGCATTGAACAGAAGATAATAACTCTCTCTTAGAGCAGATGCATGATGATCTGGTCAGGTATCTGCAGTGACTCCCTGAATATGAACAAATATAAGAGAGGATTCCATTAGTTAACTTTTTTAGAAGGATCTTTTGAAAAAAATATCAATTCAAGAATTTATTTTTCATTTTTTAAAGCAATTGATCTAAAAACAGAGTTGTTAAATATTATCATAGTCTTTTTATATTTAAGGTGAAACTTAAGTAGAGTCCCCTTCTCCATTCAGATCACTAAGGATTACCAAGTAAGTTTATTTTAAAGATGTGATCTTCTTGCATAGGGCAGAATTAATGCTATGTCTCTAAAAATGCAAAGGAACTGGTTCCATTGTGTTACAGGTGAAGAGTAAAGCTTTCCAAAGCCCTGGAATGTTTGGGGGCCATGGAGAGGCACACACCTGGGTGCCCGGCATTGCTGTTCTTAATAATTCCAACAGCACGCCCAGATTCAGGCACGCACACACACTGTTGAATTGAACCTTATCTGGAATTGAAGCTGTGTGTCAGCGTTTGGCTGAATCTGAACTGCCAAGAAAAACTCAGAATATTGAGACAAGATTTATTATCCTGGTCATCCACCATTTACAACAAATGCTTCATATTTCAGCTTAATCAGATGTTGGCAGGTGTACCTGGCAAGGCATAGATTAAGAAAATGAAGTAATAGTAGGGTAGGAGTGAATGAAGATGCAGCGTGAAGGATATGGGAAAGAAGACTGTTTAACCATATGTACTGGGACATATGGTGCCGTTAAACCACCCGGACCTGTGTGAATTCAAATCTGCTCTTGTAACGCCATTCCAGGGCCCACCAGAGTCAAGGAAAATATTTTTATTGATGTGAAGCTGTTAAATCAGTTTTATATGCTCTCTTAGAAGGAAGAATGTGCATTAGTTTCATTGGCAGCAGAACTGGTTAAACAGTTAAACAATTCAAGCACATTTTACCCTTTCATTTTTGCTGTTATTAAAATAGCACTTGTCCCTTCCCTCTTTCTTCCCTACCCCTTTTCCCCTTTCTCTGTTCAGGCTAACTCCACTTTAATAGCAATTCAACTTACTCACTGCAGGAAGGGGCAATTTTCCCAGATATGTGGAAATCTTATCACAGCAGTTTTCATGGCAAATTCACAGTTTTTATTCTTGAATTCTTACCATCTTTTCAGTAAATAATATAAAGAAAACAAAAGCTGTACAATTATGAGAGAAGCTGGTTTGCAACTTGAGGACTTTTAAAAAATTGAGAGATCCAGAAAATTAAACACCTAAGAAACTGTTAAAGATATTCTGTATTAATTAGCAACAATTGTCATTTCTTGCATTGAAATGAAATGAGATGATCACTGCCTTTGCCTAGTAATGAGAAACAAAACCTAGAAGAAGTGTGGAATCAATTACTTCTATGATCGTTGTGTTAAGCGTTATGCAATCAGAGGTTGCTTTGCATTCATAACACATCCAGAATCTCCTATCTGAATAAGCTCAATTATTCTAGCTGTTCCTCTAAACCTTTGTTTCTTCTGAAACTAAAATCTTTGATTGCAATAATAGTGCAATTTACTGCAAAATACTTTTTCATCCTATGGTATAAATTGGCAGAATCAATATGTAATAATATTTTGAAGGTCATACATTTCAATTATACTCCAACTTATGCATAGATTACAAATTGCTTTAATCGGGAATGTGTGAGGCAAATGCATAGGCTCTGGAAAATTGTTTCAGATATTGTTTTATTCTTGCCACTTCTTTATTTCTTAATAAATGTTTCCAAGAACAATGAAACTGTTTTGCCTGAGACAGCCGGATAAAAAACATGGACACTTTCTCTAGTGAAAATATTGATTCATTCCCATAATGTGAATATAATAATTGGAAGGATAAGATCAACTAGTGGCATCATACTGCCTTGTAGATATTTCTATACATTAGTCAGAATTTTGTTGAGTGAGAACTGTATTATTTTGATCTAAAGATAATTTTGATTTTTCTGTTTCATATCATGCAGTTGTGTTCTGAAGTTTAGCGTATATGCAACACTAAATTCCTTCATATTTCAAGTTCACAAACAGGACAATAGATAAGCAACCTTGTCCACTTACTTAAAAAAGAAACAAAACACGACCAAGACCGTTAAATGTTGCTAAATAATATTTACAGAATTAACCTACCTGAATTATGATTATTAAAACATTAAATGTCATTCACTTTATTTCAGCATTGTAAATATAACAGCCTCTTAAGGAGTTGTAATTGCTGGAGGCATATGAATTGGAGCCCTTTTGGGTTAAATGGGAAGGGGGTCTTGCATTCCTGAGCTCTTCAAGTTCACTGGATTTGTTCATTTTCTTGAGGATTGGGAGAAATGCACATCTGTGTTCAGTGAAGTCATAGTCTCAAGAATAGAGCTAATTAAAATAACAAAACATAGTTTTTTGTGATGGATGTGCTGTTTTGCTGAAGCTGAAGAAGTTTCACGGAAATATATTGAGCTGAATACAAATTTTAATAGGTGGAATGTCTGAGGTCCAGGATAAAATGTTGAGAAGAAAAAATGCATTCTTACAGTAGCTAATAATGTTCTAGTGCACTCAAATGGAATTGGGGAAATATGGTCAGGTTCCTATTCCGTTTCATTTGGTTCACCTCCCCGCCCTTTTGCAGGAACTCTTCTCTCTTCTGTGCATATTAGCAGGGGCAGAGACAGACTTCAAAACCAGGAGGTTAAGACTCTCGTCTGGGATGTGGTCGCAGGGATGCGAGGCTGAGCTCGCTGCTGCCTGAGCCACTTCTGTGCCGAGTCAGCATAAAATTAAGCTGACCGAGAAAAACTTTTCTGCAAATTGTTCATGAGATTAGTTTTCCACTGGCTTAGCATATTCAAACAGGGTTTGACTGACACTGCATGAGTGCACAGGCGGGAACAGGAGGAGGGTGTAGGTACGGAAGAGGACAGTTTCATACCAGCAAACATCGCAAATACATAATGCTTGACTTTTTTTCATAAACCAAAACGTCTCCGGTTTCACCTACACCTATTTCAGTGCAATTGGAACAATCATGATAGTTTTCTACCTCAGATTAAGATCAATTTTCTTAATATTTTCTTAAATAAGTTTAATTTGTTTTAGTCTATGTTAATAAAGCCATTTCTTTTGTTCCCCCTTGTCTTAGGGAGATACAGCAATTTCTTTTGCATACTTCTTATGCATTAAACCAATTTGATGCAGTAAGCATTCTGCTTACAGGATGTTGGAAGAACAATGTCTAAGACTAATTTTGGCATTTTGAGGTACATGTGAATCATGAAAAATGGTGTGCATAAGGTTTTGTATGTATTTCCCAATAAGAACAGTAATGTTTCTTAAATTGACTACTATAAATCAAGTTGTCATTCTTTACTGGCTTGCAGTGCTGCACTTAAATCTCACTAAATCACAAGCTTATTTCACAAGTTTGTATTAATGCTTAGAAAAACATCATGTCAACTGTTCTGTACAGGGAAGCGGAGGAGTTGGAAAGGACTGTGTTTTAAGCCTCATTCCTGCTTACCTAACTCTTACAAAATCTCTTTCATACTTCCTTATACATTACATGAATAACAAGCCTAGCGCTAACAGTATGACCATGATTCTTCCAGCATTCTGGTTGTTTTACAATCATCATTTCTCCCTTTTGGCTAGCAAATCTTTGCATTTCTTCGTGGATATGAAGTTCGACTACTCTGATAGAAGGCCTTTTTGAGCAGCAATTCAAAAAATTAGAGGTGGTAACTGGAGAGAAGTGGCATTTGGAAGTACATGAACATGGGTGCTACAGCAAGGCCAAAGGAAAAAAATGCCTGGCGAAATCTCTGCCCGCACGCCCTGCCCGCTAACTCTTCTGTGACTTCTGTCACACAGCAATTCCAGAGTGGCTCATCTTGAGTCCTGACAGGGATTCAACTGAGATAGAATAGGAATATATAGCTGTTACGGAATTCTGCAATGGCGCTTTTTTTTTCCCCTCTCAGCTCATAGGTAGTCTCAAAGTAAAGTAGGAAGCAATACAGCTGGGAGTTGCTTTGTAAAATCAATCAGCATCAAAACGGTGATGAATTTTATGCAAGTTTAAGTCTCCTGTTTTCTTGAATGGTCAGTACACAGACTGGAAACACTTGGATGCCATTGATGTCTCTGTTCCAGAGCTATTGTAATGATGGCAGAGTAGACTGTGTTCCTTTCTCTTTCAGGAATGACTGTTGCTTTCAAAGCCTTTATACCTGCTAATGCGTACAGAAGAAAGAACATACCTTGCTTTTTCAAAACAGCAGATGCTGCCTGCAACTGAAAATGTGCTTCTCAGAAAGACAGATCTCTGATAGACAGCAATACATGGTAATACAGCTGGATACAGCATATAGTTTGTAGATGAGTATGCAAAGTGGTTTTGATCTGAAAATCTGAAAGGAAAATATGCATTACCAATAAGCAATTCTTTGATTAGAACTCTTTGTGAAATATTATATACTTAAAACAACATAGAGAAATTGCTCCAAATTTTCCATTTTTTATTTCTTCTTGATTTTTCTCTACTTCGCTCTTGCATTTTTGGTTCAATAGTCTCAGAGACAATCTGCTGTATAAGGATGTGGCTTTAAATACCTCTTCTGTTCTGAAATGGTGTACAACAATATGAAAAATGGACTTATTTTTTATCAAGTGACTAGAGTAAATTACTATATTTACATATTTTAGAAATTATTTATCTTAAAACTGAGTGAATCCATTGCTTGATATCTTTTTGGTTCACTTTTTACACGCTTTTGAACAACTGTCACATATTATATGGTGTTTAGCTTCTGTGTTTCCATGTGCAAGTAATAAAAAATTAGAATTCTGTGCCTCAATTTCCACACAAAATTTACATGTTGTTGTGGTTTAATCCCAGCCTAAACCAGCACACATATTCACATTTATTCATGTGAGCACCCTTACCAAATAAAGTGGGCTTTTCAGAATGTAAACTAGAATGCATGTTTAGGTATTGTTAAATACCGATTTCACACCAGAAAAGTTTATCTGCCAAACAGGCTTGATCTTAGCTACAGAGAGCTCACTGGAACAATTTCTACTGATTGCATATGAAGTCCAGCTGAGGCTGACAAATGCAAGATGGTCCAGTTGACTAATGGCTTGAGGGGCATAGCGAAGGCAAACCTCACTGACAGCTCTTTATAATCAATCTACACAGTAAGAATATTTTTGTCTTCCTTCACAGAGATCAAACATTGCTCACAGATATTCCAGGATCTGAGAAGGAGGCAAAGCTCGATAAATCATTTGCTTGTTTACTCAGTGGAAATTCAGGCACAAAGATGTGTTTCCTTTATTCCATTTTCCTTTTTAACATTAAAATACTTGCCAAGTTAGGAACCTTTAGAAACTTATTATTGCTCTTTGTGCTGGTTTTGGCTGGGGTAGAGTTAATTTCCTTCCCAGTAGCTAGTGTGGGGCTGTGGTTTGGATTTGTGCTGGAAACAGTGTTGATAACACAGGGGTGTTTCAGTTATTGCTGAGCAGGGCTGACACAGAGTCAAGGCCTGTTCTGCCTCTCACCCCACCCCACCAGCGAGCAGGCTGGGGGGGCACAAGAAGCTGGGGGGGGACACGGCCGGGACAGCTGACCCCAACTGACCCAAGGGATATCCCACACCATATGGCGTCATGCTCAGCATATGAAGCTGGGGGAAGAAGAAGGAAGGGGGGGACGTTGGGAGTGATGGCGTTTGTCTTCCCAAGTAACCGTTAGGCGTGACGGCGCCCTGCTTTCCTGGAGATGGCTGAACGCCTGCCTGCCGACGGGGAGGAGTGAATGAATTCCTTGTTTTGATTTGCTTGCCTGTGTGGCTTTTGCTTTGCCTGTTAAACTGCCTTTATCTCAACCCACGAGTTTTCTCACTTTTACCTTTCCAATTCTCTCCCCCATCCCACTGGGGGCAGTGAGCGAGCAGCTCGGTGGGCTTAGTTTCTGGCTGGGGTTAAACCACGACACTCTTGCTGAATTACAGTTTTACTTCTCACAGAGTTCTTGATGCTGACCTTTAATTTAAAAATAGCTTTATATTCACTTTAAACTTCCATGAAGTTTTCTTTTCTGTTTAAGAGTTTGTTTTAGCTGCTAAATAACTTATTTTCTTTTATTTTTCTTAAAGGTCATATTTTCTTGGACTTTACCTACAAAATCTTGAGGTCAGAACATTTGCATTCAGAAAGGCTACTTGATATGCTGAAATCTAATACATGTAATAGCGAATTATATGCCAAAATTAACAATAGCCATGTAAAGTCCTTGGATTTGAACTGTTTAAAGAACAAATCAGACTTAATGATTCATTATGCAGTCTTCTGAGATCTTGGGAGACTGATATTGAGCATCACAAGCATTTTCTCCAAGATTACAAGGGTTCAAACACTTTTTGGAATGCACAAGATTTTAAAGTCTCTGTGAGAGCAGTTTCCATTTCATCGATATCTAGTGAATTGTAGCGTATGTGCTTTCTTAATGATCTGGCATATAGGCATTACTGTGGCAACCACTATAAATCATGACCAAATGAGAATTTAGCAGCCTCACACAAAACAAAGTTGAAGTCAAGCGCACTTGGAAAGCCCAAGTGGTAATGCCTCCACCATTTATGTCACATCACTTGCACACATAAATGGTGGTACTGGATCAAGACAAAGGTCCACCTCACAACTGAGGCCAACAGCAGATGCTTAGGGAAGAGTACAAGAAAATCAAGCATGTAGTATGATTTCCCCATACCAGTCAATACTCTAAATTAACTTTATGTTAACACAGAATATTCTTTTTTTCTTCCTGTAATTTAAGTGAATTTCAACATTGGAGAATGTCTTTAAATGTGATATGTTAATAATTTTAATCCTGAAATGGTTTCCAGTTAATACTAGACCCAGTACATTCATATCCAGGTTAAAATACTTCACACAAAAAAAAAGTTATTTCCTCTCTAGGTGAAATTTGAGCAGATGCAGATGAGTCACTGCCAGTTCTAACAGCCAAGAGGCTTCTGTGCATCATCCATACTTCATCAAGCATGAACAATCCCCACTGGAGTCAGAGGGATTTTATTTATGGTCTCTTTAGATATGTTGGGACTTTTATGATGTCTGTGATCTAAAAATATACTTTTCCTCTGCGCAATTTACAAGGTGTTCTGAAAGGTTAAGGATAGCCAGATTGTCACTTGGCAGTCATCAGTGCCATTTGCCACTATTTTGTAGGTTGGAAAATTGAGGCACAGAGAGGTTAAGACATCTGATGCTGATGTGGTGAGCGTGATAATCCAGAGATTAAATCACTGTTCCCTCTGAATGGGAACATCTACTGATTTCAGTTGAGCTAGCAGTGTCACTACAGACTTTGACTTTGAACCCCATTTTTGACACTTCTGTAGCCTCTACATGTAGTGAGAAAAGAAGAATCCATTTCATTTCCTGAATTACAAAAGCAACATAACTCTCCTCCCTCCATAAGGAAGCACGTAGTTCCTTTTTGCCATTATGTAGCAAAAGCAATACTTTCAAAAAAACAATGCTACAGATTCATGGCTTTAATGGATACAAGAACAATAATAATGTACACCTTAACTCCTTTAGAGGTCCATTAAGCATAGTGAAATAATCCAACTTTTAAAAATATCATACAATGCATAGTATACGCAGGGAAGACGTATGTCCAAACAGTTAAAGCACCATATTGACAGTATTGAAACAAATGATGCATTTTCCGCTGAAGCAAATGAATGTAAGAATGTGGTCTAATGGTCACTGTATAAAGGTGGGAGTGAGCAGACCCTGGAACTGAAGACTTTTGAGTTTCTCATATTATTTAATGTTTGACTGGAAAAGACCAAGAAACATAACACTATATTTTGGCATGATTTTCCCCTGTATATATTTCTTTTCAGGTGAGACTCCCAGACGTGTTTCATACAGGCAAAAAATATCCTTTTCCAAGCCTGAATTCTTTTATGCTTCAGCAGTTTATTTGACTCTAGCTATCATTTACACTGATGTATATTAGATAGGAAAAATATCCATTACTGGAAGGGGTAGCTGTTTCCGTCCCTCTCACCATTTTCAGCTGAAAGGAAATGCATTGTGTAAAACAGTAATGAAAGTTTTCTGGCCTTTCTTTCCCGTGCTTCACGCTAGAAGCCTAAGGCACACTGAAAGATGATGAAGAACCTCTTTTTCTTGCCCAAAGGCATGTCATCAATATTGTCAGCTTTCCTCATTGCTGATGTCTATTTCCTCGGTCAGTGATTTTCCCTTTCTCAGACCTTTTTGAGGTAAATGCAATGGCATCATCCAAAGGTTATATTTGTAAGCAGTGTTCTGCTTTTTTGAATGATGGGTATGGGCCATCTTCCTGGCATAAATATGAACACTTAGACCTAGACCACAAACGTACTTAGGTGATCGATTGCAGTTAAAACTTCAATGAGAATTTGATGCCAAAATGGTATTGTGGCACATGGCTTTACCCTATTTGTTTTGTGTCTGTGTACAGAACAGACAGTTGGCATGCAGACCTACCTCTGCCTAAACTGAGGGACACATGAAATGTTTTCCAAGGTATTGCTCCAGCCTCTGCCAAGCTTTGCCAGGGGTAAAATGCTGTAGAATACTCCACTTTTGCCTTTAACGGAGGTTTTCATCCAAAGCTGCCAAAAAACTTGTTGCAAACAGGAATGAATTGAATTTTATGGTAGTGTTGGGTTAGTATTATTGAGCTTGATGTATTATTACTGATGAAAAACCTCAGCCAGAGAATGTATTAATTTTTCCAGTTCCTTTAGTTTGAGAAGTAGATGCATAAATAATACATAAATCTGTGGCTACTGTTCCTCTCCTCAAGCCATTTCTTATTTTTTGCAAATGTATGATTTCTTTAGAGGTCAGTAGGACAACACCACAAAATAAACAGTATAACCCTAGGAAACATAATTGAAATGATTTCTAAATCGTTGTGACCTTGTGACTGCAGTTTTTGCTGATAGCAGTCACTCTATTTTTTCTGAAGATCACAAGTGAAATATCATTCTCATGCTGTAAAAGAAACCTCTGTTATTTGTACCAACATGTGGAGAAGCAAGGCACAAGACAGTTTTTTGAATGCTTCCTAGCTCCGCTCAGAGAAATTCTGAATAGCGTTTGGCAGTGGGACACCAGTATTGCCTAGCAGTTGCTGTGTAATTGGGCACTTGCCACTCCCTGGTGGGCTGCAAATACCTAAATTAATATTCTCTTTCTGACAAGGGGGTTAACATGCAAGACGTATTGAGACTCATCATGTAAGTTGTCCTGCAAGTCTCTTCAGTTTTCATTGTTGAACTTCACCTCTTCCCAACCAAAACTACAATTCATTGCTGAACACTAAGGTAAAAGGTTTAGTAATCCCTGAAGCTGGTTAATTCCAGGAACGCGGGTACTTCTTTTTCACTGGGTGAGAAAGATTTTGAAGGTATTCTTAGAGCTGACGCCCTTCTGTCCTCTGAAAGAGGCTTTCCTGCTCTACACCATTTTTACCCAAGCCCAATTTTGAATTTAATTTCTCTCAGTCAGAGCCTTTTTACAGTCATCTTCTGATTTTCTAGTTGGATAAAGCAAAAATTCTATTATAACTTGGATGAAATTTTCACTGAGTTTTCACCATTCTGAGTTGACATCATTTTCCATTTAAATACTAGTCAGAACCCAATACAGAACAAGATAGCTGGTCGGTTCTGAAACTTTAGTTTATGGAACTGATTTTCTAATAGAAATACAAAAGATTGTTTTGCTGTTCAGATTGATTACTCTTTTGGTAATTAGTGCAGTGGGTATGTGGATGCTATTAGAAGGGCAGTGGAATGACAGATGTTCATGGCTACAAAGTTAATGCCTCGACTGATCAAACATCAAAGCACAGAAGCCATTTTTTTAAACAATAGATGTAGAGTCAATACTGCTGGCTATCTGAAAATTGCTCTTGTAAAATCAGAGTGATTCATTGCTAGTTAATATGTGCTAGAGCCTGGCATAGTAACATCAGGTATGCACCTAGGAGTTTGTTCTGTGTCCATCATTGGTGTAAGAGTGAAGAATATTTTCCCTATACAACTGTAAAGAAGTGTCTCTCTTTTTTTCTTTCTTTTTTTTTTAATTTTTCATTTATTTCGTTAAGCTATGGGGAAGCAACTTGCTATGCTTTTTTTTCCTGATGTACATTGGAATAATTTTTCTTTCCAACTAAACTCTGATCTACAATCCATAGTCAATTTAAGAGAGTAGGTGTTGAGCACAAGGTTTCATAGACAAGACGTTGCATATCGTATTTTATTTAGCTCAGTATTAATATTTAGGAAGTAAAAAAAAACAAACCACAAGCTAGTGTAAAATTAATACTTAAAGTTCTATTTTGATGTGGCAAAACTTAAAAAAAAAAAATATTTTTTGTCTAACGATATTCTATCTATCGTACTAAAGTACTTAGGAACTTTGTCTAAGACTTGCAGGAATTGTTTCTTTACATGAATTGCCAGTGCCTTTATAGCTAATACTGATTGGAGTATGTTCAGAAAAACAATGAACAACAAAACATTTTCAGACCGTTAGGCATTAATTAACTCATTCTCACCTATATATTTAGAAAAGGAGAGATCACTTACAATTTTTCTCAGAGAAATTAAGAATCATACATAATATATGCAATTTGCCCTTCGCAAGCATTTGGCAGAGGAGGTACACATTACCTGAAAAGGAAGCTTCTATAACAACAGTAATTCCTTCAGTTCATTTTCAAAACCAATATGTTTTTAATGTTTGATGAAAGAGAATTTATTTATTGCTGGGATTGTTTATTTGTATCTGGTTATTTATGCAATTATTTATTTGAATGCAGACTTGAGATTTCAAACAAATGCTCGCTGTCCATCACAGAGTCATTTTAGAGGGATTTATCAGTATCACAAGTAATTATGAATTTAATTTTTTTTTCCAGACTAATGCTTTTGAATGAGTCACATTCCAGGCAATTTGATTAGCTTAATACCTAATCAAAGCGAGTTGTCAGAGAGTAATTGCTAGGAGCTTTCTGAAAATCAGGCCTTTTAAAATTGAGTGTTAAGATCGTTAGAAGCTTTTTAAAACCATGTCCTTCTTTTTCCTTCAGTGGCTTTGACTGAAGTTAAATACAGGAGAGTCATTATGGCAGCTTCCTCTCAGGTAAGCAGTGATGATTTGTGAGGAAATTAATACAAGCAAGCTAGGTAAATAGGGATTTGAAGGAGAAAGGACGTTCTTTATATACTGAAAGTGATAAGCCGCAGTAGGGGTAAAAGATGGCAATAAATTCCCCCAGGGAAGTAAAGGACTTACTGATTAGGATGCAAATAAGTGCAAGGGAACATCTTAAATCTGATTTAAATGCCAAGAACAGTTTCCAGGAGGTGGTCAAGTATCACAACAAGGCCATATAAATGAGGTGGCAGTCCAGAAAAAAAGTTAAATCAATCTGTCAGAAATATCAGCATGCTAAGGTCTTTTATATACAGTACAAAATGATATA